>NW_025999853.1:19117492-19246738 GCF_001458135.2 Marmota marmota marmota
CTCTACCCAATCTAAGGTGACGCTGTTCTTTTTTTTTCCCTCACATCTTCATACATGTATTTTGTATAACAACGAGGGTCTCCTTCCACCTTCATGCAATTCCCCTTCTCTCTCCCTTTCCCTCCCATCTCTCTTCCCCATCTAGAGGTAATCTTCTTCCCATGTTCTTCCTCCCTGCCCCATTTTGAGTCACCCCTCTTATATCAGAGAAGACATTCAGCATTTGTTTTTTGGGGATTGGCTAACTTCACTTAGCATAATCTGCTCTAATGCCATTCATTTCCCTGCAAATGCCATGATTTTGTTATTTTTTAGTGCTGAGTAATATTCCATTGTGTATAAATACCACATTTTTTTAATCCATTCATCCATTGAAGGGCATCTAGGTTGGCTCCACTGTCTAGCTATTGTGAATTGTGCTTCTATAAACATTGATGTGGCTGTGTCCCTGTAGTATGCTGTTTTTAGGTCCTTTGAGTATAGACTGAGAAGAGGAATAGCTGGGTCAAATGGTGGTTCCATTCCCAGCTTTCCAAGGAAACTCCATACTGCTTTCCAAATTGGCTGCCTCAATTTTCAGTCCCACTAGCAATGTATGAGTGTGCCTTTTTCCACCCCGCACCCTCTCCAGCACTTGTTGTTTGACTTCATAATGGCTGCCATTCTTACTGGAGTGAGATGGTATCTTAGAGTAGATTTAATTTGCATTTCTCTGATTGCTAGGGTATTTTTCTCTCTACAATATTCCCAACCTCCTCTCTGCAGTGCTATAGCAGGTGGCCACCCCAAAAGAAAGGGCCCAGAGAAGTGAGTCTGACACAAATCCACTGTGAATACTCTGAGGCTGGAAATGTGGATTAATACAGAGGCAGGCAGAAGGCCTCCTATTCCCTTCACGACTGGTAATTAGTAGATCTCCTAAGGGATCCCAGGTTAGAAAACAGTTATATGTGATTTTACTCCATCAAATTTGGGGCTCCAGGATCATGAGTGGTGGATCACATGAAATCTGCCACTCCTAGCCCCAGAACAGATCTTGGAAGCTCCCCATCTCTGGGGTCCCCAAAACATGCTCCACCATTCGCCCTCCCCTTTCAGTATTCAGTTCAGGTTACTTCAGAAAGAAACTGCCCAGTGAGCTCAGCAACCCTCAACAGTGCAGGGAAATTAGCTACCTCATAGTGCAGAGGCCCAGGGACTGCACAGAGAACAGTTGTCTGTTGAGTTCAGAGTTACACTTTCTTCTCAAGCTCAATCCAACAAGAAAACAGCTGAGGGACACTCCAAGAGCTTTAGGCACAATTAATTTCTGCCAGTCCCCTGAGGAGCACCATTATGGAGATAATTAGGAGAAATAACATCCAGATAGCTCTTTGTTTTTTTTTCTTTTTTCTTTTTATTTGTCCATTTCTCTTTTTTTTAAAGTTTCTTTTCATTTTCTCTTTTTTTCCTTTTTTTATTTTTAAACTTCTCTCCTATGTTTTTACTCCTTTTTAATTTAATTTTATTTTATTCTATATTTTCCTACCTTTTCTATTGTTGTTTTGTCATACTTATTTTTTTAAATGTTTGTTTCTTTCACTTTATTTGTTGATGCTTTTAATTTATTCTTTTCTTTTTACCTTCTATTTTCTATTGCTGCTGCTTATGTTCTGTTGCTTTTAATCTATTCTTTGTTTGCTTTTGTTTTTGCAGTGCAGGGGACCAAACTTAAAAGTTAGCACACATTGAGCAGGTGATCTGCCACTGAGCAACATTCTCAGCCCAGAAGACCGGCATTGCATTTAGCTCTAGCCATGACCTATATCTGCCCAAACCTTTACTGATAGTTTCAATTTAAAGAATACAGGGGTGGTGGGGGGGAGTCCCCATCTGATGCTATGTCCACAGGTGGGCACAGTGAGGAAGGCCTGCCCATTCTTGAACAGTCACCCCCACAGAAACAGCAAAGAGAAATAACACAACTTTTGTGGACACAACACTCAACTGGGTCCTCAGCATCAGTGGCTCTTACATCCTATCAGATCATACATCACTGACAAGACCGGAAGTAAATACTAGAAAAGGAGCTCTGATTCTTCTTCTCTTCTCTCCGTATGAAACACTGGGAGTCACACTAGTGGCTAAACAGAGTATAAAAGCTTCAATCTCTTCATCAGGATCAAAAAGTCAATATATAATGGCTTTCAAGTAAAATAGTCAATATCAACTGTGCCTATAGAATGTTCCACAACTTCTCCCCCATCCTAACAGGGAATTTCTTTACTATTGTAGGAGTAAACACCAAAGGTGCACTCCACCTTCTCTGAGGTCTATAACATGCAAGCCTAAATTACCAGAGTACCCACTTTTGCATGACCTACAGTGTAAGTGCCTCCCTCAGTTACCAATATAGTATGCATTCTCTCAAAGTCCATTAGTCAGAGTCAAAGAAAACATATGGAGATTATATTACAAAGCCCAGTTGGAACTGAACTCAATATTATACAACAAATTGAGACACATTTTCAAGAGAAGGTTTGCTTATTAAGAAGGTCCTCACAGGGAGATATAATCATCCCAACAGATTCACAATCTTAGCTTAGAACCCCAAGGAATATGAAAAACAAGGCAGTGTCATCTCCGATAGTTCATAACTCTATCGTCACAGATTCCGAAGATAGCAAAGCAAATGAAATACCAAATAAAGAATAAAAAGAAAAAATTATTTAAAAGCTCAGTAGACTCCAAGAGAATACAGATCAACAATTGAATGAATTAAGAAAGAAAATTCAGGATATGAATAAGAACTTCAATAAAAAGATATTATTAAAAAAGAACCATATATAAATCTCAGAAATGAAAAGCTCAATGTGTCAGATTATACAAAACCCTCATTTGAAATCATCACAAAGAGAATAGATCTAAGAGGAACAAAAAAAATATCAGAGATTGAAGACAAGTTTGATTAAATATCACATTCACACAAGAAAAAAAAAAAATAAGAAAGAATGACCCAAACAAACATACAAAATCTCTGGGACACCATTAAGAGACTAAAGATAAGCATAATCAGTATGGACAAAGAATAAAAGATATAGGTGAACACATAAAAAAAATATTTAATTAAATGATAGCAGAGAATTTCCCAAATCTTGGGAAAGACAGGTACATCCAAGTGCAGGAAACAGACATGGTCAGAAAAAAGCCTCTTCATGACATATTGCAGCTAAATTGCCAAACGTACAGAACAAGAAAGAATATTAAAATCTGTAAGAGAGAAGCACTAAGTCACATTTCAAAGCAAACTTTTTAAACTAATTAAAGATTTTTCAACAAAAATTATACAGGCCAGGAGGACATTGAATGATGCATTTCAAGTTCTGGGAGAAAAAAATGAGGATTGGTAAACCCATAAGTCCAGCAAAGTTATCTTTGAGAATTCAGCAAAGTTAATCTTCAGAATAAATAGAAAAAGAAACACTCCCATGGTAAATACAAACTAAGGGAATTCATGAATACTATATCAGCATTATAGAAAATATTTAAGGAAATGCTACATCCAAAAGAAGAAGAAAGAGAGAAATAATTGTGTAAAAATAAACCCCACTAGAGGAGTAGACACAAATTAGGAAAATAAAATAATTAAACATTATCACACTTATAAGATTAATATTAGAATAGAAAATGAACATAGAATATTAAAACAATGAGAAGGAAAAAACAATTAAAGAAAGAAGTACACAGCTTTCAAAAAATAATTCTAAATGTAAAAGGACTTAGCCAAATGGATTAAAAATAAGATCCAACATTATGCTGCCTACAAGAAACTCACTTTACCTGCAAAGATAAATGCACACTGAAAGAGAAAAAGTGGAAAATGATATTCTAGGCAAATGGAATTTTTTTAAAAAAAAGCAGGAGTAGGAGTATACTTGTGTCCAACAAAATGGACTTTGAAGCAAAATCAGTTAAAAGGAACAAAAAAATTTTATATATATATATATATATATATATATATATATATATATCTCAAGGGACCAATTCATCACAAAGATAAAACAACTATTTATACCTGAATATTGGTCTCAACTTTATAAATTAAATACTACTAAACTTTAAAAGATAGACTACGATGCAATTATAGTGGCTCACTTCTATACCTCATTCTCATCAGGATATAGATGACTCAAACAAAAAAAAATGAATAAAGAAGCATCAGAGTTAAATTCACTACAGATCAAATGAACTTAACAGACATCTTCAGAACCTTTTATCCAACAGCTACAGAACACATGTTCTCTTCATTAAACGTTAAATTTTTTCCAAAATGGGCCATATATGAAGTAAAAACACAAGTGTTAAAAATTTTAAACTTATTAAAATAGTTTCTTGCATCTTATATGATCACATTGAATGAAACTCAAAATCAACTATAAAACAAACTGCAGAAATTGTATAAACAATAGAGATTGAACCACACACTATTGAATGCTCACTGGGTCATTAAATCAGAAGAGAAAATTTAAAAGACCTTGAAGTAAACAAAAATAGAAACACAAGAACACAGAATCTGTGAAATATAGTAAAATTTATGGCAAGAAGTGCCTACCTCAAGAAAACTGTATGTCAATAAATTGGAACATTTAGGAGCAATAGACAACTTTCTAGACACATATGATCTACCAATATTAAACCAAATGTATGTAGAATCATTTAAATAGATCAATTATAAGCAATGATGTTGAAGCAGAAAAAAAAAAATATCTACCACAAAATAAAAGGCCAAGAGTCAACAAACAACTTTGTTGACTCTTGGCCTTTTATTTTGTGGTAGAGTTTTAAAGAAGTTTTAAAGAAGAACCAACAACAATGCTCTTTGTTCTATTTCATGAAATAGAAAGGGAAGGGACACTTCCAGATACATTCTAGAGAAGTCAATGTTACCCTGCTACCAAAAACTAATCTGCACATACACAAAAAAAAAAAAGATTAATGCAATTAATTATATTATTATTAAGGCCTTCTGTCTCTCCAAATATTATAAAAAGAAGTGAAGAAATAAAATACAAAATAAAGATGATATTCACAATATACATAACCTAAATAAGCTTAATAACAATATAATCCTACCAAATCAATGAAATAAAGGTAACCACTTCAGTTTTAAAACAGGCAAAGACCAACAAAAATAAAGAGATGTTCAAGTTACACTAACAGGAAGGAAGACATATTCAAATGACAAATTGGAAAAATGCAAATTAAAACCACAAACATGACATCCCTTTTGCCAATTAAACTGCCAACAATTAAGGAGTCTGGCAATTGAAAGAATTGGAGGAGTTATAAACATTCTTATAGGGTATGAGTTAGTACAACTTTATTTTTGGCATTATCTCTAAAGTTGAAAGTTCATTTATGATAACCCAGAAATTCTCTTTCTACAGGGCTTCTCAAACTTCCATGGGTAATACACATCAACCAAGGATTTTGTTAAATCATATGTTATCAGGAGTATGTCAACATGTCAGATTTCCAGCCCATACTTGAGTAGCAAGCTATATTCAACAAAAACTTCCCATATGTACAAAAGGAAATGTATATAAAACACCCAAACATCTCCTTAAAAATAGCAAAAATGACCTGCTAATCTAAACGTGCTTGGATAGAAAACTCATTAAATCATGATATCAAATGGAATATTATGCTATAGCAAAAATGAATAAATTACAGCCAAACCCAAGAATGTGGACGAAACTTGGTAGCACAACATTAAGCTAAAAACAATTTTATCTATACTATATGTTTTTATAAAATTCTATCTCTTGATTGAAGATATTCAGGAGGATGTATTGTTTATGTGTAAGTATGAATGTGATGGGATTCAGGATATTCAATATCAAACTATGACACATTGGTACTTAAAGAAACAGCCAAAACAAGAAGATCACATTCTTTGGTCCCCTCTTCCTTAAAACACATTATAGAATCTAGAAAAATTTTTCTGACTGTTATGGTTAGAATCTAGAAAAAATTTTCTGACTGTTATGGTTAGGATGTAAGGTATTCCCCAAGGTTGCTTGTGAGGCAACAATAAAGTTCAGAGGAGAAATAATTGGGTTGTTATAGCCTTAAACCAATCAATGAATTAATCCCCTGATAGGGATTAACTGAGTAGTAACTGAAGTAGTAGGGTGTGGCTGGAGGAGGTGGGAATTGGCGGCATGGCTTTGGGGTATATATTTTTATTTGGCAAATGAAGACCCCTCTCTCTGCTTCCTGATCATCAAGTGAGCTGCTTCCCTCTGCCACACTCTTCCACCATGATGAGCCCCAAGGAATAGAGCCAGCCTTGTAAGGACTAAGAACTCTGAAACTATGAGCCTTCAAATAAACTTTTCCTCCCCCAAATTGTTTTGGTGCTATCTTTTTAGTCACAGCAATGAAATAGCTGACCAAAACAGAAATTGGTACCAAAAAGTGGTCATTGCTGTGACTAACCTGACAATGTGGTTCAGAAGCTTTTGAACTTTTTGGAATTGGTGGGAGGGATTTGGAGACATGTAGCAGTGCAAGCTGGAAATGCTTTAGATTCTTGTAATGGGAGCTTAATGGCCAGTTCCTGGGGGCGTTCAGAAGACCAGTATGCAAATAGGACCATGGATAACGAAGTCATGGTTCCAGAGGATTTAGGGGGAAAGGTGAGCACTATTGATAATTCGACTAGAAGCCATTCACGTTATGCTGTGGCTGAGATGATTTTTGCATTTTGCTGGTGTCCTGAGACTTTCTGTGAGACTGATTTCAAAGGGATGGACTTCTTAATCTGACAAAAGAAATGTCTAGGCAGAATAGCATTCAGGAAGTGGCATGGGTATTTCTGGCAGATTTTAGCCAAGTTCCCTGTGATATTCAGGAGCAGAAAGTGGAACAGAAAGATTTGCAAAACTTGGACTTGAAAGGTGGGAGTAAAACTGGAGCTAAGAAAGTTGAAGTTGTTAAAGCTGTTATTGCCACTAAAGAAATCCTGAGGACTTTGCCCAGAGACAATAAAAAAGATGGCTTGAGGGCATCTTAGGAGCTGATAAGACTACACTCATCTCAGGCTCAAGGAGTAAAAGTAAAAATTCTCTTGAGAAGAGGCCAGTGAGTGATTCATCTTGGACAAGGGGGACTAGGAAGATTTTTTGGAAGAGATAAGTCACCCAGGCAATCAGAAGTCGGTGCGGGCAGAGTCCCTGGAGGCTTGGCTACTGCTCCATATGGTGACAAACCTTGGCATCAACCATATGGTGGTGGTTCTGCAGGAAAGCAGGATGCTGGAATTAGGGGTTCATTGAAACTTCCACCAAGATTTCAAAGGAAGACCTAGGAGGCCAGGCAAAGTGCAGCAGGGTCAGAGTCCCTGCAGGCACCCTCTAAGAAGTCAAAGTGTGGAGGAAGCTGAAGCTATAGTGGAGACCCCTGAGATTAAGGAATGCCATTAACATGGGACCCTGCCCTAGGAAGGCTGCAGGAATTGAGCAGAGACAAGACAACAGAGAAGCCACTTTGGCTGCAATGAGCAAGGCCACAGGTGTAGAGCTATCAGAGCCTTTTGCAGAGAATATCCTGCTATGTGCTCCAGACGCCAAACACAGAACTGTGGGACTAGTTTGCCCATCTGGATTTCAGTCTTGCTTTAGTCACATCCCTTCTTTCTATGCCCCTATTTTTTTGTGAATAGAAAAGTTTACTCTTACCATTATATATTGGATACTTGTAAATTGCTTTTAATTTTATAGGAGCTCACAGTCCAAGATTACCTTGAGCCTCAGAGAAGACTTTGGAGTTAAACTTTCAGCAATCTTGGAACTGTTGAGACTGTGGGGACTCTTGAAAATGGATGGACTAAATGTATTTTGCTTTGTCAGATGAATGTGAGCATTTGGCAGAAAGATATGGTTAGGATGTGAGACGCCCTCCCCCCCCAAAAGCTCATGTGTGTGACAATGCAAGAAAGTTCAGAGAAGAAATGATTGGGTTGTGAGAGTCTTAACCTGATCAGTGAATTAATCCACTGACAGGGATTAACTGAGTAGTAACTGAACTAGTAGGCTGTAGCTGGAGGAGGTAGGAATTGGGAGCATGGCTTTGTGGTATATATTTGTATCTGATAAATGAAGACCCCTCTCTCTGCTTGCTCATCACCATGTGAGCTGCTCCCCTCCGCCATACTCTTCCACCATGATGTTTAGCCTCACCTCAAGCCCCAAGGAATGGAGCCAGCTTTTGATGGACTAAGACCTCCGAAACTATGAGCCCTCAAATAAATTTTTCCTTGCCCAAATTGTTCTGGTGAGATCTTTTTCATCACAGCAGTGAAATAACTGACTAAAACACTGACCTTCCCTGAAGCAGACCATAAGCTTTCACTCATGAGTTGCCCTCTCTATACATGGACAAAGGAGCCAAAGACAAATAGATATCAAGAAGAGTTTTAATAAATATGCCTTGATAAGGTTCCCTGTTTATTACCTTCGTCAAACTCAACATGCACCCCCACACGTGCACACACACAAACATAGAAGTTCCAGCCATTTCTTCAGGTCTTTATTTCCTTATGAACATTCCTGTGTCATATAGAATTTATATTAAACAAAGGTGCATGATTTCCTGTTGTATTTTGTCTTTAGTTATAGGGGATTCAGTCATGAACCTAAAATGAAAAGAAAAGATAATTATTTCTCCATACATGTGACCCAATTGTGAAAATAGCACTATAACTTCATAAACATAGAACCTAGATAAGGGTTTTCATCATTGGGCTGGCCAGAAGAAGGATAACGATAGGATGAGGAAACAGATGGAATTTTTTGGTAATATTATACTTCTTAGATTGCATGTTAACATCATGAGTGCCATTTCACTGGGGGTGGACTGAAAACTTCATTATTTATTAAAAAGAATAATATCTAATACAAATATACATTTCACTATTTCACAAATATAATAAGATTCAATTTTTGCAACATTTCTCTACATTAAATATGTTTTTATAATCAAGCTATAAATGAGAAAAATGAGAAACAAAGTAGTGGGGTACCTTGTCTAGAATTGTATAACTAAAATAACACTCAGTGGGTTGCTCAAGAGAAAAATAGGGGGCATCTTTGATTCTTCTCTTTTTCTCAGATCTCAAGTACATTTCATTAGCAATTCCTAGTGAATAGCTTCCAAAATATATCCCAGGTTCCTCCACTTGTCATCTCCATTGCCTGCTTCCAGGTACAAGCTTCAGTTAATCTGATCTGAACTACCCCAAGGTTTCCTACTGGTTTGTCTGTTCTCTCCCTTACTCCCTATTATGAGTTGAATGGTACTCTCCAAATATTCCTTTCTTGAAATCCTAACCTTCAGCACCTAAGAGGGACCATAGTTGGGCTTTTCTGTAAAGATAGAGTCCAAACCCTGTGCTCTCAAACAATTGCAATACAGCCCTTATTCAATTTTGTCCCTTAGCAGAACCCTGTGTACTTTGTTTTGCTTCGTGGGACAATACTTAACATGACTGAAAGATTTGTTCAGGATAACAGACCCCTGGCTGGTCATTTTAGACCCAGCTCAGAAATGTCTCAGTATTCCATTCTCCTTTTGGTGTCTTGTAGAATCATAGCCTGGATCAGTTGCTCTTAAATGTTTCTGTGAAAAGATGATGGGGACAACTGAAAACATTCTTTGTTCTGCTAATTATGCTTGGCCAGTATTGATTCTTTTGAGTAATTCTATTCCCCCAGACAAATGTAGACTGTAAATCCGACCTGTTCCTATGAAACCTGAGCATTTTGTTTATAGGAAAATGAATTCTTTTCTCTCTCATTAGTTAGACTGAAGCTCTCCAAGATTTTGCAGATTTTTTTTTTTTTTTTAGATTTGTCAACTTGCTGGCCAAAAAAACACTATCTTTCTATTTCTCTTTCTTGGCATTTTCCAGGGGCAGGAAGGGCATGGGGACTGTTTCATTTCAACTTTTTAATGGCCTGAAGTCTTGAGTACAATCTTTTTAATTCTAGATATATTTTCAGCTTTTATTGTTCTGAGAAAACAATGACCTTTATTTGCTTATGATGGCAGCCACAAGAGGTATGACTTCATGTCCATTACGATGTATAAAGAGGTATTCAGATGCCTCAGTCTTGAAAATGTCAAGGCCTTGTCCAAATTCCTTTCCAAGACTTGCTTACTTGTCTAAAGAAAGATATTTTAAAAGTGAAAATAACAGAAAATCAAATACACTTTGCTATACTTTTTGGTCAAAGCTTGAATGTCACAATTTAGAACATTTGAGTAAAGATATGGCGCAGTAAATACACATCTGAGATTTCAGCAAGAAACACTATGTGGATGCAAATAAATCACCACTCTCACAGCAACTGATATACACATCTGCATTATTTTTCCAAATATAAATTTTAAAAGGTCCCTGTGGAAGGGTTAATTGGAGATTACAGTCTTTAAAACCACCTCTGACTCAAGACCATTTTTATTAATAGCCTAGCTTTTTCTGTGACTGGATTTTTCTTAACTATTGAAAATGCCCTCTTCAGTATTTCTAGCATTATACTTTCCCTCCCCAAAATAAAACAAAACAAAAATCAAAAGCACTCTTGCTGTGTTCAATTTCTTTCATTCCATTATTTGATTGTTAAGATAAAAAAGTAATAATCACATGAAAAAGATTACCTGAAAATACGCTTAATGAATGTTAGATAGTATGTCCAGAGCAAGTTGAGCTTACTTTTATGTAACAGATATATGACTAAATATTCTCAATTTCAAACAGAAATTCTGAGTTTGCCTAATCTCCAGCCTCTCTTTATCTTTCCCCAGACATAAGAACTAAGTGGAATTAGATTTCATTTAGGCCTTAAAAAAAGCTATTGGAGATATACTTCAGTGGTGTTGGAAACCATGATAGATGACTCTACACTTAATACTAGTCTTTCATTTTTGTACCCAGCCACCCACCCGCCCAAACTGTATCTAATTCTTTCTTCTGAGATCAAATATCAGGCAGCAGTCTGCCAGGTTCCAAATAATCCTTTGACTGTAGAAGTTAAATGCTCTCTTTGTTTCCTGAGTAAACTTATCCAGCCCTAGCTGGGTTGATAGGCAAATTCCAATACCAGGAGGCCAGGTTCCCCTGCTGAGACGATGAGAATATTAACTTAAGACAGAAGAATCCATTCTGACATTTCCCATCACAAATTTAGCAGGACAGACTTTAAAAGATTTGCTTATTCATCCTAAGTGTGAGCTTGATCTGTGACACATTCTTTTTCTTATTTTTTCTTCTTTTCAACTTTCTTCTTTTCCCTTCTTTTCTCCTCTTTCTTCTTCTCTTCAAAGAAGCATATAACATATGCTGTGATGATAAAAATAAATAACATTGAGGAAATTAAAAAATAAACTTATATCAAACAATGTAAACAAGTTAATTTTAAACCATTAACTGGGGATACTCAAAACCCTCAAATTATTCTATTTCTTAATCACACAAGTTCTAGGAGTCAGATCCCATCCTCATTTGAGAAATTGGGATTTTGAACCACCAAAGAATTCAATAAACCAGTCAAATATCACAAGGATTGTACATCTTGTACCTGAGATTTAAACACAGGTCAGTCTCATCCAAGAGCAATTTTGTCAACAGTAAAACCCACATTTTGAGAAGGAAGGAAGGAAGAAAGGAAGGAAGGAAGGAAGGAAGGAAGGAAGGAAGGAAGGAAGGAAGGAAGGAAGGAAGGAAGGAAGGAAGGAAGGAAGGAAGGAAGGAAGGAAATGAAGAAGGGTCAAATATGTGGTTTCATACAGTTGGAAGAAATAAAGAGGACTGGAGTAATGTAATAATTTTCCCATTAAGTGTGTAGCTGGGTGATTATCTCTCTGAACCTTGATTTTCTCATTCATAAGAAAAAAAAAAGGACTAGACAAGATGATTCTATTGTCCTTTGGGTTCTAAGATTTTGTGTTCTTTAATTTATGCAATGCCTCAGAGATGGACATTGGGATCCCCTGGTGTCTCTGTTTTGTGTCTCCAGGTTCTTTCCATTGAACTCCATAGATAAGTCAGAAACAGTGACCCAGGTAACCCAGGCAATGAGAGAGAGTAGTGCTGGAATTGGGCCAACCTGCACCTGGATCACAGTTGACTTGTCTTGTCCTGGCTATTCTATTCTTTTACCATCTGTGCGCCCAATCTCCAGGAAGCTTATTCCATTCAAAGGCAGCTCAGAGACCCAAGAAAGGACAGCACAGGCCGAAAATACCCCCCTTGGCTCTTCAGTTCTTTGAACAAGAAATGGTAACAGCATTGCAGACTCGTGTTGGTTCCTCTCCCTCCTTATCTCAGTGTTCCAGGCCTTACTTGTACTCTTTTCTCCTCCCATGATGGAGAATCTTCCTCCCATGATACCCTTTCTCTGTCTGCTAAGGAATAGCTGGTTTTATTATGACCTAAGATGAGTCCCTGACAGTCTCTTTTCTGAGAATACAAAAATTCCATAGGAGACCCACAGATGAATGTGGTCATTCTGAGTCAGTGAACTAAGTCCAAAAATTCAAGGGACAGAAACCCATAGATGTCTCTTGGGTAGTTTTTTTCCTAAAAAACTGTGAAATTCTGTTTGGTTTTAGATGTTTCCTTGTTTTACTTTTTTCTTGTTTAGTTATGTCAAGAACCTTGAAACCACTCTAATAAACTTCTTTTTATGTTTAAATTAGTCAGATTTGCCAGGCACAATGGCGCACACCTGTAATCCTAATGGCTCAGGAGGCTGAGGCAGGGGATCTTGAATTCAAATCCAGCCTTAGCAAAAGCCAGGCACTAAGCAACTCAGTGAGACCCAGTCTCTAAAAAAAAAAAAAAAAAAATACAAAATAGGCCTTGGGATGTGGCTCAATGTTTGGGTGCCCCTGAGTTCAATCCCTGGAACCATAAATAAATACGCCAGATTTGAGTCCAAACTGATTCTAGCTGGTTTGCTTTTTTCACACCATATAATCTTATGCTGATTCTTCTAACTTTTGAAACACTTTCACACACCTATGCCATCTTTCTGCACTTATTATCATTTAACGTGTAATTTTTACTTATGTATATTCATTTACATCTTTTTAAAATGTATTTGAATTGATACATAAGTATGCATATATATATATATATATATGGCACAGTGTAGTAATTTGATACTTATGTTATGATCAAATCAGAGGAATTAGTATTTCTAGCTCCTTAAACATTTATTATTTCTTGCTGTTTAGAAATTTTGAGCACTTCTTCTGTTTTTTGTTAAGTAGAGAGAAAACTTTTGTAAATGGCAGTCTCTCTACTGTGTTGTAGAACGCTGGAACTTATTCTTGAGATTTAAGTATGTTTTGGTAACAGTTATCCAGCTTTCCTCTGTCCCCTCATTCTCCACCTTTCTTAGCTTCTAGTAATCACTATTCTATTTTCTCCCCCATAAGATCAAATAAAATATAAGTTTCTTGAAGGCGGAGAGTTTAATCTTTGAATCTCAATGTCTTATCTTCAGGGCCTAGAATAGCTCTTGGTACATAGAAGGGCGGGCTATAAATATTATTTGGACACCATGTTCATGTCCCTGGACATTTAAGGGTTCAAGGAGCTAGGTACAGGATTTTTAATCTTCTGGTGAATTCTCCTCCTGTCTCTCACCTCCACGCACTCCTCACTCTTTTCCTCTCCTTCTCTCCCTCTTCTATTTCTCCACTTTCCTCCCCTGTCCTCTTCTTTCCCTTCTGTCTTCCGCCATGTCTTCTCTCTGTTCTTCCTTTTCTCTCTATTTGTTCTTCTCTTGTCCTCTGAGGTGCTTTCATTTATTACTTTGCCTTCTTGCAAGTTGACAGGTAAGCAGAGTGAAAGGGTCCTCTGCTTAGGACTCACCACTTTCATTTTTCTAATGATACAGAATAGAGAATTGAGATTTTGAGTGTGAGCTCATGGGGAACTAAGCCTGTCTTTGGCACTCTTGGCTGCCTATGTTTGCCTCTAACCTAAGAACAGGCTTCTTTTGTGTCTCCAGCTCTGTTACTGAAGAGCACTGGGGGAAATGGTCAGAGTGATGACTATTAGTGTACTTTCTTCACATTCCAGGAGTGACAGAGGAGAGGAATCAAGACAGGATAGATTTTCATTGTAGAGGTTTTTCACTTCTTTTGTTAAGTTGATTCCCAATATTTTATTTATTTATTTATTTATTTATTTATTTATTTATTTATTTTTGAGGCTACTGTGAATGGTGTAGTTTTCCTAATTTCTCTTTCAAAGAATTCATCACTGATATATAGAAATGCATTTGATTTATGGGTATTGACCTTATATCCTGCTACTTTGCTGAATTCATTTATTAATTCTAGAAGTTTTCTGGTGAGTTTTTTGGATCCTCTAAGTGTAGAATCCTGTTGTCAGCAAATAATGATAGTTTGAGTTCTTTATTCCTATTTGTATCCCTTTAATTGCTTTTCTCTGTCTAATTGCTCTTCAGAACACTAAAGAAACTGAAGAAGACCTTAGGAGATGGAAAGATCTCCCATGCTCTTGGATAGCCAAAATTGATACTGTCAAAATGGCCATACTACACAAAGCACTATATAGATTCAATGTGATTCCATTTAAAATCCCAACATCATTCCTTATAGAAATAGAAAAAGCAGTCATAAAATTTATTTTAAAAAATATGAGACCCAGAATAGCCAAAGCAATCCTTAGCAAGGAAAGTGAAACAGGAGGCATCACAATATCAGAACTTAATCTATACTACAAAACTATAGTAACAAAAATGGCATGGTTTTGACACCCAAAATAGACATGTAGACCAATGGTACACAATAGAAGACACAGAGACAAAGCCATATAAATAGTTATCTCATACTTTGGCACAAAGGTGCCAAAAACATACTTTGGAGAAAAGATAACGTTTTCAACAAATGGTGCTGGGAGAACTGGAAATCCATATGCAGCAAAATGAAACTAAACTGCTATCTCTCACTATGCACAAAACTCAACACAAAGTGGATCAAAGACTTAGGAATTAGACCAGAGACCCTGTGCCTAATAGAGGAAAAAGTAGGCCCAAATCTTCATCATGTTGGATTAGGCCACAACTTCCTTAAGAGACTCCTAAAACACAAGAAATGAAATCAAGAATTAATAAATGGGATGCACACAAACTAAAAAGCTTATTACCAGCAAAAGAAACAATCAATGAGATGAAGAGAAGGCCTACATTTTGGGAATAAATTTTTCCCACACACATGTCAGATAGAGCACTAGTCTCCAGGATATACAAAGAACTCAAAAAAATTAACACACACACACACACACACACACACTAAAAAAAATCAATAAATGGGCTAAGGAGCTGAACAGACACTTCTCAAAAGAAGATATATAATTGATCAACAAATATTTGAAGAAATGTTCAACATCTCTAGCAATCAGAGAAATGCAAACCCAATCTACTCTAAGATTTCACTTCATTCCAGTCAGAATGGCAGTTATCAAGAATACAAACAACAATAAGTGTTGGCAAGGATGAGGGGGAGAAGGCACACTCATACATTGTTGGTGGGACTGCAAATTGGTGCAAACAATATGGAAAGTAGTATGAGGTTCCTTAACACATTTGGAATACAACCACCTTTTGACCCAGCTAGCCTACTCTTTGGTCTAAACCCAAAAGACTTAAAAACAGTATACTACAGTGACACAGCCACATCAATGTTTATAGCAGCTCAATTCACAATAGCTAAACTGTGGAATCAACCTAATGTCCTTCAATAGATAAATGGATAAAGAAACTGTGGTACATATACACAATGGAATATTACTCATCATTAAAAGAAAATAAAATTATAGCATTTACAGGTAAATGGATGGTGTTGGAGAATATCACACTTATCAAAATAAGCCAATTCAAAAAAACAAAGGCCGAATGTTCTCTCTGATAAGAGGATGCTGATCCATAATGGGGGGAGGGGCATGTGGGAAAAATGGAGGAACTTTGATTGGGCTAAGAGGAGGGAATAGTGGGAGGGGGCATAGGCCAGGAAAGCTGGTGGAATGAGATGGACATCATTACCCTAGGTATATGTACGACTGCACATATGGTTCGATATTACATTGTGTACAACAAGAGAACTGAAAAGTTGTGCTGCAACTGTGTAAAATGAATCAAAATGCATTCTGCTATCATATATACCTAATTAAAATTAAGTAATTATTTTTTTTAAAAGACAGGATAGAGTCAAGACCATTCCTTCATCTTGAACAACACTTAGCATCTTTTTCTCCATGGGCATGGTAAATTGAGAGGTAAAAAAGAAAAAGAAATATTACAAAATTAACGTAAACAGAAATAGCTTGGTAGAGTCCAGATTCCTTATTCCACATACAATTCAGCAGTTTCCTCTCATGCTATTATGAAAACATACTGGGGATTTTTATCTAATGTAATAAAATACATTCACTCATTATTGGTAGTGGTATAAACATTCACAAGTTCTAGAAAATGACACAATCAATTTGTGGAAATCCAAAGTAACATGTTCTTATTCCTTTTTTATAGGAAGTATGGTGCGATTAATAAATTTTGATATTTAAGCCAATTTTACCAAGATAGATGTCCTTTTTCCCAAACCTGGACTACAACCGAAGAGGGGAAAATATGACATACTATGACATCTTTTAAAAGCCAATTTCTTTTTCTGTTGATTAACCTAGCGTGTGTGTGTGTGTGTGTGTGTGTGTGTGTATTTTACTAGATGGTAAAGAAAACTTTGTCACTTGGTCCCAGAAATGATTAAGCAGGTGAAATAAGAGATGTTTGCATTCATGACAAACTCTGACAGTGCTCAGTGCCAGCTATTTTTGTCTCCTTTTGTCACACCTCTTATCCACTCATTTGGAATAAGAGTTCTAAGGAAGAGTTATTGATCTCCATTGTTTTGAATGATTACGGAGGATAACATTATTGCCAAGAAATGGGGAGATAAAGAGGTGTCCTACCTGCCATTGAAGTCTGCAAACTGTGTTTTAGCATCTGTCATGCAAGACCAGTTGGGAAAAGCATCAAGTTTCCCTTCTTTATGTCCAGGAAATAATCTGACAAAGAAATGAGCAAAACAGTTAAAAGTACACTAATTAGTACCTTTTGCAATGATGTCTACAAATTTCCTTTGAGACAGATGCAATGCCTAGAAATGGAGATTGTGTCAACACTGCAGCTGACAGTTTGTCTACACTCCACCACACCCATCCCAAGGGCTTTTATAAAAATGAATTGTTAGGATAGATTCCATCTGGTAAAAATGGCAAGAAAATGACACAGGCTTTTGTTACAGTCCCCACACTGGCGAAGCAGCCAATTGGCAGCAGTGTAAATTTAAGATTTCTCTATTTTTTTTTCCCTCTCCCTTTTCCTAGGCCAGGGAAAGTTCTAAATGTTAAAAGACAACAAAACTATATTTCAGAGGTGACAGAGTGAAATTTTATGCCCTTCTCTCCACTTGAACTCAAAAGGCTCCCTGCTGAGAGATTATAATATAGCTAGTGTAACTTTGAATATCTTTGCCCCAGGCCCTGCTCTGCCAAGAAGCATAGAGGGAAAGAAAGTGGTTGCGGTCAGGAATTACAATTTAATTTAAAAAATAGAGTGGATTTGCTCAGTGTTATGGTTGGCCAATCTAAATCAGCATTACCTTGGAATCCTGAAAAATGTACAGATTCCTGAGATCTCTCATAAATTAACCAAATTAAAATCTTTGAAACCAGGGTGTGACAACATGAAATAAACTCCCTAAATAATTCTAAATTTAAATAATCCTTGGATAAGGGTATCAAAAGAACATTGGAAAATTCTGAAAAGAATCTTCATTTAAAAATGTGCTGTTTCCTATCTGTGAAAAAGACACTTTTTTTTTTTTTTTTTTTTTTTTTTTTTTTTTTTTTTTTTTTTNCTTTTTTTTTTTTTTTTTTGCTTCTTTTTGATTCTCTATAGAAGACAGTGCTAAGCTGTATGCTTAAAATTACTTTTGGACACTCTCTCCAATACTTATAGAGTGCATATGTTAAAAGTAATGCAATTAATTGAGCATTAAAGGGTTTTTAAAAAAAACAAAGAATTCTCGTATTTTCACAAAAAGTTTGTGGATTTGAGCTGAAATCCTAGAAATGAGTATAGGGATCAAGTTTTCTACCCATGAAGCCAACAAACTAAAGGCTTTTTCAGCAGCTGAAAATGAATTTAACAGTGAAAATATTTATAGTCCTTTGGCTGAAAAATTTTATTTGGAATTAAGTTGTTGGCTTGGGAGAAATTCGTGAGATGTGTAGTGAATCATATTGCCAATTATTTCTAAATTTCTAATACTATAATTCCTACAAGAGAAAAAGGAAGAAAATAAAATAAATAAATAAATAAAAACTTGGTTACATATACCCCTGGTCAAGTCACTCCAAATTCCAACAGATTTGCTTTCCTTCACAAGAATTCATTTTTATATGAATTTTACCCATCTTTTTTTATTTCTTTCGATTTACTTAATTCTCTTTAGTCAACTTCTATGCAGATGTTAAGAATAACTTTGAATATAATGGAAAATCTATGAAGGTAAAAATAACAATCCTGTCATTTTGGATACAGACTTCTCTATAAACAAAATGCCTGGGCTCACTATAAAATTTCAGCCAAATCTGAAGAAATTATTTCGTAGTTTGTAGAAGCAAAAAAAAAAAAAAATCTTTCAACAACCTACTACTGCCTTAGCAGTCCTTTTGTCAGGCTGTTAAGGTTGACTTCTGTCTACAATGGCTATTGGAAGGATTTCAAAGGGCTTCAGTTAGTCATTTGATAGTATGCTATCTCATAGGGTCCATGCTGGTCAGGTTTCTCTCAAGGCAGAATTGGACTAAGCTTCTATAATTCTTTTATTTGGCATTAGTCTTCCCTTGCTAGTTCAGTAAGTTTAAACCATTTTCAGAAACAACATTTTTTTTTCTTTCTCTCATGCACAAACACTAAAAAATTAAGGATTCTAGAAATAAGATCTTCAAAATGAATGACCCAGTTAGAATGATGTAAAATACATCATTCCCTGGAATCTCCATAGTAGAAAAATCAAATATGAGAAATGCCAACTGTTTGAATTGAATTGAAGGAAAAGTTTTATTGAGTGACACTTTAAAGTTAGGAAGGTAAGAACATTCTCAGAGAGGATTCATTGCATGCTCATCTAATACCCTAACACATGTTTTACACCAATACAGTTAATTATTTCATAATTGCAAATGAGGGCACATAGACTTCTAGTGGGTTTATTAAAACAACTTTTGAAGAGACCAAATTAACTATCAGATGGGTAGGTAAGTAGTTGGACACCTAACTGTTCTTATGATCTTCTCTTTGGTATGTATTGTATCTTTTACAGCACTTGTAAGGTATATTGTAGCTCTTCATAAGTGATTTTTAGTTGATATTAATTTAGAGCTGAAATATTTTTGAAATCCATGCAACACTGCTCACATAATTAACTTCCCCTAAAATTTCTTTTTATTCAAGCTACCCCCTTTTTTTCCCCATTGATTTTCCTTGTCAAATAACAACTTATTTTAAGTACTTCAGTGCTTACCATCAATTTCCAAGTGACTTAGAAGCAAAATAAGTGACCAGAGAGACAATGGCCATTTTAAATTTGTTCTTCTCCTTAACCTTCTGAAGCATTGAACAGTGATAGGTACCTATTTGTATTAAATTCATTCCTTACTTCTTTCCTTCCTCCCTCCCTCCCTCCCTTCCTTTCATTTTCTCTTCTTGAAGCTGAGTCACACAGGTCCTTTTTCCTGTATATACTAATTCAATACTTGTTTCCTTCATCAGGAAGAATAACTAACTATATACAAATTTATAGAAATCAGAGGTTCGCCTAAAAAGATAAGATTTAGTGGTATCTTTTTAAAGAAAAAAAAATCAGCCGATCAGTTTTCCTTCATATTACTAACAAATGTCTTTTTAAAAGAAATTTTGAATAAAGAAGTAAAGTCATCAGGTTGACATTTTTCACAGCACAATTGTAATCATTTTATTTCTGTTTCTCCAATTTAGCAGAGAGAGGGTGGAGAAAGGTTGACTGTATTGGCATCGGTGAAGTTTATTTCTTCAGATTCAATAAATGAAATTCACAGTGGTTTCTGGTATATCCATTACTGCATTGGCATCAAACACAGAATCAGAAGCACATATTTTGTTTGGTTTTATTCAAGAACTACACACAAGAAAAGTAGGTTTGTGTTACACTTGTTCAGTATCTTTAACTATTGTGTCCACACAATAGCACCAAGCATGTTTTTCTTCATATTTTCTTAAATAACTTTATTCATAATGCTTCAATTAGGAATTGTATCTTCTCCATAGAAAAAAATAATATCTTATCCAAAATTATGAATATGGAAAATATGGATGTGATCTCTAGCCAGGAGATGAATTACTATTTCAACAAAAAAATGACTAGGAGAAAATCGTTATAAAACATACCATTTGTTTTTCAAAGAACATACTCCAAAGAAAAAGTTAGGTTTACAAATAGAAGCCAAATATATGTATACATTTCAAGAATGAATAAAAAAATTAAATGTTATATTATCAACATTTGCATAAATTAAAATTAATTTAAATAAAAATACACATGTTACAAGAATGTATACAAAGAAAAGGATGTGTGTTAATTATATTAAAAGTACAATACATAAGCCAAGGTATTAGAAAAGAAACTCATCAGATTGAATCAATGATCATCTTGACTGTGGACCTCTAGAACTGTGAGAAATGCTCGTATAATTTTTTAAATTACCAATATAAGTTATTTTTAGCAGTCTGAACAAACTACGTAAATTTATATTCTCAATATTTTGTTTTATTTATTATTATTCATTTATTTATTTATTTATTTATTTTGGTACCAGGAATTGAACCCAAGAGTGCTTAACCACTGAGCCACATCCCCAGCCCTTTTTCTTTTTTAATATTTTTATTTTTATTTAATTTTTTTGAGTTATAGGTGGACACAATATCTTTATTTTATTTTGTATGATGCTTGGGATAAAACCCAGTGCCTCATACATGCTAGGCGAGCACGTTACCTCTGAACCACAACCCCAACATCCCCAGCCCTTTTTTTTAGATATTTTATTTAGAGACAGGGTCTGGATGAGATGCTTAGGGCCTTGCTAAATTGCTTAGGTCCTTGCTAAGTTGCCGAGGCTGGCATTGACCCTCCTGCCTCAATTTCCTGAGCCGCTGGGATTATAGATGTCTGCCACCACTCCCAACTATAAAATATTTTAAATACTCAATTAGTCATAATCTTTAAAATTACCCATTGAAGTGTTAACGTTGACTTGCTTTGCTGAAGCATATTAGATGAATTACCCAAGATCACATGTTGTTGGATATTGACTCTGGAGCCTCCTCACCTTTATTATCTAGCTCCTACATGAATATCTATGTGTAGTTGAAATAATATATAGGTGTTTAATTACATACTATCTTCACCTGTCATTTAAAAAAATTATTCTTACCATCCAGAAAGGAAACAAATACAAAAAGTATCTAATCAAAGGGGAATTTTATCCTAAAAATTTAATGAAGTAGAAGTAGATGGCAAAAACAAACGAAAAATATAGAAAGGGGAAAAGAATGTATGCACAGAGGATATGTGAATTGTAATGGATAGCTGTACAATCATTATAATCTGTAGAAATTTGAAAGGCAAATGATAATTATTAATATTAAATAATTTTTTCCATAGTCAATTTTCACAATGAAATAAAGAGGAATTGGATGCTTCAAATTCAAGAAAAGTCTGGAGATGTAGTTCAGTAATAGGGCATTTGTCTGGTATGTGCAAGGGTCTAGGTTTAATCCCCAGTACCATAAAATAAACAAATAAGTAAAATTCAAGAAAACAGCCGACTGAAAGCTGTTACATGAGATAACCATGTCAGATACAAGAGCTACCGGCCAAATTTATTTCCTCTCTTCACCATGTAAGCACCTATGATTTGTAATCACTGAGGAAAAGAAAGGCAGAAAAAATATTGCCTGGCAGAGCTTACAGCCTGGGAAAGAGATATGAAGACAACAAATATGGCAATTATTTTAGTTAAAAATATTTGCATCTCTACAAGGTACAGCAGTGTGCAAGAAACATAGGCTTCTCTTGTGTGAAAATCAAATATTGGAAAACTTCGTGGCATGAATAGATTGCTCCATTTGAATGTGTGGTGTGTACACAGATGGCTGATAAGAGGATTTATAATAAAAGAAGTATTACAAGTAAGGTGTGAAACAGTAAGGTGGACAGTCACCTCTTGTGCTCAACTCCAAACTCTTTACTATACATAGAGAATTGCCTTGATTATGATCTTATTTCTCTTCTCTCTACTCTCCTAAAGCCAGGGTGGAGGAGGTGGAGTCAAGTAGGTGCTGGTTCTTGTTTTAGAAAACATCTGCCGTGGTCCCTATGAAGGCTGTTGGAGGGACTTTCTGACTCCATCCATGTTCAGCAGTGATGACTGGCATGCGGGCCAGATTTTTGCAATTTTTCAAGAGCCTTTTGTTTCCTGCTTGCTTTCCAAGTCCAGTCTTGCAGTCTCCTCTCCTTTATGTGACTCCAAATATCTTCTTCAGAGAAATCTATTTTACAGGATATTGATAACAGAATTTAGTTATTGGTATCAGAATATTGGGCAATGTATGGAACTCAAGATTTGTTAGCTATATAATATGGGCAAAAGGCAGTAGAAACCTTGAAATTGTAAGTATCCAGAAGACTTTGGACCACACAAATTTGAAGTATCACCTTTACTTATCTGAAATGACACATTTTTTGAAGGCAGAGCATTAAGAAACAGAAAAGAGGATTGAAAGGCAGGTAGCCACTTCTAACAGTACGTATGACTACTAGAAAAGAGAATGGGAAGCTCAAATCAAAATTCTCAGCCCAAGTTGAGGACTTCAAATCTATGGAATTTATAACATATTTTCTAAAATGTAAAGCTCTTATTTCTTTCCATTGCAGGGCGACTGAATCAAAATTTTTAAAGTACTTTCTGAATTGGAATGAATACACAAACTATTATAGCATTAAGCTGGAAGTAGAGGGTCCCAAGAGAAATGGAACAGAGATAACACAGTATGATTCAGAAGAGTTGGCATTCCTGGGATCTCTGACCTTAATGAACCTCCTTGGGTTGCAGAAAAGAACCTCATTATCCTTGACTTTTAAAGAAATCCTACTTGTTGAATATACTGCTTCTTCCTCAACTCAGAGCACATGTACCATTCCCCTTAATCTTCAATGTTGCTCAACCCACAATGAGAGGTAGCAACAGGATCTCAATCAAAAAGTGAAGGAATGAAAGCATTCTTCTAAATGAACTATAGGAATTCCCTCACTTATACTGGTTAAATATTAGGAAAGATATGTCAGTTCTGAGGATATTCAACCAAGAAGGGAGAATGGGAACACTAGAGTAGATTGAAATGAATTATAAGAACATACTTCAGAGATTTTGGGTTTCATTATATTAGCTTAGGAGACTGGAAGTCTGAGATTTTTCTAGATGATATTCCAAAATTGAACTCAATGGAAGCATATATTAAATGAAGTTGATTCATTGGTATATTAAAAGTACAAAATCAAAACTTTCAAAAAAAGAAATTTTATAGATATAATCCACCTATCCACCTTCAACAAGCAATGAGATACTAAACAGTGTCTTAAGAAAGACATTAGTGATGTTTATGTGTCGCTTGTTGTCTTAATTCACTCCTGATACCATAACAAAAAACCACAAACTGAGTAATTTATAAACCACAGAAATTTATTTCTCACAGTTCTGCAGTCTTCAAAGTCCAAGATTAAGGTCACACATCATATACCTTCTTTTTTTTTTTTTTTTGGTATAGGGATTGAATTATGGGATACTTAGCTAGTGAGCCACATCACCAGCCCTTTTTCTCTTTTTTACTTTTTATTTTGAGACAGGGTCTCAAGAAGTTGTTTAAAGCCTCTCTCAGGCTTGTCCTCAAACCTCCTGGCTTATCATTGCTGGGATTACAGATGTATCACCACTCCTGGCACACATGGATGGTACCTTCTTGCCATCTTCTCACAAAATACAAGGGAGAAGTCTCTCTTGGGCCTCTTCTACAAGAAAAAGCATGAATACTATCATGGTGTAATCACCTTCAAAAGGCCCTACCTCCTAATTAATATCACTTTTGTAGTCAATATTTCAACGCATGAATTTTGGGGAGACTTGGACATTTAAAACATAATGTGGCTGGAAGGCAAAACGATGAAAATAAATTTCCTGATTTTACTAAGGAAAGGTAAACACAAAATTAAAGAAATCAAGTAGTGTCATTTAACTGCTAATGAAATATGTCTATATGTATCTTTTTATTGCTGTGAACAAAATACCCAGCAAGAACTACTTAGAAGACTGAAAGTACATTTGGGGCTCATGGTTTCAGAGATTTAATCCATGGGTTACATTGCTGTAGGTCCAAGGTGAGATAGAACATCATGGGGGAAGGGCATGATGGAGAGAAGCTGTTCCCTTTATGGTAACAAGGATGGAGAGAGAGAAAGGTGGGGACAGACAGAGAGAGGGAAAGGGAAGCTTCATACATTACCCTTTTGTGGGCATCCGGTAGGGACTCAGACCCTTCTACACTTTGCCTCATCTCCCAGAACTTCTTTTACAATCTTGATGGAAGGGGCTGGGATTGTGGATCTGTGGTAGAGCATTCCCCTAGCATGTGCCAGAGAAGATGCATTCTTCCAGGTCATGCCCTGAGTGACCCACCCCCTCTAGCCATACTCCACCTGCCTATAGTTTACCATCTAGTCAGTACTTCAAATGAGGGTGGAGTGATTAAGTCACAGCTTTTATAATCTGATTGTCTATCTCTGAATGTTGTTGAATTAACAGAAGTTTTTTTGGGGTGGGGCATCTCATATTGAATATCCCACCATAATAACCCACCTCTAGCCCCCAAAAGCTTATGTCCATTTCACAATGCAAAATGCATTTAGTTCACTTACTCTGAGAATCCCATAGTCTTAGCAATTTCAACATTGCCCCAAAATTTCCTCTGAAACTGAAGGCAAACTCTTAGCTGTAAGTCTCTGTAAAACTGAAAAGCTAGTTATAAATATCCAAAATACAGTATCACAGAATTAATGTTCCCATTCAAAAAGAGAGAAATAGGAGTAAAGAAAGAGGGGATGGGACCCAAACAAGTCTGAAACCGAGCCCAGCAAACAGGTCTCATAACTCCTCCTATAATTCATCTTTCAGCCTGTAGATATATACCAGGAGATGTTGTGTCCAAAGGGCTTGGGGAGTGTCTTTGGCCTTGCTGCTTGCAATGCACATGGATTCTCTTGTAGCCTGACTGTCTCCGCAGCTTGCAGCTTTTTTCAACAGATAGTCCTGTTACTGTCATCTCTTAATTCCTGGGGTCTCCACTCTAGCTTTAGCTTCCCATTCACAGCTTCATACATTACCCTTTCGTGGGCATCCTGTAGGGACTCAGACTCTTCTACACTTTGCCTCATCTCCCAAGACTTCTTTTACAATCTTGATGGAAGGGGCTGGGATTGTGGATCTGCAGTAGAGCATTCCCCTAGCATGTGCCAGGCCCTGGGTTCGATCCTCAGCACCACATAAAGATAAATAAAATAAAGTTATCATGTCCAACTACAACTAAAAAATAAATATTAAAAAATAATCTTGATGGAAGCTGCAATAATTATAGCATTCTGTATTCCTACAGAACTGAAATTATGACTATTTTGGTTTCTGAATACTATCACAGCTCAGACTACTAAAACAATTTTTTATCTCCCCCCACCCTAAGCAAGCTCGTGTCCCCTTGATCTGTTCTCAAAGGAATTTACCCTTCTACATTATGGAGCCTATAATGTGTGTGGTCTGGCAAATTCTTGAGATACTCTTGGGGCATCTTCCTTATTGTCGTTTTGCAAAGCACTTAGCATCTCCTTATTGTTAAGGGCCACAGACAAGTCAAGATGGCGCCTGGCACTTTGCCAGGAGGAGTGTTTTGTGAAGTAACTGCCAGCAAGTCATTAAGATGATGAGGATTCCTTAATGACTAATTGATGTATCTAGATGATGTTAATTGAAACAAGCTGTGTATAATGAGTTAGGTATAAATACCTCTGCTGTCCTACAATAAAGCGGCTCCCGCTGTTTCAACCTTCACAAGTTCCTTGTCACACACACCCCCCCCCACTGTTTATTTTGCCCAGCCAGAGGCACCTTATGGGGCACCTTATGGGCTGTAATTTTTTTCAACAAGCACAACTTTCTGGGCCCAGGTTTACCTGAACTTTTCTAGGCAAACTGCAATTGTTTTAAAAATAATTTACCTCTGTTTGATGGTCCCAATTTTTACAGTAAACCTAGCTAAAAACTGCTAGCAATATCTAGGCCACTGATGATTGCTGTGCTGACTTAAAATTTCCTTCACCAGATTAATTAGTCCAAGACTTTTTAATTTAGACTCAAAGCCTCAGAATATAGCCAAAATGTAGCCATTTTCTTTATCACAATATATTGTGAGTGGCCTCTATTCCAATTTTCAATAGAAAACTCATTTCTTTCTGAAACCTCAGGAATACAGGGTGCATTGCTATTGGCATTCTCGTCTTCTGATTTCCCAAAATAATTTCCCATAAAAGCTCTGCTTATAACATTGTGAGACTTTTCCAGCCTACATTTCCAAACTTTTCCAAAATTTTCCTGTAAACTATTTCTAAAGGCTTTTGAACCACAGGATCAGGCTAATCACAGCACTGGCTTCACTCTTGGTACCAATTTTGTTTTATTCAGATTTTCATTGATTTTGACAAAAATATCTGATAAGAACAATTTAGAGAAGGGAAAGTTTATTTTGGATTTATGGTTTCAAAGGTCTTAGTCCATAAGACAGCTGACTTCATTGCCCTGGGTCCAAACTGAGAGAGCACATCATGGGGGAAAGGTATGTTAAAGAAGGAGATCTATTCCCTTTATGTTAGCAAGAAGAGAGAGAGAGAGAGAGAGAGAGAGAGAGAGAGAAGAGTGAGAGAGGGAGGGGGGAGAAGTAGGGAAGAGGGGAAGGACCCACCCCTTCTAGACACACCCTACCTGCCAACAATTACTTCCCAATTGGCCCATTGAAATCAAGAGGGACTGATTGGTTCATAGCTCTTAATCTAATCATTTCACTTCTGAATATTGTTGCAGTAACAGGAGTTTTTGAGGACAGTTGATATTCAAACCATACAAACACACACATGCTAAATATATACACAAGTGTGTGTGTGTGTGTGTGTTCATATATGGTATCAGGATTAGCATAAAGTCAGAATGATTTGACCCAAAGATAACTTAATAGCAGGCAATTAAAAATTACATTTTTGGCTGGGTGTGGTTGCACATGCCTGTAATCCCAGCACCTAGGGAGGCTGAGACAGGAGGACTGGGAGTTCAAAGCCAGCCTCAGCAAAAGTAAGGCACTAAGCAATTCAGTGAGACCCTGTCTCTAAATAAAATACAAAATAGGGTTAGGGATGTGGCCCAGTGATGGAGTTCCTCTAAATTCAATCCCTAGAACACCCCCCACCATCGACAAAAAAAAAAAAAATGGATGTGAAATCCTTCATAATATAATGTGATTTGTAAAATCAAAAAATATCCATAACTGTTCATCAGGAGATTTGATGGAACTGTTGTGATACATGATGCAGGATTTTAGCCTCTGACTGAAGTTTTAAGTCTCAGTCAGCTATGCACTGAAAAGCTGCCAGAATGAAGAAGAGGGCAACTTGTCTTAAATAATTTGTTATGCTGTCACATAATGTGCTTCTATTTATTTTTTAACCCAGTGTTTTCCCCCTAAAATCAGTGATCACTTCTAAAGTAACTGTCTCCTGAGGAAGAAAACATGATTTTAAAATGAAATAAATCCTAGTCCCTTCTGCAGTCCAGTAATAGTGGTTTTCTGATGGTAAGTGAATTTACCTCATTCTAGCTCATATCTTTCTTATATTAATTTCCCAAATTCTTTTACATGGAGTTGGCAGAAATGACCAAGGAGAATTATAGATTTTTCACAGGCTCTCTAAACTATGAAGGAAGGACTATTCTCACTGAAGAAGCCAAATTGAAGACTGCAGAGCTACCCACCACTAGAAAAATATAGCAAAACTACTTCAATAAAAATAAAGGATCAGAGATATATCAATGCCCACCTTCAAAGACTTAAACATTTAGGGTTAATGATTCCCTTCTAAATCTAGTGTTTGGCCAAGTGGTGGTTGAATAGTCTTAGAGGATAAAAATGGATTTTCCAAAGTTTAATTAGATGACAGCTCCTTTTGCAACTGCTATACCATATGTGGTCCAATTCATTACAGCTCTTGGTGCCTTGTATGAAGTAAATGATCTGACTAATGTGTTTTTGCTCACTTCCAATAAACAAAATTACCAGAGGCAGTCTGCTTTCTTTCACTAGACAAGAACAGCTATGTAATTTTGCCATACTATTTCTGGATTGTGTTAACTCCTTGACTTTGTACCATATTTTAGTCATCAAACCACCATTTCAAAGAACATCATGTGATACAATCTAGAGGAAACACTTCATTGGCCAGAGACATTAGTAAGACAGTTGAATACCAGAACATTGGACTTACATATAATGGAAGTCCATAGAACTGCCCTGCAATTGATCTGTTATAGAAGTTTAGAACTTTAAGAAAAGAAGAGCTACATCTCCAAATTAAAAACAGATTGCATCCACTGCCACTAAGAGCACAGATAGTCTCCATGAATTTTAGCAACATATGACCAAATGTGACTCCTATGCTTAGAAGTTAGCTGTAAGCTTGCAGCTTTTGTTGAATGGCAAAAGAAAGCTCTTCAGATAGTCAAGGTCAAAGTGACCCCACTAACCATTCATCAGATCAAATGAAATTCAAAGAATGTTTGGGAGATCAGGCCATTATATGCAGCCAGTGTAAGCTTAACAGAAATAAACCTCTAGCTTTCCAAAATAAAGACATGTTATTTTACCAAAATGATCATTATCCTTTAGAGACTTTAGACCTTAGGAGAGGATGAACGATAATTTTGTTAGCTTTTCATAAACACAGTCTTATCTGAATTTCCTAGCAGGGCTGATTCAGCAAGTATATGATATACTTGGAACTGGGAACAAAAAGTTTCAAGTCCTGTGGCCCTGTTGTCTTTCTCTTAAATCACACTGATGGCCTCTGTGGACTTCATCTAGACCAGAGGACTGAGAAGAGTACAAATACAATCAGACTATTGTTGCTATTACCGGATATACAGAAACCAATCATGAGTGGACTGCTGTGATAATATTGTTTCAAATTAGGACACTTTAAGAGACAGTTGAATAAAAGAGTGAGGGTGATGAGACTATTTCTAAGATCCAATTGTCTCTTATGAGCATTACTGAAGACATTAAAGTCTAGTAGTATTGTTTCCAGATTGTAATAAAATTGTATCTTCTAAGAAATCTTTTCTAAGTTGTGTTAGAGATGATCTTTAATTTGAAAAGAGCTGGAGCTAAAGCTAACTTTGTGGAAATGAGAGAACTTGAGAAGCTGGACAAAAATTATCCCAGAGTAGAACAATTCTGGGAAGTTCACAACAGAGCTCACTCAAGAATTACAAGGCTATTTTTATTTGTAATTTTAATTCAGTGATGAATTCTTCCCTATAGAATCCTGGAACAATGGGCACCCAATGGAGTCAGAAATGTTAAAAGTGAATCAAAATAAAATAGCTTAGAAGTGACAGAGTTTATAGTAGTTTTAGAATCAGGAGAGCCTCGGGTTGCTTTAGACAAAAAGGATAAGTAAGCTATGCAAAGAAGATTTGTTATTCATAATGAAAGAAGAAATTCATATTAGCATTAATAAAAGTTCATAACTATGAAAAGTGTACTAAGAAGACATATGTGTTGAATCCTGTTATAAAATTCCACAAACAGAAGGAAGAGACAATCCTAAAAGTTTATAGAGAGGGAAAAAGAACATATTCTGAAGATTTTTAAAAAATATATAATTTTATTGAACATTTTAATTGCAACTACAGAAATTACAAGACAATAACTTCTCTGAATGTCTTCAACATTTTGAGGAAAGTAATTCACGATAGAATTTTATATAGTTAAATATCAATTGTGTGCTGTAAAAACACAAGTTTAGTTCTCAAATAAAAGAAATACTAATAGAAAGTATTCCAAACCTGGCCATATGTAGTAGGCCTAAGGCTAAGGCTGGAGGATCATGAATTCAAGGTCAGCATGGGTAATTTAGTGAGACCCTGTCTCAAAATAAAATAAAAAAGGGCTGAGGGTGTAGTTCAGGAGTGGGGTACTTGGTTAGCATGTGCAAGGCCCTGGATTCAATCCCCAGTACCACAAAATAAATAAATTAAACATCCAGGGTAACAGGAAGTGGTCAGTGTATGTGCTCTACCAACACTATGGGGCTTACTAAGAAAGGGTAAGGATAAAAATGGAGGAAGTAACAGAATTGTAGACCAGCAGATGGGTAAAGGGAACCCAGGACTATAATATACTCAGAGGCTCAGGAAGTAAGGTTGTATTTGCTACACACACACTGAAAAAACTCTTTCAGCAGACAGTGTGATTTTTAACTAAGCGTCATAGGTATGCTTAGTTAGCATTTGAAGAATCATTGTATTGAAGACACACTACATGATGGTTTTAATTCCTGCTTCAAACAAATATTTGCTATGTGAGATACAGTGGAATTGCCCTTTCTTTCATCCTACGTAATACCTTATAGTTTAAAAGTGAGGATTCCTATAGCCCTCTTTAACCCCAAGCCAACTAATATGTCTCATAACCTAAGCATTGCAATCTGTCAAATGAGCAAAGGTTGATTTCTAAAAAGAAGTGAACTGTATTAAAGTAGGACATGGCATGCCAGAGGGTAAAATCCACCCGGAGAAAAAAGTGAACCTAATACATCCAATTTTATTTATCAACACTTTAAATGTTTTAATATACAAATGTATTCATTCTTCACAATAACACTATGTGATGGGTATTTTTATTAATATCACGATCATCACCATCATAATTATTTCCCTTAGTTTACTCATGAGGAGGCAAAGAGTATTGTCCAAAGTATCACTGCTAATAAATAGCAGAGATTTCTTCAAGTTCTACCCAAGAAAATCTGGCTTTTAGACACCACACAATGTTGTCTCTACTCACTGAATGGAAACAATTTTTTCAAAATAGATTGAATCCAGGGGCTTGCACGTGCTAAACAAGTATCCCACTGCTGAACTACATCCTCAGCCCTTTTATACAATAGGTAACTCCCATTTTCACAATCAGATTTGTGATGATTTTGATTTTTTGAATATATTCCTACAGTACTTTAAATGTATTATTTTGACAGAATTTTAAATTATGTATGTGTGTAAGCTTTGGATTTTAGTGGATCCCTTTTATATTTTTTTAAATAATTTGACACAGCTTAGTCAAATTGAAAATTAATTAGGAAAGAGAAAATTATTTACCTTGACAACAGTTCAATAAACAAAGATCCTGGAAGCACCTAAGTACTCCAACCTACCATGGCCTAACATCTGTGTGTGATACATATGCCAAGAAATTTGACATCTAACTAGAATTTCATGGCCATCATCCCTTGCCTTCCCTTTTAAAAGGTCAATGATCTTCAGGAATGTAACAAACTAAATTCCTCAGTCTAAGATAGTTTAGCAAAGCATCTTCCCTTTTAATAGCATTAGGTGCAGCAAACACAAAATATTAAAGATGTTAAAAGGAGGAAAAAAGGTTGAACAATGACAACAAAACTTTTACTGTCTCTTGAGTTTCTGCCAGGGCTTCTTGCAGGGAGACAGAAATGTTAACCTCACCCTTTCTGCTGAGATTCGCAAATTCTCCTTGCATTTTAACATCTTTTACTGTGAAAATATTTTATACTTCTGAAACATGTTTACCCTCATTATCTCATTTGATCTAATGACCCAGCCGAGCACGTAGAGCAGGTGTATTATGGGTCGATATAGGTTCTTGCTGGTTAAATGACATACACAAGGCCAAATAACAAACTAGATGCAGACAGAAAACTCTAATTTTTTAAAGCAAAAACCTAAGGCTCTCTACCATGTTCTTACATACACAGTTACTTTCATAAAAAACATAAATACCAAATTGAAATGTGTGCCTAATGTATTGATTTGCTTATTTACTCATCCAGCAAGCATTTATTAAATATAACTACTATCTATAAAGCCCCACAGACTTCTAAAAAAAAAAAAATCTGCCACCAGAAACACTACCAAAGCCACATGATTATACTGTAGGCCTCTTTTTTTCCCCTTTGAAGAATCAGATAAAGCTTGGCAGAGTCTTTTATTAATTCTCATTAAAATTATCATGACTCAGACATTCCTACCATCTTCTCAGTTTAATTAATTTGACTTCCACTTCCACTAATTCGGAGAAGTGTTGAAGTCCCCATACTCCAGGAATCAATAATCAAAGGAAGAAAATAGGATCGTTATATGGAAAATCAAGATACAACTAGAAATTATTCTAACAATGGAAAAAATTTTATGTTTCTAGTCTGGAAATAATGATATCCAAACCTAGTTAGCATTGCAGATAGTCATTTTTATTTATATCATGTCTCCTTGGGTCTTTAAAATGTAATTGCTATCATATGTGCACAAAATGAGAGGAAATAGTCAAGAATTATTTCCAGATTTCAAATATGGGAGACTAAATGTGATGATAGTGTCACTCAAAAGTATAAGATGACAAAAGCAGTTAGAAGTAATGGGAGACAGTGAGTTTCATTTCACACATACACCCTTGAGACATGCAACAGGAGATATTCAGAAGGCGGACACAAACAAACATTGGTGTACAGGTCTTGTTCTGAGGCTGAGTTGGAAAAGTGGATTCAGGATACATCGTAATGAAGGGGATGGTTAAAATCAGAGTCATTCACAAAGTGTGGAGAGGGCAGGAAGAACCCAGGATAGAGGACAACATCTCAAAGAGATCTGAATTCAAGAAAACAGCTCTTTTTAAAACTGCTAGAAAAAGGAAACAGAATTTTTGAGATATAAACAGGGAGAAATCTTGGGGGGGAAAAGGGAGAAGAAGTTAGAGAGAATGATGTTAGAAAAGCTTACAGGAACATCAATAAGAGGTGGGTCAGTATTAACGATGGTCATAGGTCAAGTAAGCGAAACACTAAAAGACTTCTGCAGACTAGTGTATACGATGATCATTGATGGTCAGAGCAATTTTAAAGAAGCAATAGAATTAGAAGCCATATTTGATGAGTGTATCATGAGTGAATTGGTGAATGGGAAATAGGTTGGAGTAGCAAGTATACTACTCTGATTTTCTACAGTGAACACATACCAACATTTATGTAATAAAATTAAGAAGTGACTGATATATGTTTGACTGAAAAAGAAAATTAAGAGATAATAGAGTAGCTGGAAGGAGTTGTGCAGATCTGAAGATCCTCTGTTATTTGTATCTTGAGGGGTTAGAAAAAAAGGAGAGGGAGAAAATGAAGAAGAAATTCAGTGGAAAAATAAGGAAACTGTTATGAGAAAGTAAGTAATGGTTGTTTTCTTAAAATACAATGTGAGATGTCTGGATCAGATCTTAGTCTATAAAAGCCCTTTAACATAAACACATTTTCACTTGGGAGTATAGGGCTAATACCAAGAGAGATTAACATTTCCCTCATCATTTATTACAAACTAGGGTTAACCCTGTGAAGTAGCCAATTATTATTGTATAGAGGACAAAACTGTGATCTACTCTATACTTAGCAAGAAAGAAAGAGGTGGCCCAGAAAGGTTCCTTTCAATCCAGTCTCTCTCTTCTTTCCTGTGCTCTGTCTTTGATAATATGAAAGTGAACAGTGTTGAATGAGTAATGTAAATGAAACACACTGATCTCAGAATAAGATTATATTTTGGAAAACAAGATGATTTCAATCAATCTACAGAATGCTGTATGAAAAAGAGACATTGCTTGCATCTTTCCTTGAGACATACAATATTTATCTCAAATATAAGAAAATGGAAGAAACTTTAGCTTAGACTTGTGCTAAAGAAAAAAAGGCAGTGTAACAGAATGTCTTATAAGGCATTAAATAAAAACATGTGTTCTATTATAATAAGTAAGAATCATCCTATTTTAATAATTACTTTAAATAAATTATTAAAAGTATGGGAAACAGAGATACAAAAAGTATTTCTATAAAGCAAAGAGTATGACGGTGGTTAGTGCCAAAATTAGCTATAGTTTTCTGGATAGCATTTTTAAATTCTTCAAATATATTTTTCTATTTCTTTTTTCCTTAATCAAATACATTGTAGCATCTGTTTTATATCAAAAACAAATAAAATATGTCCACATCAACAGAGGGCATTGGCCTTTATTTCTTGGTTATTTTTTTAAAAGATCATCTAGAGAAAAACAATGATTTTAAAATCTCTATTTGTTAGAGTTGAAATTAAAACTGCCTTCAGTTTCCTGCTGGTAGATTAGGTCTAGATACCAGTGCATTACAAAATCTTTGGAACTGTGAATTAGGAGTGAAAATCTTCCTGAGATTTTGTTATAAGTTCTTGAAATTAAAGTAAGAATTTCATTTGCTGGGTTGGCTAGGTATAGAGGTGGAGTGGCTGTTGGAGGGGTTAAGTTGGAGCCACTGGTGCATATATATTTCAGAGGATTCAGAAAAACACAGCAGTGGAGCCTGGGTCAATCCATTTCTGTGAACAAGCAGTGACCAATAGAAAAGGAAGAAGAAGATCCAAGGAGGCTGAGGTAAGCCATCTCTGACTCCCTGTCAAAGTGAAAACAATACATCAAAAGGTGTTCATGGTGACTGCTCAGTGTAGGTTTTACTTTTTCTCAAAGGAGGCTTGACAGCATAAAGAAAAAACAATTTTTTAGTTAATTTTTTTTCTTCAACTGACTTTTAGCAAACTGCAGACTCAGACACAGGACTCAACGGTATATTCCTGGAAGGCAAGGTAAACTCTTTTGCACTTTTTAAAACTCATAAAGCTAAGACTTCAGTGTTCTGATTCATCGGATGTAGGGTTACAACTTCAATAACTGAAGCAAATCCCTATTCTGAAAAAATTTTAACGTGTCTCTGTTGGAAGATGGCCAGAGCAGCCTTCTGCAATTGTAGATTTGACAGCTTGTAGAAGCAGCTCTGCACTTGTGATTTTCTGCAATTTAATGGCAAAATTGAAAGATCAGCATTTCATTAATGACTGATTTTTCCAGGAAACAGTAAAATTTCTTCTTATTATCACTTAACTAAATGTACACTGATGAGTATATCCTTTTCTATGTAATATGTAACATGTATATGTTATAAATAAATGTTTAAAATACACATTATGCCTAAATGTTTTTTGCTGTTAAGATAGAATTTGGAACAATGATCTCTGATGATATATGGTAGGAAGAGTTTATATCTTTTAAATATTTCACATATCAGTAAGTATTTATCTATTTTTTGTTATTATCCATTGTGAATATATGGATATAAAAAAATCATAACAAATATATTCACATCTTGAATATATTTGTTTTGTTGTCTTTCTAATCAAGCCATAATCATATGAGTGATATATCTGACTCTGTAATAAATGCTCTTTGTCACATATACGTATGTTTGTATGTATATCTGCACAACAAAAGAGATTTCTGGGAGATTGTGTGAGGCATATATATGACAGAGTGATTATATAAAAGATAGATTATAACTCAATTTCTGAGCTGGACAACCTGGTTGTTTACTTACAATTTTTGAAGTCGTCTTCCCACCAAATAAAACTTACCTGAGTAGTTCAGCAGCAGAACAAGATAAAAAACACACACTTTTCTTCAGATCGTAGAACTTTCCTTCACAATAAACTACTAAAATATTCTTTGATCTCTTCATTTCTTTGGATCAAGTGCCAAAGAACCTGGGAAATCTCCTCCAGATGTTCTTCTCATTTAGGAGTCAAAGTAGAAGCAAAATCATATGACTCCATCTTAGGAATGACACAGACTTTAACTTGAACTATTAAAAGATCACTTTTTTTGTACTCTTATATTCAACTACTGGTTTCAGTTAAGTTCCTTGAATTATTACATAGCTAGAAATGGAAAAGCACTTAGAGCTGCTAAAATTTGCTTTCCATTTCTCCGCTTTCATTAGTTGGGTTAAAATCAGAAGTTTATGAGTTGGCGAATTAATTTTGAAATTTGCAAAATGATCTATATGGTGCCTACTAAATAAATGTGTGTCTTTTAATCAATATCTATGGAAATGATATCTTCAACTCATCTCTGAAGAAACAATGTTTACTGATCATTTTGATGTCAATACCTAAAGGTCAAGGTCCTGGTGATCTAATAGCTGTGTGTCTGATTGCTCTAGGTACTATTATGGCAAGCACAATCAGTTTCATCATCTGGGTGTTGTTCATAACAGACACGGTGTGGACTCAGAGTGTGAGACAGGTCTATGAGGTACATGAGCCAGGGGATTGGACGATGGATGACTTCGATTGTCCCAGGGAATGCTTCTGTCCCCCAAGTTTCCCTACTGCTTTATATTGTGAAAATCGAGGTCTCAAAGAAATCCCTGCTATTCCTTCACGGATCTGGTATCTGTATCTTGAGAACAATCAGATAGAAACCATTCCTGAGAAGCCGTTCGAGAATGCCACCCAGTTGAGATGGATAAATTTAAATAAGAACAAAATAACCAACTATGGAATTGAAAAAGGAGCCCTAAGTCAGCTGAAGAAGCTGCTTTTCTTATTTCTTGAAGACAATGAGCTAGAAGAAGTACCTTCTCCATTGCCAAGAAGTTTAGAACAGTTGCAGTTAGCTAGAAACAAGGTGTCCAGAATTCCTCAAGGGACCTTTAGCAATCTAGAAAATCTAACCCTTCTGGATCTGCAGCACAATAAACTATTAGACAACGCCTTTCAAAGAGACACCTTCAAGGGACTCAAGAACCTCATGCAGCTAAATATGGCCAAGAATGCTCTGAGGAACATGCCACCAAGATTACCAGCCAACACAATGCAACTGTTCCTGGACAACAATTCCATTGAAGGAATACCAGAAAATTATTTTAATGTTATTCCTAAAGTGGCCTTCCTGAGGCTCAACCATAACAAATTATCAGATTCAGGGCTCCCATCCAGTGGTTTTGATGTGTCATCCATTCTAGATCTTCAACTGTCTCATAATAAACTCACAAAGTTTCCCCGCATCAATGCCCACCTGCAACACCTTCACCTGGATCACAACAAAATTAAACGTGAGTAACCACCAGGGTGTGTCTGATGAAAATGTTCTTCATCTCCACCTTTATCTGTATCTTCTTTAGGAACAGTAACTGTGTTGTCTCCCAGGTAAAATACCCTTCGAGTTTTAAATGTGATTTCTGCTTTCATTACTAACTTTTTGCTTACTTACAGTCTTAGTGAACCAAGAAGTCCCAATCTTCAAATTTAAGATTGAAAATTGGACCTGAGTAATTTATAGAGGACTGTTGTTTATGGGAGAAACCATCCCTGTCTTCTTTTACTCATGAAGAGTCTGGTATTTCTGTCTTTGTGGGTGGAATTATTTTATAAAGTATGCCAGACACCACACACACACACACACACACACACACTCATAAGTAGTAATAGAGGGCATTTGATTTAGGAGGTATAAGGAAGGTAACTTTATCCTAAAGTCTTTAGGCCAGCTGATGACTGAAACTCCATAGTTAGATCTCTGGATAAACTACTCTTATCAGAAGGGATTTCTTAAACTTCAGTGTGTATAATTTGTGGTTCCTCTCCCCAGGTTTATGATTCAGTAGGTCTTCAGTGGGAATGAGAATTTTCATTTCTAACAAGTTCCTAAGTGAAGTTGACCTTGCTGCTCTAGGAACCACTGAGAACTACTACAGTAGTTCGAGACTTTAATTGTAATGGAAATATACATAGAAGCTGGCAATCTTTTGCAACTTAGTGGTAAACCTACAAGGTAAAATGCTCTCTCCTTTCCTGAATACAGCTTTTGATAAAAGGCCAAGGAATGAATATAAAGTTCTTGGATGCAGAATTGCCATCAAAGGAATTGTTTATAGAAGGTAGAGGCTGTGAGCAATAGAAATAAACCTGACCTCTTCACAAACGTGCCCAAGGCAGGCTGCACCTGGTGTAGAGGTAGACCCTATCTTGTCAAGTCACAGAAGTGATGACACCCAGCCAAGCATCAGTCTATGCATCTTTGACCCTGTGTAAGCCCTTTAGGAAGATAACCTTGGAGAGATTTGCATTGAATAACCTTAGTAAATGCATTCCTAAAGTGAGATTCAATTGAAATGATTGAAAGAAAGTTACCTAGGTAACTGTCAAAAGGTGGGTTTTCTGGTTATTATGCAATAAACTTTGCTTTAAGCAAATAATCATATAGCATAACATTTGCAAGAATATTTCCCCACTTGGTACTGCTTGAGTATTCAAGATTTTTTTTTTTTTTTGGAAACGGTGTACTTGAGCATAAAATCCAGGAATTAGATGGCAGGTTTCCACCACAGCAGTTATATTTCCATGGTGAGGAAACATACTATTTATTCCAGTAATCAAAAAAAAAAAAGGTGTAATAGAAAAATCGCTAGAGGATCTATTTAGCTTAACCAAATAGTACAACAGCCAACACTGACCTAAGTATGCTTTTTTTTTCCTGCTGAGAGTTCTGTGCTTCTACAGGTACATTCTTCATCTCACAATTAAAAAAAAAAAAAAAGCCTCAGAGACAGCTAGTATGGGAAGTTCATTTTATATGAGTCTTGTTCATTTTACACTTAGAGTCTTGTTTATGAATTAAGAGATTCTACCCTGAGAAGAAGGGTATATAGGAGAGAGGTAGCAAAATTCAAAACACAGCAAAGAAATAGAGCATTGTGTCCTTCCCTCACCCTTATTTTAAAGAGGGTTTCCAGAATATTTGTTCAGGCATTTCTCTTTTTCAGTGTGTCTCATACCTTAGTGTGCATCAGAATCGCCTGGAGTGTTTGCACAACATGTGTTACTGGGTCTAACTCAGTAGGTCTGGGGTGGAACCTAATAATTTACTCCCTGGTGGTATTAAGGGTGGTATTACTGCTACAGGTCCATGTTTTGAGAACCACTAATCCTCCCAAGAACTCTGTGTGACATTATCAGGAATTTCTACAAGGAAAAAACTGAAGTTCAGATAGGTGGCTCAAAGACAAAGAATGACTCTAGGGTTTCTAATTATAAAATAAATAAAGTTTTATTTTCACTCACATAGTATAATAACCATACTTTTCTTCAGTTCTTCAATGTAAAAATTTGGAAAAAAAAATCTATAAGTAGAATAACAACATTACCAATAAAGAGAAACTGAACCATTTGTTCTTCATATAGATATCAACTGGGGTTATTTCTAAATTGTGAGAAAATTAATATCAAATATTAATTTCCCAGACTATAATAGTTGGCTCATAATTATATTACACTGTGCTATAATAACTGGTGAAGTATTTAGTTCTTCATGCCATATAATCTATCTGATAATAAAATGGTTTGCAAAAAGCTTAACTTTTCTATGAAGAGCCCTCAGAATTTGCCAGACAGTGAATTTATCTCGTGCAACGTGACAGAAATATTTATTTCTTCCAAACATCTTAAAGAAGTTAAATTTTGGTTAAAAAATGTATCCACTTAAATAGTTGCTTCCTGAACATCTCTGAGAAACATCAAAATTGATTTGTCCCAATGTAATTAGACTAGCACACTTATTTCTTATTCTGTTTACATTGGTTATAGGGCATGGGGGTGATAAGGATATGAGGTAGCACACTAAAAGGGACATATCCTCTCCAGTCAGCAATGGACTACATGCATGTAGTGCATGTAGTAGAAAAAACACCAGACTGGGGCCACTGTTCCCACAATGCCCAGGTAGGGAGAATAATAAACACTGTCTGATAAAAGTCCTGTGATAATATGTTAGAAAAAAATAAATTTGTAATCACAGAACTGCTACACATGAATGTCATTATTCTTATTATTAAGCTAAATTCTCAAAATGGCTCAAGGTTGAAGCAAAGCAACCTTTCTGTAAGCATAAAATTATTCAACAAAATATGAATCTGTATGCTCTAATAGAATGCAGATGAGAGGCATGTCCCAAGTTTGATGGGTTTCCTCAGGAAAGTTTTCTTGCTCAAAGTAGTTTCAGGAAGGTATGTAAAGGTGGTATAGTGTAAGTATTTATGGTTGAAATTCGTGGTTACATGCTTCTCTGAATTTTGTTAGTTTAACAGACCTCTCTCAAGGATGCTCCTAAATCTCAGTAGTCATTGGTGTCAACGGCTCTGATCCAAGGCAGGTGCACAATTTCTGCCATCTTAACCACGTGAAAAGGTTGACAGGATTTTTCTGGCTTCATATCTTTGTAAAGCCATTCTTGACAAGTGTTTCCTTACCAATTAAATATACTTACATGTGGAGATTCTAATTGTTTTCTGTAAGTAGTACATATGTAGTTATGTTAATTGTACTTTTAAAATTTGATTTCATATGTCTTTTTTTATCTTTTGAGGTAATTTTCAAGTACTTTCTCTTATATTAGATTGATTTTCCACCCACTCATCCATGCATCTACCCACCTACCCATATCACCAACCACTCTTTGAATACCACACTTAAAACGGTATCTCCACCTCCAAGTCCCTGGATACTGTATTATACTAATTTATACATGCTATAAATACTATAGTAATTTAAACTTGCATCATCTCTTCTGTAAGCTTAGAAAATGCCATACATTTTTGTTTCCATCATAGCTCTTAGCAATGTTTCCTTTCTAGTGTTCTTCCCTAACTACTGCAGAACATGAAATGAGTATACCTACACTGCACACTTTTTTCAGGTTACTTTTATAAAACAAATATTCACAATCACTGGCACACCAATGGTTTGTATCTCTACATTTTCATGCATCAGACTACTAGGCCCTCCATTAGGACCACTGGTCTTTATCCTTTGTTTTTTTCTGGTTAGAAATCACTTGTGCTATCTTTGACTCCATAGGTGTGAACGTATCTGTAATCTGTCCTACATCTACGGCACTGCATGCAGAACAAGATGTGTTTATTCATGGACCTCAGCTGAGCTACCTCCGTCTGGATGGAAATGAAATCAGGCCACCAATCCCAATGGATTTAATGACGTGCTTCAGGCTTCTTCAGGCTGTCATTATTTAAATACATCTTCCCAAATCTAGATTGGTTTAGTGAGCTCATGTTTCTGACATGAAATTTGGTCATTATTCACAGGTTTAGGGAAAAAAAATCATATTTCCAGTTGCTCTTGGCCACCATTTTCATTTGTGCGGCTTAGGCTTTTTTTGTATTTGAAGAGGCTTTCACCAATGACTCACGGTGTGGCTCGTATTAATTTTCTTTTCTTTACTAAATACAGACACAGAGGGGCTGGGTTGTGGCTCAGTGGCAGAACACTTGCCTAGCATGTGTGAGGCACTGGGTTCAATTCTCAGCACCTCATATAATATAAAATAAGGTTCCAACGTCTAAAAAAATAATAATAATAATAAAAAAACAGACACAGAGTTAAGATAGTTTATCAACTCAAAGATAGTTACTTTTTATGTCTTTAATGACTTATTAACTATCATCAAATAATGCATTTACATTGTTACACAAAAACACTTGTTGTTTATGTTCAAATAATGGATTTACACAATGCAAAGCATGTACTTGTTTATGTTCAATATTACTTATGCAGATACTATATTTACAGTATAAATACAATAATCAAACAGGAAGTAATAAATAATCAAACAGGAAGTTGGAAGATCTAAAGAAAACAAACAATGCAATATTTCTTTATTATGATGATGATGAAATAAATGCAGATTGCTAAATGGCTTTTAAACATGAAATTTTTTTATTTAGTTGAAGTGTGTGTATTAAAGGAGTCAACTACTTCATATAAAGAGAGTTCTAGTCATTTAATACCAAATAATAAAGCAGAAGACATTTGTAATTCACTATCATTTTTGTGACAATTTTTTTATATACAGCACTGTTCTCTAGCAATTGAAAGTTCTAAATTTGAAATTCATTATAACACTTTTCTTACAGAATCATTGTTTTGACACCTGAAATCACTTTCAATTGCAAATTATTCTGCTCTTGTTCTGCTCATGAGTTTTGAATTTAATAAATAAAAAGAGTAAACGATTTCTAGCAAAACAGAAGTAAAATATTTGTTTCAAGGGCATTTTTCACAAGTTTTATTTAGGGAGATATTTTTAATAAGTGTCATTATAACAATTATTTTTATTTTTCTAGCATGAATATATGCCAGTGTGTTTTCCTCTACTGACTTTTTCTTCCAGTAAACATAAGAAAAAAATAGAATCATTTGGTGTGATATATTTGTTTCCCATGAGTTAAAAAGAAACAGCCCAGGATATTATTATACTTTGCTTTAGCCTTTTAATCTTGTAAGACATATACTAAAACAATAAATATTCCATAGAGATTAATACATACCTTTATATGTATAAACATATATATATATATATATACATATATAATATGAATATGTATATATACACATATATGTATATATACACATATACATAATCTCTTAACTGTGTCTTGGTTATAAATTAAATGTCATTCTAGGTATGTGTGTATAGGAAAAACACAATATATGTATGGTTTGATACTATCTGCAGTTTTAGGTATCCACTGGGGATCTTGGAATGCATCCTTCACAGATAAGTCAGCCAGTCATGGAAGCAATTTCTACTGAGGTCCAATTCATTACTGGAACTGTTCAAATGGAGAATTGGTGAGCAGTCAAGTGAAAGGATATAAAAAGATTCCTAACCTGGAAGAAAGGTTGTTGTGAAATGCTCCTCACAGAACTTTTCAAAACAAAGAATTTCCCTCCTCCTTCCCCCCTCTCTTCCTTCCTTCCTTTCTTCCTTCCCACATTTTTTTGTGTGTTTATTTAAAGTATTTCTTAACTATTATACAGATTCCAGACTATAGTACACTTAGGAGATATAATTCTGTTCAGTTCCTGTTGTAGAGAATGAGACACAAATTAACTAAATAATCACAAAATACGTCAAATTTCATCTGTGACAATTATTATTAACAAAGGAATTACTAATAATTTGATAGTTTCCCTAAAGAAATAATGGAAACATATAAAGAATGAAAAACATGTAACACAGAGTGGGAGGGAAGAATATTCCAGGCACAGTATGATGACTCTGTAGTTCCTAGGAGCAATTTGGAAATTACAGAAGAGTTCTGAATAAGAAGAGATTATGTTCGTGGAGGGACAACATCATGTAGTTGTAATGAGCATCAACTCTAAAGCTAAGATTTCTAGATTTAAATCCCAGCTTCAACACTTAGTAGCTTTGTGGTCCTGGGACAAATCTTCAAATTCTTGGTAACTATTTCCCCTCATTTGTAAATTGGAGACAAATACTGGCACCTACCTATGGTAAGGATCAAATGAGCTAGAATGTGGGAGGTGCCTTGAAGAGCCTCCAGTATATGGTAACTATAAGTAACCAGTATTCATCATTATTTTTGTGCATTTGTGTTTGTTTCTTTTAGGAACCATGGTGAGTAAAGCCCTTTGAGACAAACCGAGAATGCATGTAAGAAAATCAGGATTTCAGTCCTATAGGACTAGTTAGAAAAATAAACGTAGTTCAGATTAAAGGGGAGCTGACAGTGTGGTTCTGGAAATGGAGTTGGATAAATGGTAGAGGTAGAAGATAAAATTGTCAAGATTTAGAGATGGATTATGTAGCTTGAGTGCAAAAAGAATGTTTATGTCTCCAGCTTGCCTGATACAATGAATGACATGACTTTTTCTAACAAAAGACAAGTTTAGAGAAGATCATCAGCTAAGTTTCAGGCATAATTTGAAAGTGCTTTAATTCATATTACGATGGCAAAACTAGACCTGGGTATGAAATGAAATTATTAAAAAAATTACAGGAAGAAATCAATGCCTGAGGAAACTTTCAGTTCCCTTCTCCACTCTCAGCCTTTCTTCAGGAAGCCTAATTAGCCCTAGATCCTTGCCTTTTGAATTGTAAATAACTGCCCTAGGAGTCTGACTACTCCCTCTTGATATGTAAACAACCCTGTGTGAGGTTTCTAAGGCTAGAGATTTAACAGAAGCTCAGGAAAAAATTCTTCATCTATTTCTGTAAGCATGTTTTATATTAGAGACCCTGCACAAGGCCTTCGGCCACATAGATTAGGAATTTTTTTTAAAGAAGAAAAAAACCGTATTGATAGGATGGATCTAAGATAATAACCTATAATGTTGTGAGAAACTGTGGACTGGGGCTCAGAATTTGAAGTTTGTTCTCTTCTGGGCCCTCCAGTGTAAAATGCAGTTTGAAGTTCTTCTCCACTCCATGTACTAACTGCTGCTTCTCCACCAGTCTGTTTCCCATATGTAAGGGGTTGAATGAGGTCTAGAGTTAGAAAGAGAAGTCTACATAGGTATGAAATTATAGACATTTTCTAGATATTGTTACTGTATCCAATAACCTAAGAAGAATTCTACATTAAAATATTCATACACCCATAAGACTGGTCAGGGACAAGGGACATTAGCAGAATGTAGTCATTATCTCATACATAGACTAATGAAGCTATGAAAGATGTAGTAATCTTTCTTTCTGTAATTAGTTTTTGGACATATGGACAAAATTACTATAACTTCTCTAAAGTTTTGAGTAAGATACTATCTTTTCTCCTGATTTCATATACATGTGATTAGAATAAAAAATTTTAGATTAATAACTGGAAAATAAGCTCAAAACATTGTCTTAAAACTATGAGTGTTATGCTCGAATTCGGGACCCCCAAAACACCACCAGAGACCAAGATCGATGTAAACAGCAAAGAGGTGTTTATTGAGAGCTAGCTCAGTCCTCCACGCGCACACGGACGCTGAGAGGCCCCGAGCCCAGGGTTTGAAGCAGTTTTATATATTCTTTGGAGAAGGCAGGGACCCCCACATACATCATAGCATCTCTTAGCAAATCATCACACACCGCGGGAAAATCAAATAACAACTCTAATACATGATTAGCACATTCACTGGCGGGAACAAGTTGGGGAGGGGTGATTGGTTACTACAAGAGGGGGATTCATTTGAACTGACTGGTTTAAGCCAAGAGGGGTGTTCATGCTGAACTGCATGCTTTCCCAACACCATAAACTACTGGGAGGGTCATCTGGCATCCCAGGTATTTCCCTATCACATGCTGATTGGTGGCTGCTAGGGGGTTGCTATGGATCCCCACCTAGCCTGACTGAGTCAGGGACACTTGGTGCAGCAGATCTCTCCAGTTATTTGTAGATAAACCACTTAGCAGGGTGGGAATGTGCCTAGAGTTCTCTGTGGGTCTTTCCAAGGACAAAGGTCATGTCCCTTCCTTGGACAGGCTTTACTCTGAGATAGAGGCTGGTTTTTCATGAGCACTTAACACATGTTCAATCCTTCATTTTATGAACCTAATTAAAACACAAAACACAACAAAATAATAGAACTATGATGTTGCCAATGAATAGTATGAACTTAATCCAGAGGCAAGAAAATAAAAAGGTACATATCAAAGTAAAGAGAGTGTGCAGTAATAGAATGACAAATTTATGTGTAAATTATAATGTCTTAGAAATGAAATAGATTTTTTTTGTGTGTTCTAAGAATTCTGGGACAGAAGTTTTTAATTAACACAAATCCTCTTTTTAAAAAATTTTCTTAAAAAAAAACTAGATTGAAAAACTGGTATGGTGAAGGAAATTGCCACATGACATCTTGTATAAAATTGGTGTCAAAGAATCCAATGGATCCTCAAAAATTTTCAACATAAATATTTGTGAGTATGTGTAGTGCAACCTTCAGGGCTATTGATTCAGAAAACAGTGAAGGGAAATGGGGGATTAGAAAAGACAAATACACACAGAGAGAAAGCTGGGACCAGATGGGACCCCATTCTTTGATGGAGGAACACTGATCCAGAGCTAGCTCAGAATTTTTATTTTATAAGTTTTATCATCAAAAGGGTTTTCTGTGAGAAAGTGTCTTCAAAGCATGCAGGATTGAAGGTCAAAGACTGGCAGCCAATTATAACTATCTTTTTGCACTCATAATTCTCTACCTTGGCAGCTGGTGTCTGAACTCAGAGTCAAGACTCATAGTCCTATGCCTTGCACAGAACCTCATTAAGCAGAGCATCACCATAGCAACTGGTCAATCTTGTTCTGTTTTATACAGGAAGTTCCCAGCTCAGGCACATGTACCTGTTCTAAGACAGAGATTCTCATCCAATCATGGCTTCCCACGTGTGTGTGTGTGTGTGTGTGTGTGTGTACATGTATAAGGGAAAGAAAAAATGTGAAGAAAATAATTTTTCTAATATTGAACACTAAACACACTTGACTGCTGGTAACAAATATATTTTTCTCCAGTAGACACCAGCTAGTGCCCAATAATTCGATTCAATTATGTCATTTGGTGGTTTTCAAATCCCATAGATTAAGGGCTGAGTCCCATAAAACTGAATGTACGTATTCACCTGAACTTTTGATTGACCAGCTAAAAATTTGAGTTCCTACAACTCCATCCTTAGGTTTCAGGTTTGATAATTTATTATGGTGGCCCATAAGCTCAGGGAAACATTTTACTTTCATTTACTGGTTTATTATAAACAGTGTTTCAAAGGATACAGAAGAGGAGTCAGTAGGAAGAGATGTAAAGGGTAAGGCATTGGGAACAGGAACAGAGCTTCCATCCTCTTTCAGGGGCATTATCCTCCCAGATTTCCAAGTGTTCAGCAGTCTGGAAGTTCTCTGAACACCCTCCTTTAGGACTTTCATGGAGGCATCATTATGCAGGCACAGTCTAGTTTGCCACTTGCCACTGGCAGACAACTCAACTTCAGTTCCCCTTCCTACACTGGAATTAAGAGAGAGGAACTGAAAATTCCAATGCTTTAATCACAATGCTGATTTCCTTGACAACAACAGCTCCCACCCTACTCTGAATCTACCAGGATTGCCTCTTCAGAACAAAAGATGTTCCAGTCATTCAGACAATTCCAAGGGATTCAAGGGATTTAGGAACTATATGTCAGGAACCAAGATCATGATGAAATATTAGAATAAAAGATTCTCCTAGTGCCTGCATCTATAAATGTTTTAGGAGATCTATGTCAGGACCTAGGGGCATATATACATATGGGGGAAAGTGCCCTCAAATTTTAAATACATGTCTATTTATATAATAAGATATATATGAGATAAATATTTATTTTAAACCATAATATGGATATTGGATTGATGGATAAATAGATAGATATGAAAAATTTAAGGATCATCAGAGCCCTGCATAGGCTGGGAGGAGGGTAGTGAAGTTTATTTTTTAAAGGATCCAATTTTTTTCAGGTAAATGCATCATAGAGAATGTGTAACCACCAAACTAATGCAAGGGAAAAAAAAGAGTGACAGAGTGTTTATGGAATTCCAAAGAAGGAAAGAACAGAAAGCACAATGACAATAATAATAATAAAAAAAAACAAGTTGAAAGTGTACAAAAAATAGTACATTTGGAGCCATGTACAAAGGTAATGATCTACCTTGAAAAAACATACCAAGTTCCACATCCAGTCTTTGCCATTTATTAACTGTTTGCTCTTTAATAAATGTCTTAACACTTCTAAGCATTATATTTTCTTCTGTAAAGCAGGATATAATATTATCTATCCCACAAAGTGGCTGTGAGGATTAAGAGAGATAACAGATGCACAGTTTTTATCATCTGACACACAGAAAGTATTCAATAAATGGCAGGTCAGAATTTTATGTTTAGCAGGTACTTCAAAACATAGGGTTTTTTTCCCCCTACCAGACCATTTTACAAATAATGAGAAATAAATAAAGAACATGCCAAAATTGAAGGTCTTAAATTTTGGTGTAATGGAAGGGTAAACAGTCAAGTGAACAGAGTGAAGGAAAGGGGTTAATGAAACACAAAGTTGAAGTTGTACAGGAAAAGAAATGGAATCATCAGGGGGTAAGTAATTGGGAGGGAAAGACAGAAGAAGACTTGATGGAAAGAAGAACAGGTGGCAGAACAATTAGGGTATACATGAGCTGGAAGGAAAAATGATCTGAGCTTGGGAAATTATAGTTTAAGATGTCTTAAGTGGTTCAATGCTGAGAAATGAGGAGCTTCTGTGTGGGATCATAGAAAGGAACTGCAAAAAGGGAATAAAAATCACCAAGGCCAAGGGGCCAAAGAATCCCAATTTTTGCAAGAATCTTATATTCAAATGCTCACAATTTTAGCAAGCTGGAGAGACAGTCAGTGCAAAATGAAGAAATTTGAACAATATAACTTGTTAAAATATTTTAACAAATACCAATTGTTCAGATATCTCATAGCTGCTGAAGGGCAGATACAGTATTCAAAATCAGATAGCCTGGTTTTAGATTTCTTACTTTTTTTTTTTTTTACCATGGTGTTATTACTCTTTTGATTAAAATTTACCATTATTATTTGTTAAAAGCTACAAAATGATTCGAAAATTGCACACACACACACACACAGCAATTACTTATTAAAATACCAGTTTTAAGTGAATGTATTTTATTGAATAGTATTTTGTATAATATTGGAAGCATTGCACATATTCAATGTAATTTATGACTTAGCCAATCAGTAAAATGTCATCTTTAACCCAAAACTCTAAGAAAACTTCTTAAATTTTTACATCAGAAACAAAGATATATTGCTGAGAATATTTTTATGTCAGGAAAAGAAAAAAAAATATACATCCATATTATAGTATTCAATACTTTCAAGCAAATCTGAAACATAATTTGCAAAATCATAAGATTATTTTCTATAAATTCGTATTTATTGTTCTACCTTTGGAAAAAATATCACTTTCCTGTGAAATTTAGCTTGGTGAACAATTCTAGTGAAGAAAGACTCATTGAGTTCTTAAAAGTTTCTGAGGACAAGTTAAAAATGTCCTGGAAAAAGATCAGAACAGTAATATGACTTGCAGGACTGTTCTTTTGCAAAACCCATCAGGAAAGTTATCCATCTTGTATGTTACAGTGCCAGGTTTGTATTCAAGCGGACAAAAGCCCTGCCATGTTTTTCATTCTCTGGCCTATTGCTTGCATTATAAATGATATAACAAAGCTGTTGCTTAGTGAGAGCATAAACCTAGGACATTACTCAGATTCAGAGGGAGAGATACTGCCTTTAGAGAAATAGAAAGAGAAATGGAAGAAACATTGTCTCTACATTAATACAAGCTCCTCTGCAAATTTATTTTATATACAAAGTCTTCATGTAGTTAGAGAGAAAGGAACAGAAAATGATTTGAGTGACTTTAGTACCACCAAGGCACTAAAGTCAAGAATGGTGTAGTATATTAGGAAGAGAGCAGAGAATACAGACATACCTATACAAGATATAGATATACCTATCAAAAATATTTAAATGAAATTTTTTGATAGAAAATTCTGGTGTTCACCTATACCATTTTTCTCTTTCACAGGCAATTAGAGGAAGAGACCACCATCCTCTAGAAGGAAAGCAAAGAAACCATAATATAAGTTCTGGCCATTTTGCAATGAGCATTGCATGAGCGTGGCTCTCTTTTCCCTTTCACTGCTGTGGAACAGAGAGACCTGCGTTTTCCAAGTTCAGGAAGGTAGTCAGTCTGCTATTCTATCAATCCAGCTCTCTGGAAGATTATATGGGGGAGGGAATTTTGGTTTTCCTATTAAGCCAATGAAATTGTCTTATTGTTATTATAGCATCAGAGACTATCCTGAATGGTTCATTCATACCTTTTATCAGCAACATAAATTAATAAATTCAAAACATTTATACAATCAGCATATCATTTGTAATTTAATTTTAAATTTCTATCTAAATCGTACATGGGCTTGGTAAAAATCAAATAGCTAGGATAAGCTCCCAGTGAGAATAATGATTTAGTACATCAGTTTTTCTATCTGAATCTAACTGTCTGGAAAGAATCTCTTTCAATATTTACTGCTTTAAATTTTCTTGTAGTTTTCTCTTATATGGCAAACACTATTTTTTTTAAAGTATTTTTTAGCTGTCGATGGACTTTTATTTTTGTTTATTTGTATGCAGTGCTGAGAATCAACCCCAGTGTGCCTCACATATGCTAGGCAAGCCCTCTACCATTGAACTCTAACCCCAGCAAACAATGTTTTTATCTCTCTTGGCTTGCAATTTTAAGTAACTTGTATTGAACTCTATTACAAAAGATATATATATATCTTGTGTTTTGGTAGCAAATACCGTATTACCTCTATTTTTTAACTTAGTTAATAAACGTTGAGAACTGAAACCTTTTTATTTGTTGAAATTTCATGAGGTTGCCTCAGCTTTTCTCTATGTGTTGATGATGTCATTAACATTCTACCTCTTTATGAGGACCTCTCAGCTTTTCTCTGTGTGTGATGAGGTCATTAATATTCTACCTCTTCCTTCTACCTTGTCATTTTCTTTTATCAGATACAACTTTAGTTTCATGGTCAAATTTGCTCCAATGTATACTATCTTAAATCATGTTGAAATGTGTACCAGTTCATACTATCTTATACCATGAATTACGTTTTCCATGCATTTTATGTAAACCAATCTTAAATACAAAAGTCAACAAAAGGACAGTTTATGGTATGACGAGTCTATCAATATTATCCCCATCCCAGGTTCAAATAAGAGACAGTTTTCACCTTTTCTATATCCAATCTATAGCAAATATTGAAGTGAAACCTTGTCCTGATTCACCGCTGAAATCTTGTTTCTGTCATCCTGAAGAAAGGGCGTGAAATCTGTCACCCACAGTTGATGTAATTCTCAATTATTTTTGCTGTTCCTATTTATTCCTTTTCAAAATTTTTCAAATGACCTCAGCAGGATACTAGGAGAAATCATACATGGACTTGGTAAAAATCAAATAGCTAGGATAAGCTAAAAATTTAATGTCATATAGGTGTTAGAAATCTTCCACTGGAGTACCTACTTGAGGCCTGGATGAGGAGGGAGAATGTGTGGGGAAGTGTTAAGCAGTGGAGAGTTGAGAATGGAGGTATGTGGGTTATCCAACAGAACTGCTGCATGAAGGGAAAGGTATCATTTAGGGTCCCCTGGGCCACTTGACTGAGAAGACTAAAACTAAATGATTTTTAACTACATTTAGATTTGCATATGTAGAGGTAGGCATTCATTTTATGTTTCAAAGATCAATATCCTTTAGTGAATATTGCTTTTATGCTTTTAGTAACATCTCATTACTTCACCTGGTCTATATGAGCAACACTGCTGGAATGTCCCATTGATGATACTCTATGAACACTCCTGTACCTCCTCTCCCTATGCTTTTATTCTCTATTTGCCTAATCACTCTTCTTCCCTTTAATTACAAGATTGTGTTCTTCAAGTAAATATTAAACTTACCTTGTTGTTCCCTCCTCATTTTCTTTCAAATCGTCAATGACAAACAATATATACTCAATTATCACTGCTTTCCAAATTTGTGGTTCAATGTGTTTTTCTATTTTCAGAATACAAATTTCTTTGATATGGTGGATGTATTAGTTTAATCTGGTTGCCATGAAACAATACCACAAGTTGGGTGTCTTAAAAAACACAAGTTTATTTTTTCACACTGCTGGAGATTGGGAAACCTAAGATCAAGTGCAGTTTCTCCCGAGGCCACTCTCCACAGCTTGTGTGTAGCTGCCTTCTCACTGTTTCTTCCCAAGAGGAACTCTGTATGCACCATGGAGTCTCTCAGCAGAAACATTTCATCTTCTTATAATGCCTCTCAGGTTTGATTAGGCCCTACCCTAAAGAACTAGTTTCAACTTAACATAGAAGATTGAGCTTCAACATATGAATTTTAGGTATGCAGTTCATCCCATAACAGTAGCCATGTTTGAATATGTCCCACCCAAAATTTAGGTTCTGAAACTTAATGGTCAACTGATAGCATTAAGAGAGGAGATTAGGCCACAAGGACTCTTCCCTAGTGAAGAGGATTATGATCCTCATAAAAGAAGCTGCACACAGCTAAACAGTCAGCCAAGTTTCAGCTTTTGGCATGTTGAGGACACAATGTTCGTCCCCTCAGGGGATGCAGCCAGAGGACTCCAGTTAGCAGCAGAAAGAATGGGACCTCACCAGCTGGCATCTTGTTCTTGGACATCTGGCCTCCAGAACTGTGAGAATGAAGCCCTGTTCTTTGTAAATTATCCGATCTTAGGTTACAGCAGCACAAATGGACTAAAATAGCATTTGAAATATGAGATTCCCCTTTCTTACTTGATTAAGTATATTATTGAGAAATTAGTAAAAATATATGATAATGGATTATACATGTGGCTTCCTCACATTTTGCAGGACAATCTGCAGCATTAATTGCTATATCTTTAGGAGTGAGCCAATTGGTTCTTTAAAAATGGCTTAAATGTGAGACATCTCAAATAAAGGAAACCACCATAACTACTAGGTTCAAGCCCCAGTTATTAGCCTTACAAAATATATCAAACTGTAAGTATAAACATGCATAATTTCTGCTAGAAATGAGACTGAGTGAAGTGTTGTATAAAACTGGTTCATTCCCCATGAAAACAGAAGCTTTTTTTTTTTGCTGTGGACCTCAGAAATAAGCCTTACAAAGAATGAGTAATCAGATAAATTCTCAGCAATACAAAATGACCAAGATAGCTCAACAACTTCTAAATTATTTGACAGAATCATTTGGTTCCAAAGAATAATTCCAAATGTTCAGTAAAAGATCTCAACAGAATAAAATGAGAATTGCCACATCAAAGCTTCTGTGTTTGTAAAAGAAACAGCTGTGACTAAGAGGCCTGAGGGCAATGTATTAATATTCAAAGTCATTATTCTGAAATGGAGTTAAGAATTTGAATATGTTTGCAAAAATATAATAAGCTCACTCCTATTTGAAATGATCTTTACAGATGCCATGTAAATATGTACCAATCAGCTTTGCAATTAAATACCACATAATTAATTCAGCAACTTCATGCCACAAGTATGTTGTAATTCCACTTGGTTTAAATTGTGCACTGTGGTAAATGAGAATGAATATTTCAGAATATTAACCCATTTAACATGTTCCCCTATTTGAGTGTGTTTGCACATGTGTATGCACGTGCACACACACACACACACACACACAGAATAAAACAATGTGAATCTGGAAAAAATTATACCATCTCTTTATTGGCAAGCCCAAAGAAAAAGATCAGGAGAAAAATAGTTTTACATTTAGTTTCTCTTATGCACACAAGAAAAAAAAAATGTTGGCAAAAATTGTTTCTTTGTATCATTGTTACAATCCTAAAACTGCTTACTCTACAATAATATGGCAGAGATGTCCAAATGTTATTCCTCTCTCTGTTTTACGAAATACAAGCATTTTGATTCCAGATGGTACATATTATGTAATATCATTTATCAAATTTCACATGATTCCAGGCACCTAAAACTCTTTTGCAGAGAAACATCAAGGCTCTGGGGTTTCTTTTTCTCTTTTCTCCCCCTATCTTTTTTGGGGGTGTTGGAAATGGTATTCATTTCTGGCAGGATGATATCTAAAAGTGTCCTTGAAAATAATAAATATTCAAAGACAATTAATCTTTTCTTCCTAGGTGGAGAGTCAACCTCTTTACTCACAATTCTTTCACTAAGCATTTATTGATCTATATACTTTCTCTAGATCAATGTGAAAGGCTTTGAAACATAGTAGCTAAAATAATCACCAATATGCCAAGGATAGTAAAGAAAGAAGTTGATCTAATTTGAATAGAAATTAGTGTATCAAAAATTTGATGTCATATCTATATGAAATTTTAAAAAATAAAAAATTAGAACTTGAAGTGCTACTAGAGTTCTAGATCCTAATAGATCAATTTCACGTAATCAATCAGCTTGTTGTCTGAGAGGATGATTTAGTCACTGAGTTTATAAATAAGATGAAGAAGAAAAATACTTTTAAAGAAAAAGTGTGGGGTTTTTAATCACCTAATGTAAATTATAGAGTATGTAGATAATATTGTATGTACATATATATAATACAAATTGACCAGAAAATAGTAGTAGCAGTTTTAACTTCATAAATAGCCCAATAAAATTATTATAAGTAGGACATTAAATATTGTTTCTAGTGTGAAAACAGACATAGAGATTGAAGAATAAGCTAAGGCAAAGAGGTTTCAGACACTTGAACATCTAGCTTATTTCACCTCCAGGGGACATGCTATAGTTGGTACCAACACAGCCACACCACTGATCTCTTACACAATTCCAGGCTATTGGATTTTAATTTTCTCACTTTAAAAATGTGATTAATAATCAGTTCTTTAGAGGAAATGGTCATTTGACTATATCCAAAATTATTCTCCAGTTGCATTTTAAATTTCTCACTTCTCTATAGAGACTGCAAAGGCTAACTTCTTACTTTCAAATTCTGCCTTTGTCCTAATTCCATTATCCATAAATCAGATTTTGAGACAATTATTTGGGTGTGAGTAATTCATGGAAGTTATCCCAGAAAAAAAAAAAACTGAAAAGTAAGTGAGGCAGGAAAGCCAATACATGATGTGGTAGTGAACAAATTCCATTGTGGGCAACTGGGAATGAATTGCCATGGGGAGTGTAAGAGAGTACAAGGTACATTTCATGGTAATTCTCAGGGAGGGGTGAGGAAGCTGAGGTTTCTATATAACTCCTCCCACCTCTACAATTTAATGTTTCTTCTCTATAAAAACGGGCAACTGAACATTACTGCATCACAACCATTGGAGATAACAGGCATTGCTTGAAAATGTTGTGTTAAAATATGTCCTTATACAGTACTGTGATCTTTTTTTTTTTTTTTTTTTTGTATCAGGAATGGAACTCAGGAGCACTCAATCACTGAGCCACATCCCCAGCCCAATTTTGTATTTTATTAGAGACAGGGTCTCACTGAGTTGCTTAGCACCTCACCGTTGTTGAGGCTGGCTTTGAGCTCTCAATTCTCCCGTCTCAACCTCCCAAACTTGACCTTGTATTAAAAAAAAAAAAAACACAAAATTAGATTGGAAGATTTTTATCTCATCCTGGCCTTACTAAGAGCTAATAGCAAAATGGAATAGTCTCTCTATCTTGGACTTAGAGTTTTGTCATTTGAGAAAGCTTGAATCATTGAAGAATCTAAATATTCTTCCAGTTCTAAGTTCCACGGGGTCTTTAATTAAATATAATTTATGAGGTTTATAATAATTCTATTCTTATTTTCATTAGATCCTAAAAACTTAATGTCACATTGACTTTTTTATCATTAAGTAGAAAAGAGAGTGTCTTTCCAAGGTCAGAAAACCATCTGTAAAGTGAATAAATTAACATGGCTAAAATAAAATCTCTCAATGGGAGAAATCAAATGATCTGTTAAAGTGATTGGACAAAGCTCACACATTTTCATGATAGTGTATATAGTACCAGAATATTGCCTCCAGACTGGCAAAGAGGTTTGTCAATGCTTCTTTTTAAAAGAGAGACAGAGTTAAAGGAAGGAATGACACCATATGTAAGTAATAAAAATGCAATCCCAAACAAACCAGATCCTCAAAAACCTTATGATCAAAATTGCTTCCCGAACTACCCTCTTATTGATGCCAGATGTTAATCATGAAAACAGAAGATAAAGAATTTATGCTGAGACAAAGCCCCCTTTTAAACAGTAAGAAGTTAACTTAGGGAAAGAAAGAGACTGTGTACTTCTGGTTAGGCAATAAACCTTCCTTCTGAACCACGTTAAAACATTTTTCCATTGACGACCATAGTTTATATAGTCAAAATCCATTCTGCAAAACGAAATTCATAATTTTTGGATAAAGTCTTAGACTGATAGAGGTTAGCAGCCATATGATTAAAGAAAAAAGCATTACATTTTAAAAGATCATTTTAAATCATTTAAAAAGATTTCTGAGGGCTTTTCCTTTTTGCATGTTTTATTTTTCTATTCTGAAATTAGTTCCATCTATGACCTCTAGCTACATTTCTAAATCCTGCCTCTCTCTCATAATCCAAAAGCACATTTTATAGATATTATAATATCTTGACCTAACTGCTACTTTAATACCCAAAGCTAAATACACCCAAACCTAACTTCCTTTTCCTGAAAATTCTTTCCTCTGTTTTCTTTCCATCATTCCTTCATTAATTTAATCATCTGTTTACTCAATGGACATTTAAGAGTCTAACAGAAGATTGATGTATTGTATTGGAGCTAAAGTAGATACAAAGAAGAATACAACATAGAACCTGGTTTTGAGGTTTCTAGCAAAGAAATGTCCTTTAGAGTGGGTGAAACACAGTGAAGACATGCTATCATTGGTGTTCATCAAACCCAGAGCTTTTCTCCCACTCCAAAAATTCCCAAGAAGGTGGTTCAAGTACAGTCACATGATTCAAATCCTAAAAATGTGCGAATGGTCCCAGGCCACAAAGTAAAGTCGTAAAACAGCACAAGTAAAGTCAGAGATGGAAAAATGGGCGGTGCACCGTATCAAACTCTAGATCCATATTTCAGAGTCCACGTTCATTTATCCCCATTCTTTGTAAATTGAATATCTATTGTATTTTAATATATTAGACTACTCAGAAAAATATTATGATTTTACTTTAATGTCAGATATAATTTTAAATAAAGACAATTAAATATTGCTTTCTGCTTATCTCCACATTTATCATTTCTGGGGTTCAACATTTCCTCCTTCACCTTCAAATATTTCTTCATTCTGAAAACTTCTTTCACCACTTCTTACAGTAACATTCTACTAATCCAAATACCCCTTTTTGTATTTATTGATATGTTTTTATTTTATCTTTATTTAAAAATTTTTTTTTCTGGACATAAATTTCATAGTAAATATCCTTTCAGCACTTTAAAGATGTCACTTCAATACCAGCTAATCTCTATTGGTTTTATGTCAGCTGTTATTTGGATTGCTTACTCCTTATAAGTAATGTATAATTTTTTTCCATCTATATTTTGGATACTTTTTAGCTTTGATTACCAACAGTTTTACTGTGCCCAAACTGTGCTTCTTCTTTGTATTTATCTTGCTTGAAGTTTGCTGAGAATGTCAAATATGTTTGTAGATATCTGTTACCACATTTGGGAAAATTTGGGCCATTTGTTAACTATCTTTGTTTTCTTCAAACTTCATATGAAGAAGTTAACTTAGCTCCCAGTATAACTCACTTTGTAGAAAAGGTCTATGGATAATAAAGCTTAAGTTAGGAAACAGCCTTGGATCCTTAATTCAATAGAAGCCATCTCCTAATGAAAGAGAAACACCAGAGATCTCTCTCTACCTATATGCATAGAGAAGAGGCCATGTGAGGACAAAGCATGAAAATGGCTTTCCATAGCCCAGACCAGATGCCTCACCAGAAACCACCCCTGACAGTATCTTGATCTTGGACATCTAGTCTCTAAAATTGTGAGAAAATGAATTTCTGTTGTTAAACCACCAATCTGGTATTCTGTTAAGGTAGCCCAACAAGTGTAACATACCCTCCAATTGTATAATATATGCCTGTTATTTCTATTATTTCTCTTTACCTTTATGGATTCTATTACATATATCTTGGGTTTTTTGATATATTCTCTATGGTCACTGAGAATTTTTCTATTCTAGTTGAATATTTTCTTTTCATCTGTTCTCAAACTTATCATATGCAGAGACATTTTGATAGCAAATATTGTTTTGCTCAGTTGTAAAATTTCCATTGAGTCATTTTATTTTTTATGTCAATCCATAACATTATAGAATTTTCATTCCTCTGCTGAAATTCCTTATCTGCCTATTCACTATGTATATATTTTACTTTAGGTTCCCAAATTTACTTATAATTATTTATCTAAATCCTTGTATTCTAATTTTAATATTTTGAGTATTTTATCATAGGTTTCATTAATTTTTCTCTTGACTGTGGGTCACAATTTCTTTTTTTTTCCTCATTGCTTACTAATTGTATTACATGGTGATTATTGTGAATGACATTGTAGAACCAACTTTCAATTTTTTTTCCTAAAGAGTATTGATTTGTTATTCTCATAGGAATTAAATTGAATTGATTCAGATTCAAACTTATGGCTCCACTGAAGAGGAAATCAACTGAAACTAGGCATCCCTCACAGTCTTCCAGATGTCACTTCTCACTGAGTTCTTTGAAGTTTCTCCTACATAGAAAAAATAATTTTAATGGTGTTTATGTAGAGATTTGGGGCTCTTCTCTCCACATTTTCCTCTTATAGAATTTCCTTACTATCCCTAACCTAGTAAAATTTTAGCTGTGTACTGACTTGAGAGCAGCACAAAATAAAAAGTAGATGCAGTTTCCTTCCTTGTGGGTTTACTCCATCTAGCTCCTGCCTGCTGTGGTCACTTTGTTTGATCTGAATATTTTATCCAGGGTTTACAAAGTTGTTGTCTGCATGAGGGTCAGTAATACACAAGTTACTCTGCCATTACTGGCATTAGGGTTTGTAGGAAGGTTTTTAATAATAGATTACATTGTACTTTTTAATAGATATTGGATATACTAGATGCTCTGTTCCTTTCTCTCTCTGCCATCTTTTCTAAGTTGTGTTTTGTAAATATGTTTCATTTCATAGCTTTTTTTTTGATACTTATTGGTACAGATCGGTCATTTAGTTATATATATATTTTTTTCAGTGCATTCTCAGCCCATGCTGCTTTATTGCTAAAAATATACATATACACAGGTGCAGAGTTTCCAACTCTTAAAACAGATCCTTTTTACATCAAGGAATAAATATCTTCTTCAAAACCCCCAAAGAAGCATAGATTAAAAACCAAGCTGCCTTTTGAAATACTTCAAACATATTCAATAAAATTCTTTTAACATCTTATAGACCAATGGTACAATGGAATACGTAGAAGAGCACATATATATAGTGGTCAAGTCCTGTACTTAGGGGACAGTAAATAAATAATATATTGAGAATATACTCTAATATCCTGAACATTTTATTATGAAGATGAATATGTGGTTTTAAAATAAATGCCAAGATTGAACTGTTTAAAGATTGAGATCACTGCCAGACTATTTTCCTGACCTTTGGGATAAAGAAAAAAAAGATTTTTTTTTTTGAGATTCTGGGGATTGGACCCAGGTACTCAGGCATGCTAGCCAGGTGATAGTTACATTATTAAGCAACAGATCATAGATAATGGTACCTGCCTTATCTCTGGGCTCTTAGTTGTGAATTTTATATTACTATCTTAACAACTCTTTCTTTGTGTCTGAATTTTTTGTATTCCAAAGCCATTTTGATTAAATATTATAAATTTAATGGCTGGTATGAGTTAAATCACTAAGATCCAGTATTTGACATAATTCACTTTTTTTACACATTGCCTTCAAATCAATTCTTTCACATAAAAATAGCAATTTCCTTATTTCAAATGTTTCCATAACTAGCATTAATCTATACAGAATTATTCAAGTTATTGCCAGGTAACAAGGGAAATAATATCAGGGTATGAATGGATATGAGCCTAAGACATGAAACCAGGTCTGAGGAATGATGGAGTCCACTGTAGTATCCAGTCTCACAGAGGTGGGAATTCCATTCTAAGTAGCTCTGGGTGGTTCAGTAATGAGCATTTTTAATGTGTTGTTTACTGTCTTCCAAACATCTGCTCTTCAGCCTTTTCACAATCTTTGTTCATAATAGCTTCTGCTTCCTCATAAATTTGCTGTCCTTATGATTCCTCACACCTTTCTTGTGCTATGCATAGCCTCTATCTTTGTTTATTTTAGGTTTCAGATACCTTTGCCAATTAATACATATACTCTGTTTAACTGAGATTCTGTTAATTACCATTAATAAATATCAAAACAAATTAGTGTAAAGAGAAAACATCATTAGCTGATTTACAAAACTGATAATTAAGTTTACTATTGAATTCGGAAATGCTTTTTGCAGGCTTATAATATTTCCCTCCTGTCTCTCTCTCTCTCTCTCTCTCTCTCTCTCTCTCTCTCTCTCTCTCTTTCTCACTCCCCCTCTCTCCCTGTCTCTAAGACCAGACTTTTCCAATTATGTGCCATAATGACATTACCAGTTCTCAAGTTACATCTCATCTTAACGATCTAATTGGAAGATAACATATATTCCAATAGGCCCAACATAATATCTCCAAAGAGGACAGTGATGGCCTTTAATTAGAATGGTTTCATTAAAAGCCCATTTCTACATTAATCTTTGTGTTTTACCTATGGCAGGGACAGTGCCAAGCTTTCTGAACTATGTCTAACAGGTTTTTCATAAATCAGATCATTCTGTTACTAGGTGAAGTATGCAAAGAAGTACTGGTTATTAATACAAAGAAAAGTAGATAACTATATTCTGTAGCTCCTGGTTCAGATAATGACAAAGAGTATACTGTAGTGCAGAGCATCTTCCACTGAGCATTCTCATCCACTGGCATATATATACTTTTCTGGGATGTAGCATTCAGTCATGGTCTAGCAGTCAGTGTTTATGTGTGCTATCACATTGTAAAACCTAACTGTAGAGGGTAGTCCTGTCATAAAAGTGCTCAGTGAAACACTTCCTTAAAAATGTCTCTGGGCTTGGCAGGAATCATAATTGTCACATCTAGCTACATAGTCATAATTTCAGGATTAAGTTAGTTGGTTACATTTCCTATATAAACTGTATATTTGTCATTCTATTTAACATGACAATAAATCTGAGCCTTAACACTTATTACAATGGAAGATAAAAGAGGTTGGTATTTTTGTAATTTGGCAATATTACATATACCTCTGTTTGATAAGGCTTAATTATTTAGATGGATTGGAGAAGCAAGATGAGAGTTGTAACTCTATAAAGGAACTATTTAAAGCCTTGATTTAACTGTAATTCATTCTTTAAAATTAAAAAATTCCAAAAGTTATAAATCATTATGAAACCAAAGATAATATTTATGTAAGAATCACCACTTAGACATGAAATGTGACAAAATAAATCCCAACCAGAAGGGTGTATATTTTACTAAAGCCCAATGTGCCCTGAAATTCTGAATGACCTCATAACTGCATATTTTACTGTTTATAAAAAAAGTCAATATTTAAATAAAATTAGCTAATATTTACTGGATACATAAATATCTTGAGCCTAGTCCTGGGTACCATCACACAGTAGAAGAAATGAACACAAAGAGTAAAAAGAAAAGGCAACATTTTATTATCTGCTTTTAATATAAGATACCACGTGAGTATAATTGTGCTTCATACTTTCAAGTATTTTCAGTCCAACAACAGAGTAGCAGATGACTTGAGTGTGAAGCCATATAAAAAGTAATATTATATTCAAAAAACAAAACACAAAACAGAATGAATGTTTCTTTCTATCTCTAAGCCCAGGCAAGGCTTAACTTTGAAATCTAAATTCTAAATTATATCTTCAATAATTCTAAATGTTTCCTAGTAAAATTAAAAGGAAATTCTTTATCCTCAACTAAAAATCCTTTTGCATTCCTCGCAGTAAGAGATATGACTGGACTGATCTACTTACTTATCACAAACACCTGTGTAAACACAGTATATTTCATAAAGTTCATAAAATGTGAACTCTACTTCCAAATCCTATTCCACATGTTAGAAGTATTCCATGGTTCTTACCTTCCTCGAGAAATAACCACAGAGGAATCAAAGTGTCGCTACAAATATTCTCCATAGTGCTTTTAATTTGGCCGTGTTTAGTACAAGTCTTTGAAAACAGCAGTAGTGCCAATTCTTAAGTATAATATTTGCAAAATATTCATCTAAATTTTATGTATCATTCCCTTCTACAAATGAGAAATGAAAAGTGATTATTGAATGGACCCTGAGGCTCCCAACAGGTGGCCTCTGCTGTATTGGCATACCCAAAGGTAACATCTGTGATATAAATGGTTTTCACTTTAGCCATGATCTTCAACTTCATTTTATTTTATAAGCCTTTCTCCCTAGTTTTAGAAATTAAGAAATATGAGATCTTCCAAACCTAGACAGGAATTTCTGTGCATACATTAGTTTATATTCACTCATTTTATATTTTATATTTGTGAATGTATAAATGCATTTTGAGAATTTAAGAAAAAAATTAATTCAATACTTTATAAACAAAGAAAATTAATAAAATATTGCTGGTTCATAAGATTGCGTAGTGTTTAAAGCTCACCCTGTACTTCTGACCCTTTAGCTACTTTTTCCCTTATAGTGAGATTTCTTGAATATTTGTTCTTACCACTGTGTCACTGCAACTGTCTTTTTGCCAGTTATCATCAGGGACATCCTTGTTGCTAGTTTCAGTCATTTACTTAACCCCCACATCCATTTTAATCTTAATCCCAATATCCACAGTCTACCTCTGTACTAACAGAATTGCAATTTTCTTTGATGTAGCAATGCCTTAGCCTAAACACACACACACACACACACACACACACACACACACACACACACCAAATTCCCTAGCATTCAAAGAAGCAAAGTTTGTTCTTGTGACATGACTGTCTAGTGAGACATAAATTAAAGATTACAGGAGATTTCAAAGCATGTTTAGATTTATCCATATAGTCATCGTATTCATCTTATTTTGTTGCCTCTTCTTTCTGTTTGTAAAATCAACAGTTAGAGGTGGATAATTTCTTTGTTTTCTATACTGACAAGAAGGGATTTTTTTAGTCCTTCACTAGTAGGACCTCTTTGCTTTATTTATCTTTCATCATGTTATTTTTATGGAATCTTCATTTCTTTAGTTTTGTGACATGTTAATACTCCTCTATTGTTTTCCTTCCTCTCTGTTCCTGCTTGCTGTTGGAGTATTTTCTTTTGCACTGTCTTCATTCATGTACTGATTTTATTTTATTTTTCTATTTTCCTGAGCTCTGATGAATCATGTGACAGATATTTTGTTGTCTGTTTCTTCCTTCAGCACCCATATTTCTGCTTAGCTTTGTGAATTTAGTGGAATTAGGACAAAATACTACTTTTTAAATTACTTAATCTCTCTATGACTTAGGGTTTTTTTAATTTTTAAAATAGTAATAATGAAATGCCTTATAAGAGATTTAGAGAGAACTAAATATGTGGATACACTTATACAATTGTAGAAGTCAGGTTTTCTAGAGGAACAGAACCAATAGCCTGTACAGGCAATCATAAGATGGGATGTACAAGACTGGTTTACAGGATCAGAGAGTGAAGAGACCCACAGTGGTCATCTGCTGGCTGAGAACTGAGGGAACCAGTAGCTGCTTAGTCCAAGAGGCTGGAGCCTCAGATAAAAGGGCACAACCACAGCTCCTGTCTGAGGCTAAAGGTGTGGAAGCTCCCTGCAGAGGTGCTGCTGGTTCTTTGAGTCCCTGTGTTCAAAAGTTGAAGTATCTGATGTCCAATGTTCTGGGCAATGCAATAGCAAAAAATCCCACTCACTTAAGAAGAGATCTTGTGTAGGGGTGAGCTTCAGTCTTCTTCTTCTGTCTGTTCTATGCAGGTCTCCAGAATGGTGGACTGTGGGGCCAAAATTCCTGGTCATTCTCCCCCACCTGAGTTCCCTGATGTATATGCAGTTGTCTCTGGAAACACCCTCATGGACACAACTAAAGTGTGCTTTACCAATCTTCCAGGTGTCTCAGTCCAGTCATGTTGACAACCAAGGTTAACCACCATCTCAATCCAAATGTTAGAAGGACTGGCACAAAATAGGCATTCAGGAAATGATATTTATTAGCACTTTATTAAGCTGATTGCTTCTTTCATATTTTAGATATTTTTATAGAAATATAATCAACGAGAGAAAATAATGTATTGAAGACAAATTAAGACATAAGGTGTCCTCTTAAAGCTCAATTGGAGACAATGCAAGAAAGTTGAGGTAAAAGGGTCAGAGTTATAACCCAATCAATGGATTAATTTCCTGATACAGATTAACTGAGTAATAACTGAAGACAAGTTGTGTGTGGCTGGAAGGGATAGGTCATTGGGGGCATGACTTTGGGGTTCATATTTTGCCCCTGATGAGTAGAGTGTGTTTCTTTCTCTCTCTCTCTCTCTCTCTCTCTCTCTCTCTCTCTCTCTCTCTCTCTCTCTCCTGTTTGCCATGGCCTGAGCTTTTTTTCCTCTCCTCAACTCTCTTCTGCCATGATGTTCTGCCTCACCTTAGGCCCACAGAAACGGAGTCAGCTGTCTACGGACTGAGACCTTTGAAACCTTGAGTGCCAAATAAACTCTAAAATTGTTCTTGTCAGGTCTTTTTGTCTCACACAACAATGAAAAATCCGACTAAAACAAATCATTTATATGTTTTCTTCAGGTTAAATTGTTTAGTCGGCTAATTTCCCTCTGAATGACTTTATATCCCATGGTTTTAGGCATGAAGTATTTTTCTATAACTGAGTTAAATTCTTTTCCCATTTTCATTTTATTCTTTTTTGATCTATGAGTTATTTAGAAATTTATTTACTAGTTTCTAATTACCTTATAATATTTTTTTATTGACTTGCAGCTTACTTATTCTGGTCAAAGAATATACTCCACATGATTCTATCCCTTTAAAATGCGTGGTGACGTATTTTACAGCTCAAAAATAATCATTTTTTTGTAAACATTACATATGAAATTAAAAATGACATGTATGCTGCTGTTTTGGGATATTGTATTTGTTCTGCATTTGTTGAGGTTGTGGAAGACTTTGCAACTAGCCCCAATTCTCTGCATCTCCCTTGTTTCCATCTTTGCCATGACCTCATAATGATAGAGTGTATCTTCTCGCCCATGTGATTTTCTTTGGTATATAGTACATGTGCATAACTGAGAATGTACAAGTTTGGAGGTTAGGTTTTTAGAAGTTTCCACTGGTTCTGTACACTTTTTCCATTGGCATAAGATGAACACAGATCAGCTAAATTCTTAATACCAGGTGAAACAAAGTCACTCTGGAGTTACTCCAGGTAACCACTGTTTCATGAGAATAAATAACTGATTCTAAAAGATCCTGAATTCTTGGTGGACAGCAATTTTGTCCACATCTTCTATATCCCTATTCATATTTGTCTTTTTTTCTTCATCAATTTACAAAAATGCATTTAGTCATTACAAAAATCAGTAATTTTTAGTCAATCATTATAGATTTTGTGTTGACCCCCATATTACTTTTTATTACAAAGAATTCCAGATATACTGAAAAGTTCAAAGAATTTCACACTAAATATTCTTATACTCACCAGAATTATTTTAAAATTAACACTCTAATCTATTTTCAATTGTGAAATATTTATCAAATATACTTTCTAGCCATCCTTCAACCATTTTATTATTTAATACTTCTGAAAATAAATTTCAGATATGGTGTACTGCTATTAATATTTTATTAGTATATACATAATAATTTGTTACATACATAATAATATATATGTGTTATATATATTATAATAGTGTTGCCTAGAGTTCAATTTTTAGTTTTGTCTTTTGGCTAAAATTTGTTTATAGTGAAACACACATACCTGTGCATCAAATTCTTACCAAGATATATAGAATATTAATATTAGTCTAGAAAACTTATTTGTGTACTTCTGAGTTCTTTCTTCTCAATCCATTTTGACTCTCCACTCTTCTGAAACTTTTCAGGATTAATTTGTATTATAGTCTGAATGTGTCCTCCAAATTTAATGTGTGGAAACTTAATCACCAGTGTGGAAGTGCTGAGGTGGGGCCCTCATTGATGGCCCTCATGGATGGGATAAGTAACCTTGTAAAAAGCGATTTGGGTAGCAGATGCTACTCTCTACCTCCTCCCATCATTTTTGCAGTGGGACAAAGTGGCATTTGTCCCCACCCTGGAGGCTAGAGGCCAGAATATACAATACCAAGACCTCATCTTGGAGGAAGTGACCAGAACCTCAGGGAAACCTGGATTTTGGACTTCCAGGCTCCAGACAGTGAGAAATAAATTTTTATTGTTTATAGATTACCCAGTCTCAAGTATTTTGCCATAGCAGCACAAATATTAGTTTTCCTCTTCTAAAATCTGATATGAATAAATTCATAGAGTATATATCCTTTCTATAAGGCTTCTTTCATTCAGCATAATGACTTTTAGGTTCATCTACATTTCATGTCAATAATTTATTTTAATTATTATGCAGTATTGTCTTTTAAAAATATATCTATTTTGATCACTTCCACATTTGCTTATTATATGTTTAATCCACTAGCAATTTATGGAATGGTCAATATGCTTAATTTTAGATCTAATCATTTTATTGTTTATTTAGTTTTTGCTTCTCTGTTCTTTTTTTATTTTTGTTACTTTAGTATGTTTAAGATTTATGTTTTAAGTTGAGTGCAGTGGTACATGCCTTTAATCCCAGCAACTCAGGAGGCTGAGGTAGGAAGATTGTGAGTTTAAATCCAGCCTCAGCAACTTAGCAAGGCCCTAAGCAACTCAGCGAGACTCTGTCTCTAATAAAATTTAATAAATTAATAAATATATTTTTTTAAATTTCTGTTTTATCTATTTATTTAGTTATATATCTCCTCCTTGCAATGTTTAGGGGTTGCTCCAATGAATTAGAATATGCAACCTACAATTTTCTTCAATAATTCTGAGTTTATATTATATTCTCCCTATTTCAATAACTCATGTTTGAATTAAATATTTTCAGTTAGCCTAATTATTTGAAAGAGTTTTTTCCAAAGGATGGGCCAATGTTATATTCCAAGTTGGTGGAGAATGTTTTTATACTCTAGATTTCTGTGTGTGAGAAGTTTATTAGCTCTTACTTATCCAAAAATATTGAGGTCAGGAACTGGCATGCAACTCACAGTGATGTGAATAGTCTCTCATCTCCCCTTCGACTGATGTGCAATGTGGGTTTTATGTATGATTTTCCATCTTCTTCTTCTCAAAACCAATCCAAACCCAAGGAAGTTCTCTCCTTCTCTATGAAGATTTTTTTTTCAAACAACAGCCAGTTGTTTTTGAATCTTAGGATTATGCCACCTACTTAAAAATAAACAGTGTTTATGGCTTTTTCATTGAACACTCAAATCACAGGTATATTAAATGATAATTTTCCTCATCCATATTAAAATAAATAATTCACTCTTCCAGTAACTCATTTCCTTTTTCTTTACCTATTTCATTTTCTTTATAGGACCAACTTGGAAGTGCACTCAATGACTGCCTCAACTGTGTCTGTACCACAGTGCATAAAACCATTTCTGACACTTTTAATTGACAAGCTTGTTGTGATAATGGGAATTCAGAAAATACCTGTATAAAATTAACCTTTTCACCTACATAAAACTAGTTTTTCTTTAAAGTATGTTATGCTTCCAATTGGTTGAATGAGGTATAGATTTAGACAGCTCACACAGATTTAAATTTTATTTTTGATATGTACACATGTGCACACACAATAACAGCACCCATGATTTCACAGAAATCATTATATGTATATGTATATGTTTGTATATATGTGTATATATGTCATATATATATATATATATATATATATATATATAGTTAAATTTTTAGAATAATCAATTTGCATTTGATTCAATAAAATATTAAGAAGTAGTATGGTTTTAAACAGATATGATATAAATCACTAAAATGGTTTGGGTATAATAAAAGTTTGTCAAATTCTTCTTTGATTCCTATATTTAAGCAAGACATCACTGGGTCACATCAGTCTGGGTCTATAAAATAAAATGTTATTATACAAATTGCGAGACTCTGATCTCCTGCCTGCCCAGACATTCCTTTCCCAGCACTTCTCTCCCCAGATATTCCTGATTGAGATCTTTTCCTGCTGTCTTCATCACTGAATAGGAGCTCATGCATCTCAACCAGGCAGAGCACAACTGTTGAACTAGCAGGGAACATGCAGGGGAAGGAGGCAGATGTTCTCAGTACTCTCTTGTTTCAATTGAATTTAGTTTCTTTTTAGTAGGGGTGGCAGGCTTAAGAAAGGTAGGCAGAGATGAGATAGATTTTGAATAAATTCTAATTTTCTCTTTTTCCCCTGCTTTTCCTCATCCATAGGTTCTCTTTCCCCTGCTGGAACTGCTTCCAGACAGCTCTGTTAAAGGCATGTAATTAAATCTCCCCCACACCTTACTCCATATTTCCTCCTCTCCCACTCCAAAATAAATAAATAAATTAAATGTATGAATGGTCACATTTCAGAATAACTGGTATGCTCCAATGACTTATTAATATGCCAGGAGATAGAGTAGTTAATAATGAAGTTGTACTTAAATTCTTACTTCTTAATATTCCTTGTATGTGAAGCTCCCTTAGAAAACCTACCAGGAAGAGGAACAGTGGTCAAGATAGAGTGTTAGCATTCCTAGGAAATCTACCTAAATAACTCAGAGAGCAACATAAATTTAAACACAAGTCTTTGTGAATTACAGAATAATAACAATAGCGATCTATGTTAACAAAACTATTATTTGACAAATACTCCCTGTGCATTGGAATCTGTGCTATATATATACTTTTTTATCCAATAGATCATTCAAATATTCAATCCTCATGTTCATCACAACAAGGGGTATTATTTTGTCTATTTTACAGAAAAAAAGGTCTGAGATAAAAAGAAATTAAGTGAACTTTTCAAGATTCCATAATCAGGAACATTAAACACAGAGGTCACCTAACTTCCTAGCAGAGGTTCTTCACCCTTTGTTAAGAATGATATGCTTTGAAACTTTCAAATGAATAGGAGTTAAAAAGGTTAACTTTATGTGTCAACTTGGTTGGATTGTGGTGCACAGTAGTTTTGACAAATAATAGTTCTGATATTGTGGTGAAGGAGTTTTGTAGATGGAACTGACATCTATAGTCAATTGACTTTACATAAAGGAGATTACCTTCAATAATGTAGACAGGGTTTATCCAATGAACTAATGAAAAACTCTAGTGTGTCAGGGAAAAAAGAATTCTGTCTCAAGACAGTAATATAGAAATTCTGCTTGAGTTGCCCGCCTACCAGCTTGCCCGAAAACTTTCAGACTTAAAGATGCACCAACTTCTGCCTGAATTTCCAGTTTACTAATCAGATCTAAAATTTTAAACTTGAAGCCCTCACAATTGCATGAGACAATTCATTAAAGTGAATTTCTAAAGACTATATACATACACACATATATTTAATTTGTCTTGCTTCTCTGGAGAACAATTACTGGCATAAAGGGGCATTCACAACTACCCTCAGTTACATCATGTACTTAGCTACTTCTTAAGGTATTATGTTGGTCATAAAGCTGCTTAAAATAGACTTAGCTGTAACAGAACCTACAAATGTCTTCTTGTGTTACACAGTGACCATGTGGATCATTATAAACTAAATTCTTCACATGCACTTTTCAGAAGTTTTAATTTCTTCTATGATTTAAAACTACACTTATCTTTAAATTTTAGGCAACATCAAGAATATCACCTTGCGTTACAAAAGATTAGAACATCTCCCCCAACCCACTGCTGTTCTCCAAAAGCTCCATGCTCCTGCTCTCAAATTCTCCTTGATAAAGTTAGATTTATTAGCTCTAATGAAAAAAAAACTGCATACACCCTAAGAGGTATTTAGTATTACACATTTTACATTCTTAGTTGAAATGTAAATTCCCTACGATTGTAGAGTTTCCAAGATGCTACATGCAATCTTGGTAAAATTTGTTGGTGTGCAAAATGATCCACTCTTCCTCTTTCCTGTTCAAATTCTGAACTAATTAGTGTTGGCAGTAAATTCCAAGATGCTCAGTTAACTTAAATGAATAATTCCTTAGTGTAAATATGTCCCAAATATTGCACAGAACATACTGACAATCACATAAATTGTCATTTATTTGAAATATGAATTTTACTAGTTATGCTAAATTCTATATACTAAGTCTGGAAATACTTAATAGTAATTATTGATAAATACAATTACATTGTATATAAAACAGGAGAGCAGAATATCACATTTGCTATTGATATGGTAGCCAGTAATATGGATGAAATAAATAATTCTTACCAGAGAGTTTTGGTTTTAACACTGATATGAATAGCATAATAAATTCTCATAAAGATGATTTAAGAGCTCTGTTTTCCAGGTGGTACAACTGAATAGATAATTTATTCAGATATAGTGAGGGTTGACAGTCAATAAGAACTAAGAACTAAATATTTTTTAAAATAAAAACTGTATAAAATAAATAAAAATGGTATTTTGTGTAATTAAAACACTTATAGATGAACATTATTGACATCTGGGTATATTTACTTCAAAGTCTGTAGTATGTGTGTGTATATATTTACACAGAATGAGATACATGTATACTTGTGCAGATTGAAGGATTGATATCATATTCTCTCTGCTGCCAATCTCTCCAGTTCTGAAGCTTATCGTGTTCCTCTATTTTTGATCCCCTAATAATGATCACAACCTGCTCAGTATGTCAACAGTCAGTAAAATCTTCTTAAGTGAGTGAAAGATGGATTATTATGAAATGATGAGTAGGAGAAAAAAGTTAGTTAAACTTAATCACTCACTGAGTGGCTAGAATGGTACTTCATACAACCAAGTGTTCAGTAAATGGTACCAGCTTGAGGACTGACTGAAGATGTACTGAATTAAAAACATAAAAACTAAAGCAGGATACTATGAAGAAAAATAATAGAAAACCTATCTCAGTTTGTAGGAGTCATGAAATCTTCACTGGGACAAACGATTAATGGCAAAATTTTTTTAAGAAGGAGAAGCAACACATAAAAACAAAGGGAAGGACGCAAATGAGGAATGTGAGATGGAAAAGAATTTGTTCATTGGATTGGTGTGACTTGATATGTGTGGGAAATGAAGCATGTGACTGGTCAAGATGGGGTGGGCAGGGCAGGAGGCCATCTCAGAGACATAACTATAGCTGCATTAAGGAGTTCATGTTTAAGTCTAAGTACAAGAAAGAATCAGTGCTTATTGTAAATGGCCAATGAACACCAACAGAAAACTTAAAAAATAACTATAGTATAAAATTATGCACTTCAGACAATTTAAGGAAGTTAAAAACATATGAAACACATTAAGTAAAAATATAAAATTTTATAATTCTTTTCAGCGAAAAGTTTCCTGGTTGTTATAAACTGAATGTCTAAATTTTCTCACATAAAGCAGAAGCACCTTTGATTCCTGAGATGTTTATTTGGTGACGTAAATTATAAGAAAGATGAAGTTGGTCTTTATATGTGGTGTCTACATTAACCAAATTCCATACCCTCACTTTTTCAAATATTTTGTTAATTACTAGTAAACCTAGTACATAAAATCACTTTCAAACTCTTTTTCTATGGTATATTTGTTTTTAATATGTAACTATAATTTTCATTAACAATTATGAGATAATATGATATTTTTGAAAATTGAAAATTGAAAGATTATTATAAGATTATTTATAAGATAAAATAAGGAGAGACCAAACTTATTAGCAACTTGTAAAAAATATACTAAATATCATCTCAATTTGCAAACTGAGTAAACTTAATAGATGAGGCATACAAAGTGTAAAGTTTGGATGTTTAGAATCTGGAGGTGAATAGTTTATTCACCTCCACCAGCTGTGAACACCATGCTGAAGACGTATCATTTTGTAAGCAAATCAATAAATTAACTTTAAAATTTAGAACAAGTGTTTTAACCAAGTTAGACAGCATAAAGAACATTCAGTTAAAAGAAGACCAGATATTAATCATAACAGAGCCAACAGACATTGGAGTTAGAAAGCGTGGGAGCAAAGCTTTAGGACTGTTGACATTTACATGTATGTATAGACCTTGAAAGTCAGAAGTCAAAGAATATTCTGTAGTAAGAACATCATGAATGTACTCTGTGATACAGTTTTCCTGCTTTGGCACAAACTTCTTTTGATTTAAAATGTTTTCCTTAACAAGAAAAAAAAATATTTGCTAAAGGATACAAAATTTATTGGGTTTATGCATAAGGCACACAGTGTGTGGTTATACTTGTGGACTAGTGCAGAAACCCTACATTAACCAGAAGTAGTGACAGTGGGAGTCATAGTAACCTTAACAATCACTTCATAGTCTACCCTTAGCCCAGTATAATCCTTTATATGTAATCTATGTTCTCACTGTACCCTGAGAGATTCATGAGGGCTCATGTCTCTAGTACAGTTCCTGTGATAACAGTAGGAACTTAAAAATGAAAGCAAATTAGTGAACAAATGAATACACTAATTTGTGCTTTTGATATAAAGTAATGATACTGAAAAAAAAATAGAAGTTTTAGACCTAGAAAAAAATAAATCAGGTAATACAGAGACCCTCCTGAACACACTTCCCCTATTACTGCCTTGCTTTAGTATGGAACATTTGTTTTAATGAAGGAACCACTGTTACAAAGTCCACTGTTTACGTTACAGTTCACTACTTTTGTTGTATCATTCTGTGGCTTTTGACAAGGGCAGAATGTCCTGTATTCACCACTACAGCATTATATGTCCATATCAATGTCTTAAAAAAAAATCCCCTGTGGTTCACCTATTCATGCACAACCACCCTTTCCAAACTGTTGTTCTGGCAACTGTTGATATTTTTACTGCGTCATAATTTTGCTTTTTCATAATATGATATGGTTGGAATCATATAATACATAGACTTTTCAAAGTGGCTTTTCTTTATCAATGTGCATTTAATTTTTCTCTAAGTCTTTGTGACTTGATTGCTAAATTTGGCTTTAATTTCTGAATAATTCTCCAACTACATAAAAATACTACTGTTTATTCATTAACCTATTAAAGGATGTCTTGATTGCTTCTAGACTTGGACAATTTTGACTAAAACTGATAAAAAGAGTATTCCAAATTTCTTTCCCCATCCCTTATAGCATTGATGTCATTCATTTCATTTATTTTTTAAATCTTTTCGTTGTTAATGGACCTTTATTTTATTTATTTTTATGTGGTGCTGAGAATCAAACCCAATGCCTCACACATGCTAGGCAGGTGCTCTGCCACTGAGCCACAGCTTTCATTTCATGTATTTATACAGTATAATCACCCAATATATTTTTGCTATCATTATTTTGAATAAACTATTTGTTAGATAAATTATGAATAAGACAAATAATATTATTTTATCATCATTTATTCCTCCTTTAATGATCCTTCTTCCTTTGTATAGCTCTAAGTTTCTGACCTATGTCATTCTCTCTCTTTAAAGAACTTTTAAAATTTCTTGGAAGGAAGATCTACTAGGGGCACATTCCATCAATTTACAATTGTCTGAAAAAGTCTTTATTTTTTCATCACTTTTGAATGATAACATCAGTGAATACGTAAGTACATCTTGCCTAGTTTTTCAAACACAAAAAAATGTTATGCTTAAAGACAAGAAAAAACACTTTGAGGAGACAAATTAGGCATCAGAATAAGATTCAGGTATGACATATTTTGAATTATTAAAGAGAGGATGTAAAACAATTATATTTAATCTGTTAAGAATGTTCATGGAAAAGTTGACATCATGCAAGCAGATTGATAATGGAAGGAAATTCTTAAAAAAAAAAAAAAGATATTTCCAGGAATCTAGGATTTGTGCTTCCACCCCCCCAACAGTTTATATATTTCACTCTCTCCTTGCTTTTGTGGTTTCTATTTAAAAGTTTCATGCAATTCCTATTCTTAATCCTTTAAAGATAGGCTTCTTCACTGTTGAATTTTTTCAAAATCTTTCAAAGATATTTTTTTATCTTTGATTTTGTGTATTTGAGATATACCTAGGTATAGACATTTTTGGTATTTATCCTACTTGATTGTCTTGAGTTTCCTGGATATGCAGATTGGCATCTGTCATTATTTAAAAAAAAAAAAACTGTAATTATTACTTCAAATATTTCTTCTTTTTCTTTCTATATTTCTTATATTTCTGGTATTTTATTATTTATATGTTACATCTTTTATAATTATTCTACTGTTCTTGGATAATCTATTCCTTTTTAATTCTTTCCCTCTCTATATTTCACTTTTTAAAGTTTCTATTGATGGATCTTCAAGCTTGCTGATTATTTCCTTGGCCATATTCAGTCTACTGATGGGCCCATCAAACATATTTATTTGTACTACAGTGTCTTTGATTTCTAGAATGTCCTTCTGTTACAAATCTGTTCTTGCATGTTAGCTACTTTTTTATTAGTGTTTCCAATATATTAACCATAATTGTTTTAAATTCTCTGATATTTGAAAATATGTGTTTCTGAGTTTTATTGGGATCCTAGTTTGTTTCTTCAAACTGTTCTTGATTTCTACAATGCCTTGTAATTTTTTGTTGAATACCAAAAGTTTGGTATTATGTATTTAGTTATAGTCACTGAAATAGTCAAGCTTTCAGTGTAAGGCTTTATGTAAATCTGGTGTGGAGTTGGGCTATGTTTAGAGTTGGGTTTCCCTAAGAATCCCTCATTAAATAGAGTCTGTCTGGAAGCTCTATCAATTGTGATCTTTCATTTTCATACCAAAGTCTTGTTGATGTTGGTGTTAGATGGTAAGGAGAGCAAGTACTCTATGTACACATGATTAAATCTCAGATTTTAGTACACCTAAGTTCCTAGGCTATAATCTCAGAGTATCCCCTAGACCTTTCTTTTTTCCCCTCCCCTTATGTGAGACAGGAAGGCTAGAGTGGACTGGTGTTGGCTGACTCTATTTCTTCCATGTCGGATAGGGCTCTGTTAGGGGTAGATTTTCATGGCGTGAAGCTTGTTGTTACTTTTTCTTGGACATATTTCAAAATGTTTACTAAATATAATAGAAGAATGAAAGGATCAAGAAAACCCAGAAAATAACTAAATTTCCTGGAGTGAAAAATCATGGCAATGAAAAAAAGGAAAACAAGTTTCAAGGATACTATTATTTCAGAAAAAAGATCATTTAAACACAAATAATAATTTAAAAGTATAATAGGAATTCACTGAAATTAAAAATAATAATATGCAAATAAAATGGACCTTTATTCTTTAGAAGAAACTGATAAGAAACATAAAGGCCAAGTAATCAATTGGTGATGTTATAAAAGTTAGAGTTCTCAAAAACACCTTATGAGCCCCCAGAGAGGAAAAACAAATATCCTAAACAGTGGAAAACAATTAACAGGGCTTTAGAAATTTTCAGTCCAGAACTGCCAGTAGACAATGAAGCAATGTCTCCCAATGTTCTAAGGAAAATGTGAGTCAAAAATATCCTACCAAACAATTTGTCCTTAGAATAAAAAGGTCACAGATATTTTGAACATGCAGGGACTCAGAAAATAGCACATAAGAGTTTGGTAAAATCTGGAAATGAAAAGAGCTAAAAAAAAAAATGAAAAGTCTCAAAGTTATACTGAGCTTATGTGGAAAAAAATCAATATTAAATACCACTGGGCCCATATCTAAAGTCAAAAATCAATAAAACAGTATTGTATAATGGGATAAAGATAATGATATAGATCCAGAGCCAGAGTTTTATACGATAATTTAAATTATGAAACATTTTAGTTATGTAATCTTGAAGAAACTAACAACATTTACACATTATATACAGTTATTGTGAAGATTAAAGGTGTCAAAACAGCCACACACTAGACATTAAAAAGCCTCAAAATATTTCAAAGCACATAAACAGTGTGCATCCAGATATAGGAAAAAACTGTCATAATCCCTGCAAACTAAAAATATAACAAAAATTGAAAGTAGGATGAATACAAATGTAAATAAGTACATCTAAATATGAAATACTTAAAAATAGTTTCATTTTTCCTTAAAAAATTTAAAGGGATATTTTTGAACTAACATTTTTGTGATGAAGTATCTATGTGATTTTCATCACTTTCTTCAGTTAATTAAAATTCAACATTTTAAGTAAAATAACATATCATATTTTATAATGTTTTGTAAAATTAATCTGGCTGTCAGCATTATGTCTCTTTTACCTATAAATATGCAGACATAATATTCTGGGTTTATTTACATAGTGATTACTTCCTTTTACCAAAACAATTAAAATTCTTGAATTTTTATAATGAGAATTATATAAAAACAAGAGTTTTTTTTTTTAACTGCAACATAACAAAATTAAAAAGGAACATTTTGAAACAAAATCATACTGGTAAAGTGAGCATTGATGGGAGATGACAATAATTGTCATTTTATTTATTAATCAAGCATGAATAATATAAAATGTTATGTGAAAAATATAATGTGCCATAAGCTAACCATGAAGCAGAACTTTCAGCAAAACAGACAATAGCTCAGCCAAAATAGCTTCCAGACAGCATCTGTGATCAGGTGCAAAGAGCTATTTCACTCCAGATTCTTTGGCTCTTTTTTTTTATTCCCTGCTGTGAGTTGTTCTCCATTCTTTATTCAGTCCACTGAAGATTATAGAATAAAAGCATTTGGCCTAAGCCCTGAATCAGATTATTTATTTATTTATTTATTCAAAAATATTTATTTATTGAATGCCTTCACTGTATTGTGGGCTGGCACTACAGCATTTATCAAAATCAAGTAAAATAAGTTTTCATGGAGATAACATTTGGATCAAGGAGATAACTGATAATTTGTGCAATGATGTCAGATAGTTTTAGATGTTATAAAGAATGTCAGTCCTATTTTAAATAGAATGGCAGGGATTAAGTAAGAAGAGGGCACACCTAAGTAGAGCTTGGAATGAGGTATGAAGTCAGCCAATTAGGACATTAAGTTCTCCCAGTGCCTTTTTTAAAAAGAAAATTTCAGTGATGTGTATGGGGTTTGTTTAGAACCAGTAACACAAAGGGAAATATTTTGGGGGTGTCTAGAATGAAGACTGTCCCTTTTTCTTGGTGGATTTTAACCTGAAAATATGTCAGACATAGAACAGCTGTAGCCATCTGTTCCACTTGGAAGCTAAGCTCTGGGTAGTACCAAGGAAGATCCATGGAAAGAGAAACCTGTGCTTTACTGTTATTTAGGAGAATAAATCCCCCTTTTCCTTACCCAATTTGATGTTTGGTTTTCTCTACTTTTAACCAGAAGGAGAAGTAAATGGTACAGAAACATCACAAGTCCATGTCATTTATCTTTGTATATAACACACACACACACACACACAAAACAACAACAAAAAAGACTTAGCAGCAAATAAAAGTAAAGCCTTTCTTCAGGAAATCCATAAGTAATAGCTTGCAAAGTATCTCTGGAAAGCTTGACAGTTAGTTAGAACAGAAAAAGTAATTTAGTACTTTAGTCAAGAACCAGCTATTGCTACTTAAGTATAGGTAACCCTATATATATATTAGAATAGCCCAAGAAATGTATAGGTGTGGTTAAGTAATCATTTACTAACTCATTAATGGAGCCAAGCATTAGTTAGTAGATCAATTCAAAGAACCCCAAGCATGGATTGTGACTCAAAAACTATTTTGGACACTAAGGACACAACTGTGAATTTGACCAATAAGATTTATATATTATGGACTTTGTATCCACTTTGGATAGACCTGTACTATATACAAAAAGAGAAAGATAGGCACAGACTGTGGCAAGTGTTATGAGGAAACAAATGTGATGTGAAGGGAGAGGGTCTCCTTGCATGTACATGCTCTGGTTAAGCCTCTTTACAATGATATTTATGCAAAAACTTATGCAGATTTAAAAGTGAGACAGTCATTCTAAAATAAGGAAGAAATACTTAAATTTACCCTGCTAAGAAAGCAATGATATGTCGTTATTCCTAAACAGAAAGATCATCTATAAGTCTGCGGCCCAGCAATGGAGGCAGAAGTGTCTGATCTCAGCTTGAAATAGAAGGCAGGTCAAAGCAGCGAGGGACCTCTTCAGACCATGGTTCAAGAGTCTTAATTTTACAAAAAGAAGTATGAAATGATTGAACATCTTTTTTTAAAAATTAGTTTTTGTGTATTTACATTTTTATAACTTCTCTGGATGGTATTTGGAGAATGCATGATAGAAACACAGAAGGAGGAGCAGACAGTTGCAGTAATATGTTTTTATTGTTGTTGTTTGGATATTCCAGATGGGAGATGGTGGAAAGAGATGCATTTGTAGTAGACTGATTTATTTGGACAGATTGGATGAGTGAGGAAATTAATAATAACTTTTTGCTTTGGGACAGAGCCAACTAGGCAGATGTGATATCACTTAAAATGCAAAAGGCAGGAGAAGAACCACGTTCAGGATGTGTCCAAGAGCCATCATTTCAGGCACATTGTGATTTTCCAATCAGATGTTGCTAGGGATACCCATTATTTCAGGCACATTGTGATTTTCCAATCAGATATTACTAGGGATACCCAGGTATGTTGAAATTTAACCCTCATTGGGAACCTTGAAGATGGTGGAAATTTAATTGAGTATAGCCTTTGGAGGTGAGGCCTTTGGGAGGTAATCAAGGTTAAATGAGAACAAAAGACTGATTCCCTATATAATGGGACCCTGGCTTTATAAGGAACAGATAAACCTTAATTAAGACTTTTTATCTTGCCATGTGATTCTCTAGACCCCAGTGGTCCAGGGAATAGGGTCCCAACCAGCACAAAGGACCTCACTAAACTGGGGACATTAGTGCCTGTCTGTAATTCCAGCTATCTGAAAGGCTGAGAGGTTCACAGTGAGCCTGGGCATCTTAGTGACACTGTCTCACAATAAAATAAAAGGGGTTGAGAGTAAATAACATGTCAGTGGTAGAGTGTACCTGGGTATCCCTAGTACTGAAAAATTAAAAACAAAAGTTTTCAAAAGCACACTCCATTTTCTCAAACACGCCTGTTTTCAGAATATGAACTTTATAACCTTTTCTTCTTTATAAATAACTTAGTTAGTGGTATTCTACTATAGTAGCAGAATACAGATTAAGACAATGAATATCCCAGTGAAGATACCAAATTCCAAGTAGTCAATGGTGTAGAGGAGTCTGCGGTTGAGAGTGCAATATGGGGACAGGGATGTAAATATGGAAGATTTAAACAGAAAATGACAGTTTGGTGCTGTGGTTAAGAACCTCGGCTCTGCTGCCAGACGGTCTCAGCTTTGATTTTGGCTCCATCTCTAACTTGTTGAAATCACTTAATTTCCCTAGACCTTAGTTTCCTCTTGCATAAATGAGGCTAATAAACAATGACAGGCTCATAGTAAGTATTCAAAATGTTAGTTTTCATTAACACGGTGATTGTTTTTGTTATAATCATACCATGGAATCAAATGAGATCACCCAAGAAGAAAGGGTAAACAGAAAAGATTAATCAAAAGATTAAAACCTGAGGCACTCTAAAATTCAGAGGCCAGGTAATGGAGATGGCAAATGAAGAAAGTGAGAAGGCATAGCCAATGAAGTAAGGAAAAAAAATTGAAGCCAACATAGGCATCTGAGACACTAAGACAAACCAAGAAACTACAGAGGGATGAAGGGGACATGGAATCACAGGAGGGGAAACAGCCTATGAACAGCACTTATTTGGGAATTTGTTTTTTTCTGTAAAAGGAGACACAGACATAGTATAGTTGTAGAATAAAAATTTGGAGTCAAAGACCATTATTGAAAAAAAAAAACAAGGCACAATTCCAGAAGCCAAAATCATTTAATGATTTGGAGGCTAAACCAAGTCAGTAGAGAACATTTTAAAAATACTGCTGTTTTAAAATAATTTGATTTTAAATTCCTTTAGATTTAGTATGTGCTTCTGCTTCTACCATGTTCTATTGACCCGGGGTCAGTTCACTTGTTTTACATAGTGACAGGAGTACACCAGACCCTGAGCCCAGAGAATATAACTGATTTCACAGAACTGATCTAGTGGAGGGGGAATACTGAGAAGGAGGAGACCCTGAGAAAATGAAAGAGAATAATATCCCAAGCATCATTTGGAGAATAAATATTTTTAAATTTCTGCATAAGTACAGAAGGGAAGTCAAAGAAGAGGCATATTTAGTGAAGGTGGTTTGAGTAGTGGAAAGTCAATTGTTTCTTTGATGGCTTCTCCATTTTTAGTGTTGAGGGCAAAACTCAAGTCATAAAATAGTCATCTTTGTGTTGGGGAATCAACATCAGAAACAAAGTAGATCTACCACAATAAGAAGCTTATCTTCAAGAATTTAAAATGAAACCATCCACTACTATGTGTGAATTTCACCATTAATATAAATAGCTTCTCAGAAGTAGGAGGGAAAAAAAATAAGAGTTGCATTCAGCCAAGACTGAGGTTTTCCCAAGTGAGTAGGACTGAAGGAAAAAGAAGAAAGGGCAGCAAGTGTTTGGTAGCATCTATGGAGTGAAGATCGCCTGAGATAGAAAAAGGAACAGTTTCAGCACCACCTTAGCAAAGGTTGTGGAATGCCTGGTAAGGATACTCTAGAGGGTGTGGCAATGATGGCAGGTAGCAAAATAGAAATGTGCTAATTTCACCATACATGAAAAGATAGAAGAGCCTGGCCACCATAATAAATAGATCATGCACTTGGAGGGTCTCATCATTGGGGAGAATAGAAGCTGTGTTTGTAGAGGGGATGAATGAGCAGGGTCCAAGTATCATCAACAAGAAGAAGGCTTGTCAAACAGAGGCCAAACAGCCAGTGACAGGGACGACACTGGGGGTAACAAAGCCACATTTCATGTCTTCTAAGATAGATACAATTTTTGAAAGAGTAAAGAGAAGATATCCCTTGGAAGAGAAAATATTGAGAAGAAAAATCTCCACATGCTTGAGCTAGGTGAATGAGAAGGAGCAAACAGACACAGCTTTAAAAGAAGTGCAGAGGAAAGCTTTTGTCAGGAGGCAGCCAGATTCTCTCAAAGTCAAGGAAGTGCAGGAATAATTTCCTAAAGAAACTGAGGACAAGGTGAGTTTTTTGATTGCATACCAGGTTTGAAAGATGACTGGGTTAAATGAAGTGGCCACACAGCACATGTGGGTTTGTAGTGATGATGGAGGCCTGGAGGTTTGGGCCACCTGGTGAGTGGGCCTCCAGGGCAATATGGAGTCACCCTAAAAGTCTCTTTAAGAAGGAAACTGAACATTGCAAGCAGCCATTTTATTACTTATCATCATTAGGGTGGGATTTGTCTACACCTCCTGCATGATGTGGTGTTTTGGGGGCAGGGACAAGGGCAGGAAGAAGTTGGCTCTCTCAGCATGACTGTTGCTCTTTGCTCATCCCTGCTCCAGAAGAGAAAGAAGAATCATTAGCAGAAAACTGTTCTGTTTACAATTAATTTTGTTGCAGCAAATGGGACAGTTTTACAGGAATTTTGTAAAGAGGTGCAACCAAAAGATTTTGTAAAACATTTGGGAACTTAAAAGGAAAAAAATAAATAAAAAGAGACAAGAAAACCATAGATAATATCACTAGTCATAATAACTGATCCCCTGAGGGTTTTGATAACCATGCTTGGGCTCTAGTAAGAAAATTATCATGTGAAGGGAAGATATTTACCAGGGACAAAATAAGCTGGAACTTGTCATTAATCCTTCTTTACCACTCAGTAGAGATTAGGTCCTCATGAGATTGTTGGAACCTTGAGCTCTACCAGTTCAAAATAGATTTTAAAATGTTGGAGAGAGTCCAAGTAAGACTAAGAGAAATGATGTAAGAAGTTATCATTTTGCATAAAGAAAGGTGAAAGTCTTATTTAGTTGGAAGAACAAAAGTTTGAGGAATTATAATTTGTTTTCAATCTTTTAATAAGACAAGTAGTTTGACTTTTAAATTGACATGAAAATGGGACTTCAATTTCATTAGTAGATAGTGTTTCAAAGCCTAAGGAAGACATCATTTCAACACCAAAAATTCAACAAAGGATAGTAGGAAATATTTCTGGAAATAATTTTATAGGATAAACCAGAGCCTTGCAAAAAGCAAATGGGACATATCATATATCCCACTTCTCTGTCACCTGAAAGTATGCATAAAGAATTAGATTAGTGAAAGAGGAAAGAAAAATAAGTGTCAGGTATTTCAGGGATATTCTATTAGATGTTTTTATTATAAACTATTAAAAACTCCTAAAAGCTAGTGACAGGTAAACAAGCCTTGAAATAGAATCCAAGAAGCCAAGAGCTACCAGAACTTTTATTAGTCACCATATCCCTCATATGGGGATTCAACCCACAGAAAACCCAACTTGGCTTTTACTTTGTGTCACATGTAATTCTGGATCATTTAAAATCAGAGTCTAAGTTTTACAATCTGTGAATAGTGATATTCATTCTGCTTAAGAATGTGTTGAGAAAAATAACAATAATATATGAAGTCACTTAACTCAATGTGAGAGCTTGTTGCTAATTAGAACTGGCTAATTTAGGAACACAGATTTAGGGCTCTTTCCAGCAATGCTCGTAACAGTGGCTTGTGTATGATGCGGTGAGAACTTACAGATGTCAGCATGAAGTCCCTGCCTCCAGGACTTCCTCGTTAATTTTTTTTTTAAATTTTTTTTAATGAGAGAGAGAGAGAGAGAGAGAGAGAGAGAGAGAGAGAAAGAGAAAGAGAGACACAGAGAGAGTTTTAATATTTATTTATTCTTTTAGTTATCGGCGGACACAACATCTTTGTTTGCATGTGGTGCTGAGGATCGAACCCGGGCCGCACACATGCCAGGCGAGTGCGCTACCGCTTGAGCCACATCCCCAGCCCTCCTCGTTAATTTTTGAGATGTCTGGTAAGCCTCAAACCCTATTCACTATCACTGGCTCCATTCTAAATAAAATTGGTCCCCCAAACAGTAATGCACACTGAGAACTGATCATTTGGAAGCAGGATTCGTTGATGGGTATCAATGAATCAGAGTGTTAGAATAGACCAGATGGATAAAGATGTTTTAGGGACAGGAAAAGTTGAAAGAGAAGTAGAAAAGGGAGTGAGAGAATCCAGAAGACCAACTTTTTCTCACCCAACACTTTGTGCAGAAACAAACTTGCTTTCAAAATTCAATGTACTTACTCATTGTGGTCCTGGGGGAATGAGTCTGATGCACAGTTAAGTACCTGAATCCTACATTTATATAAAATACACCAGAATGTATGATACAGATTTCATTTTTCTCTAGAACAGTGTAAAAGTGAACAATAGAAATGCAATACACATTTTTCCTTCTCCATAACAGTAATAAAACTCAGTTTCACAAACCACAGTAGGTATCAAGAACCTATAACAAGTCTTGAATTCAGAGAGGACATTTTTTTTTATGTAATTTGATTTGTTTGGCTCTGGTAGATAAAAGAGTGAAGAAAAAAGAGCCTTTCTTTCCCCTCAGAACACTGGGATCATATTTAGCCTTTATTTCTACATATTTTGAGAATTTTATGCAAAAGGTTCATTGTTCATTGCTATCAAAGCATTCCAGGCAATCAAACTAATTTAGATATCTTTTTTTACATACCCAAAATTAAACAGGTAAAGCTTTTGTAACATTTACTGAATTTCAGCTAACATTAATGAAAAGTGAAGAAGGTAACTGAAAACATGCAAGGTTTAAGAAAATTATTTCTCATTAGAACATTTATGAAATGCTTATCTATAGTACCCCTACATATATTAACTTCCTTTCATAATTGTTGAATTTGTTATAGATGAGACATATTAAAACCAACGTTTTCCACTTAAATTTTAAAAGGTAAAACATGAGCATTATAACTTAATTAGCATAATTTTGGGAGCTTTATATACTATGTAATTTGGATTCTGCTGCTTAGTTTGGGTGACTATAAACTAATTTGGGGTTTTTAAAGACTGAGAAGGATTTCTCAAGGTTAGCTTTTCCAAACAGAAAGTTGAGTGTTATATTCCACCTCCCACAGACCAGAATTCACATCCATTGGTCAGGGGCAAATACCACTGGCTCTACATCTTCAGTCACTCTGCCATTTCACCAAGTCAGAGCCAAAGGTAAGTTTTCACACTTGCTTTCTTCTTGGGTTAGAGACTTTTTCCCCTTGCTATAACAACCTTTAAAAAATAATTAACCTTGTTTTAATATCTCCTTGTAAACTGTGATCCAATGAATATGGCTTTGTTTTGCTGTTGATTTTATATTTATATTATTCTTGGAAAATCCAAAATTCTGAATTAGGTTAGGAATTAATAACATGGGGAAAATTGTTTACCTTAATACTCATAACAGATGCCAATAAAATTGTAGTAGTTTCCAATGTATGCCTTAAGTCAAGAGCTCTGACATAGACCACAACCTTTGGCAGTAAATACAGGCACTACTGATTAATATTGATTGAAATATTATGCAAAGGGAGAAAGCAATGATAATTCAGGTGTTGAAGATATTATTGTGATCATATAGCATTATGTATTTAGAATGATTTTTTAACTAACTATTCTAAATCTTTAAATAAGCATACATTTTCAAATTAATCAGGAATGGTTCAAATTGAACAACAAATTCAAATTTCCAACTAAGAAACTACATTAAGTATTAATGTAGTTTTTTAAATAAACAAATAGATGCCCCTCATATATTTAAGATTCATCCAGATAGCCTTATTGCTGATAGTTTTATGAGACAGATGAAATGCAAGTCAACTCTGATATTCAACCTTTTATAATTATACATAGAGTATGAAATGATATCAGCAAATGCATGATTTCTTTGAACAATGGAAGTTGCCAGAAATATACAAGGAAAATATTGTTTCAGGTTAGTGGCTACTATTAGTGCTTCCTACTTGAATACTAGAGAAGAGTTCATGGAAGATTTGTAAATCATACTGTTTTATTAAGTAGGACTTTGTTGGTAATCACTGAACAGTGCCAAATCTGCAATCCTGCGAAAGCCAGTGAAATAGAGGCTGAGTTTATCCAGTGTGAGTAAAAAAAAAAATTATTTGAAGAAAGTATAGGAGGGATAAAAAGGAGCTCCTTGTACTGCTTCTTATTCTCAGAGGAATTTCATATCCTTCTGCCTAAACCTGCTTCATAAAGACTTTCTTTCAAGTCACTGAAGGTCAATTTGTCTGCCAATGCATTCAAGTTTGAAAGTAATATTTATCATGAATTCCCTTTTATACGCATGCATGGTACTAACACCACATGCACTGTTCTTACAGTGAACTCAAGAAGTGTATCCAAAATACAAACTCTTTAAAACTAAGACATGACTGAAAAAAGTTTTACAATACTTTGCCTGCTGACTAATTGATCATAGGTAACATTTTTGATAGACCCAACTGAAATGTTTAAAATGAAGCCTGAACTAAATGCATTCAAAGGACTACATACAGAACTAAAATAATTAAAATTATTAAATCTTGAACCCCCCTGAAAAAAATTTTAATATTCATGTTATCATGGAAGATAAAAATGATGCTTACCAAAGAATTTTAAAAAGGTTTTTCTAATCCTATATGTGTGCAGATCCTTCTCTAAGGGAATGTTGCCAAATAGTGCATTTAGACATGTATTCCAATTGATTCCACATTAAAACTTTTGATAGCTACTAAGAATTTAAATAAAATTCTAAGGATGGCAGGAAAAATAATTTTCTGCTCCATTTAGTTAAAAACAATTTGAAAGCTATTGCATTAAGTATTAATTTATGTATTCAGATACTCAGAATCAACAGAGAAGTAATAAGTGAAAGTTTTCTTACTATTTTGTTTTGGAACAAGATTTAGACTCAAATGTATAAGAAAGAGTTCTGCATTATATATCTATAGACTACTTTGCCTCATTTTCCTCAACTGTCAATGATGTGACCATTGTAGTCATCATCATTATCTTCATCATCAACTCTATATACCAGAGTTGAGGAGTCTTAATGCTTATGAAATGATAAAACTCTGAGATACTGTAAAGTATTTAGTGAATAAGTGTCTTACAATCTTTCTCCATCATATTTTCTCCACATCTTAAAATCAGTCTTTCTACAATTGAAAAATCCATTGTGAAAATGTAATTTTTTGAATTAATTTGAACAGCTGGTACCAGTGGTCCTCCAAAGCCATCCAATTTCATGTATTATGTTTATAAATTGTTTATAAATTATCCATATAAAGAAAGCAACCAGCTTGAGCTCCTTGATGCTGACATTGATTTATCATTTCTATTTGGTACAAACCCTTTCAAAGCTATTATCAATTAAATATTTATGCATTTTAATATTTTATGACTAGGAGAATTTATAAGATGAAAATGTTAGCAAGACTTGTTCTGGGACTTGTCATCTTTGATGTTGCTGTGCCTGCCCCAACTCCAGAGCCCATCAACTATGACTCAGAAACCTATGATGCCACCTTGGAAGACCTGGAAACCTTATACAATTATGAACACCTTCCTATTGATCAAGTAGAGGTAATTGGTTGTTCCCACCCTTGAGACTTGTAAAGGCATCAAATGAGGGATGATTGAGGTTTGTTCTCTTCAAATAGATTTGTGCTAATTTTTAAGTGGAGAAGTTTTATCTTAATAATTTCATAGGAATATTTTCCATAGAATATATTCACTCTTTTAGGATTAGCACTGGGACAGTCTTAGTTTCTTGCAATTTACTCTCTTTTCTTCAAATCTTCTCACTAAATATTTTTTAAAAAGGAGTTTCTGTCACATTATAATAGAACAAATTGGAAGAAAAGATAGTAAGCCAGGGTAAGAAGGGTTACAATAACATACATGCAGTTTAGAGGAGAGTTTGGAGCAAAGAAGTTGTGAGACTAAAACAAATGAGAAAATAAAAAGAAAACAGAGAAAGGCCCATGGTTTGGAACTACACTGCCTCCCAGGAGTATGTGCTTCTCTGAATGACTGACCATCTCCCCCCAAATCGTGTAGGTACTAGCTAGGCTGCAACCCACTGCGCAAATCTGATGTGACATGTTATAATTAAATTCTGGACTTTTTGCATAACTGAAGGATACAGGATAATTATTGTGAATCAGAAAGCAAACAGACCTTGAAATCCTGGAGTATGATTAATGTACAGCATTGACAAAAACTATCATTAAACAACAAGGGAAATTACATCACCTTTAAAGAATCATAACACAATGTGGGCAGTTTTTCAAGTGTACATCTTAGAAAAATTACTTTTAATAACATGGGATAAAATTTTTTTAAAAAAATCATCATGTTTAACTTACACAGAACTTAGATTTATCTTTATAAAAGAGATAATACGGATTTTCAACATTGTTTATGTTGCCTTGTAAAGTGAGTCAGATTTTCACAATATGATGATCTTATGAGTCATCTTATTTTTCTTTTCTCTCTCTCTCTCTCTCTCTCTCTCTCTCTCTCTCTCTCTCTTCCTCCTTCTCTGTTCCTTTCATTCTGATTATTATTGCTCCTACCCAACCTTTATCTCTTAGGTCTGCTTCCTCTTCTTAATAAAACTTTATGTTCAAAAACAGATCAATTTTCATCTGTATATTTGATTGTGATTCTTTTTTTCCCCTAAATATTTATTAATACTTCTCCCTGTTGAATTCACTCCACCATTTGGTTTCTCTTATGTCAAAGTGCTTTATGAGATTTATGGTCATTACCACCAATCTTTCTCTATGTGGCTTCTATATCTCTAACCTAAAGCATCAATGTGGAATCAATGTAGTCAACTCATCTGTCTTGCTCCTTTATAATTATTCATCTAAAAAACCCTTCAGTGCATGTATGCATTTATTGACCACATTATATATTTTACTTCCAATTTATTTACCATTCTATAGAAAAAGTAAGCCATAAGTTCAAAGCGGTTTGTTTGATGGTTACTATTAATGGATCCTTTGAATAGAGATGAGAAGTGGATTCAAGGTTTCTATTTGTTTGTTTCAGTAGACCAAATGCACAATAGAAGAAATACTGCTTGGGACCAAAGTTTTCTAGACAAAACTGGGGAGCAGTTGAGCTTTGCCTTCAGAACTTTTTAACCCGTTCCTTGCCTTTCTATCAAGATCAATTTTATTGCCCATCAAGCCTCAGATATTCTCAGGAGGTACTGTTGTTTTTGTTGCTATCAAAAAATTGAAGCTAATAAACATATCTATACAAAGAAAATTATTATAGGCCTTTTCCTTGGTATTTGCATATTCTGAAATAACAAATTCCTGCAAGATACTAAATATGTGGCAGTGTATCATTACATGCCCCAGCCCATACCCTGTACAAACATTCCTAAATTGGCACAGAATTCTTCCTAGAAAATCCTAGCTCTAGTAAAATTTAGTTTTCTTAATAGTTGAGGGCTCCAGACCGTCATAATAATTCCTTATGGCTAAACAAAATATATTATTTATTCTTGAGTTAATCCCTTATGGTGAATTCATCAACAGAAAACTGGTTTATAGAAAAATGATGATCTAGAACTAGATATGAATATACAAATACTATAATAAAAATAATGTATTTTTTTAAAAAAACTATACATAAGTTTTTAAATGGAAACTCGAATTTTAAAAATCTTGCAAAAAGCAACTGAACCTCTCACCCACTACCTATGGAAAACAACAGTAAAGCAATATGTCAGAGGTACATAAATGACTTGCAGAACAAAATTTAGAACTCCAGTTTATATATTGACAAAGTATTAATATATATTGTTTTGGAGGCAAAGAGCTAGTATAAAATTCCATATGGAAGATTGTGAAATAAAGCCAATGTATGTAATCATATGGATAGATTCTAGAACCTAGAATTCCTATCATGAATTTCTTGAATCTAGTCTTAGAAATCCATTTTTCTGTCTCCTGGAAAGCTAATTTATCTCATCTTTAGGAATTAAGGCTATTTGTTTCAGATATTCTTGATCCTATATGAAACTTCTGCCTCAATATGATAATATGCCCATATTCAGTACAGTTGGTGAAGAAAGTCATGGTAAATAAAGCACATTGGAAATGATGGGATTATCATATTGTTTCGTTTTTTATCCTTAATGTCAAAGGTATATTTCTGCCTATTTTAGCTTTGAATTTGTCTTATCTATAGAAAATGAACCTTATACGCTAAAATTGTTAATTAATGGGATAACTGAAAAATGCTTCTAAAATATATTCCAGTTTTTTTCTTATACATTATAAGACTTGGTATCTCAGGCAAAGTAGTAGGTAGGCCCTTTGGTTTAGGCATTGGCTGATTAATCCTTAAGACCTTTGAAATATATCATAGGCAGAATTCTAAGATGTCCCTTAAGAAAGCACATCCTATGGTGTGTCTATTCCTTATATAGTACTTAGCATCATGGAAACATTGAGATTTACAACTTGTAATTAGGATATGTTCATGTTGGAGTTGAATTTAAGAAACAGAGATTACCTAGGTGGGCCTGACATACCCATGAGCCCTTTAAGTAAGCACCTGATATTAGGGACAAAATCCAAAGCACAAGAAAGAAAGACATTATTTTTGGCTTTGGAGATGGATAGATTGAGGATAAAAGGTAAGGAGTGCAGAAGGCTTTTAGATGATGGAATAAAATTGATAGGCAGCCATCCTATCTGGATCATAGTTCTAGAGATGGAGGAAAGATAGAGAATTCTACATATCATCCCAGCCATGGACATCAACTTAATTTGGGCCTTTTGAGATCCTGAACAGGCCATCTCTAGACTTCTGACCCACAGAAATTGTGAGCTAAAAAATGGATATAGTTATATACTGCTGAATTTATAGCAATTTGTTATGCAGTAGTAGAAAATTAATATACCATGTAATAACTTAATTTTTTCTCAAAATCAAATTTTAATTATACTGCTCCAAGTTTGTTGTTTGAGAGCCCAGTAATTTAAACTAGTCAATAGGACAAAAACCTATTAGCACCCAAAAACCACTGTTAGAATCTCAGTTGAGGTTTTCTGATTTCTGTTGGTAGTGGTATATTCATTACCATATCAGTTGGCAGGAAAAGCCAGTGAATTATTACATTCTTTAAAAATTGTATGCAGCAATAGTATGCAGACTACTTAATGATTTCTAATAAATCATGGATCCATTGAACAATTCCATTATAGTGCTGTATACTACCCAGGGGATACATTTACTGGTATGCAGGAATTGGTTACAGATGATATGATCAAAATATGAACTTTCTTTCTGACAAACAATCCTGAGTGAACACTTATTATGTAGGTACTATTGGGCAGTACGCATGTTATCTCATTTATTTATCACATAAAATTATTAAGTGCTGCCATTATTCCCTTAGATGAGGATATTTAAAATAAGAGGAATTAAGTAACTTAACTAAGATTAAACATAAATGATATACAGTCATGGTGATACAGCCTTCTTATATCAGAGCATAATTTCCCAGAAGGGTAATGAAGGCTGCATTATCCTCCCTCCAATTTCTACCATTTCAAATTGCTCTTTTAACTTAAAATTTGTTTTAATTGAACTGAATGCCATGTAGTCTAACAGTCCTAAAAGAGAAAGAAGAGCATTCTGCTCTGTGTGCATAACATGAACTAGAAGTAACCTTTTCAGATAACTGACACTATTATCTAATTATTGTAAGAAGGAATGACTTAAGACTACTTCATTATGAATAATTATGAATAGACATTCTCCAAGATACATTTAAGTTCTGGAAAATGGCCTAAGTGATCTAAGGAAACACTATTTTTTTCTATTTGTCTTAAGGGGTTTGTCAAAAGTCATAGTTTTCAAAAGTCAATAATCTTGGAGTGGTTTAAGTTGAGATTGTGCTTTTGATGGAGGAGATTCTCTGCTGATTCCATTTTCTTCGTTTAGCTTATGGGATGTTGATAGTCTGTTTCTCTTAGGTTGGAGAGGGCTTCAAATTGTTTACTAAGAAAACCACTGGATGTGCCCATGAGTAGTGTCTTTTCCCAGCAGTGTGCTCAATGCCAATATTAAAACTTATGGAGCTCTTCTGAGAGATGTGCACTAACATTTCTCCAGAACAATTTCCTTGACTCCATATAATGAAACTTCTCCTCAACCATACTACATTAACCTAGACTTATATAGTTACTTTTACTTAATTTCACCTATAGTATTCCTATGTCTTCAGTAAACATCAAGAAATGTTTTACTATGGACCTCTATGGAGCACTCAATTATATGCATGGTAACGGCGGAGGTAGAGGGTGTTTGTTTTGGGGGCTCTGTATCATGTAACTGATTGTGCTCGTCATTTTACCTTGCCTTTTCAGGAATCTGGAGCCCAATTTTTACTTCATTCTTCCCTGGTTTCATACAAAGTCCTCCACTTTTGTTTTCTTACCACCCTCAGTTCTCATGAATAGTTTTTGAAGCATTATCTTAAGAAGTTATTTTATCACTGACCCATGTACTTCCTAGAATGTGATAGGGTATGCATTCACAAGTAAATAACAATAACGATATATAAAGGAACTTTAATTAAAAAATTGCTATAGAAAATTTATTGCATGAGGGATGTTTTTCTGGCTGATACTCCTCCACTGATCTTCAAATTGAGGCCAAATTTTCTTCTTCATGAAGAGAACAAGTGAATAGATTGCAAAAAACCATCCTTATAAAAAATTACATTTGAAAAAAAATACCACTGGGAAATGATGAAGCTATGTAAGTTTCTTCAAAGGGATGCAAATGAATTTGACACAGTTTTAAGAATGGGAGAGAACTCAATGAAATCCATTGTACTAACCAATAACTGAGGAATGGTCCCTTTTTTTCCTGTGATCATTGTAATGTGGTATCACTAAAATGATCTTATGGGTTCACTGTAATACCAGAAATTGCTTAAGAAGAATCAAGCTAATTCTGGAATATTTATAATTCCAAAGTTCATTTTACATGATTAAATATAAAAAGGATCTTCACTTGAGACTTTATGAATGTAATAAATTTATATAGAGCTTTATTAAAATTAAATCACAATATCAACACTTACCTCTATGCTTTAAGAACAGAAGTACTTAAATTACTAATATTTCTACTATTTTTTCCTGGGTGACAAAGGTTATATAGTACTTTTATTTAGAATTATATCTCACTTCGGCCAATATGTACAGTGTATTTTACCATATCAAACATATGGTTTGCATGTCAGGCACCTCGTAATGGAGGGAGAAATTTTAACTCTTATCAATCTGTATTAAATATTGTTTTCTGAATACAGTTAAAAATAAAAGCTAATCTCTCATCATTAAAGATACTGTGGAGGAAGTGAGAAAAGAATTTTGTTGATGCACTTTTTTTTTAAAGAGAGAGGGAGAGAGGGAGAGAGGGAGAGAGGGGGAGAGAGAGAGAGAGAGAGAGAGAGAGAGAGAGAGAGAGAGAGAGAGAGAACTTTTTAATATTTATTTTTTTTTTAGTTTTCGGCGGACACAACATCTTTGGATGTGGTGCTGAGTTTCGAACCCTGGCCGCACGCATGCCAGGCGAGCTGGCTACTTCTTGAGACACATCCCCAGCCCCTGTTGATGCACTTTTAATGTTGCTTTCTGATAGACCTTCCATGTGACTGTTTTAAAAACATTTGTATTTTAAACAATTTGAAAACTTTAAAAATGAAGCAACAAAGAGCATATAATAATGAAGGCCCATTGGGGGGGGCACTGGAAACTTTTTCAGTGACCTCTTTGTATTTGTATTATATGTTATTTATGAGAAAATAATCATAAGTGAATTCATACTAACCCTGGAAAGAAGATATTATTTACCCAGTAAATAATATTATTATTATAATATTATTAATAATATTAAGAATTAATGAGGACCATAACTTTATTCAAGATTATTCAGCTAGTCAGTTTCACAGTAAAATTTAGGCCAGATATATTTGTTTTCACTCCAAAGCAGACTTTGACATTTAAAGCCTCCATTATTTTTCTGCCTTTTTTTCCCCTGTAATTTTGACATCTCTTAACTGTCTCCAATATTAAGATTTATTTTCTCTGAAATTATGCAATATACTTTCTAGCAATCAGAAAACAGCAATTTTCAAGTGATTTTAATTGATACAATATGGAAAGATCCTTTAGCTGTCAGACTATTTGAGAGGTAAGATGGTCATTCAAAACTTTATGTGGTTTTGTCAGAAATAGGGCACAATCTTTGCCAAACACATTTCTTTTCTTCCATTTTCAAGATAAAATAGAAAATAAAATACAACTTTTATGGCCAGGTGTTCATGGCCACATACTTTTAAATCACTAATATAGATCACTCAAATAAATTTGAGCACGACTTTCATGTTTAAAGCAGAATTCCATGTGCTTAACATAATTACTTGCCACATGCAAAACTCATAAGAGTACACCTTTAGTAACCTTGGCTGAATAGTATAGAGCCTTTTAACAGCTTCAAAGCCAATTGTTGATACAATGGTAACAATGAGGAATAGTTTCAAGACTTATTCAACTGTGTAAAACAACTTGGAAAAACAGTTAAATTCAAAATTTCATTACTTTAAGAAAAACCTTGGTCTGTACTTAAGTTAACCTGCAAATGATACAAAGGGTTTCAAATACTTTCCCCCCAATAATAAATAAATACAATGGAAAACAGACCTCTAATTTATTTATTTAAGTACTTATTTATTTATTTATTTATTTAATGTTATCTGCTAAAGACTTGAGCATACTGGTCAGGAATTTTACTGGCATGATGGTTGTCCTCAACTAAATAAGTAGGTGAAGATATTTATTTCTAAATCTGACTTTGCCTGGGCAAGCAGACTGTTAACGTGTACAATGTACAGAATGGCAGGAAAAACTATTGCATTGGGGTGTAATCCATTTCTTTGTTGGAAACCTTCTGTCACAGTGCTGAGTAACACAGGCTCTGGAATCAGAGTCTGTAAATGTGGGTCCAAGCGGATCACACCAACTATGTGACCTCAGACAAGTCATACAACCACTTTGAGCCTTGGCTTCCTATTTATAACACACTTTTTAAGGATTAAATAAGATAAGAATGCTAGCTGTTTAATACAGGGCTTGCTTTAATATGTAAGTAACTTTCCAATGGAATCATTCAATTAACAGCCACTGAAGCTTACACACTGGTGATGACAAATGCCTTAATGGATGGGGTGGGATTTTAGCCACCATGAAAGAGAACCTCCCTTTGTGTTTAGGTTCAGTTTAGAACTTAGCAATCTCCTGCTGAGAGCCAGGATTTGGGGTGGATTCATTAGATCAAGTTCCTCTTATTATTCTCTACTCTCAGTCTATTAGTCTTTGTTTTAATACAATGGAGGAAATGGGAAAATGATACATGTAAAATGCACATACACAAGCAAGATATAATTATGTATTGGAATGTTTATAAGGGTTCACTCAAAATATGCATGCTGGGGAATTGTGTCCCTGCATCTCTCATTAGTCAAAGACATGATATCTAATCTGAGACATGAAGAATTTTGCTTGTGTGTTTATCTCCCACCTTCTCTAAATATAGCATTTAAGGGCACTTTGCAGAAACACATGCTGTAATATATACACAAATACATAAAGATAAAAATATAAATATGAATGCAATGGTTTTATTACATAAAACGACAGAGAAAGTATAATACTATAGACCATATTGTATTATATCTCAACAATATAATATTTTATATTATATATTACATGTTGTATCACATCATGAGATGACAGAAGGAAATTAATTATGAAAGAAAAGCAAGGGAAAAATAAAATTTGGGACCATAACATGAAGCCAATAGTCAGGCACATATTAAAATGCATACTGTTTTATATTGTGACCCATAGAGATACATATAATATTGAAGTTTTTCTAGGAAATAAGTGTTAGACTTTAAGAGCCATACTTCCTCTATGCCTTGCCTCATTTCAGGATTGTTTGAGATGAATGAAACTCAGACAAATAGATCTCAAAATATACCCCTTAATATTGATAAAGGCTAGCTTGAAATATATGACATAAGTGCAAAGCTAGTACGGAATTCTCAATAGAAATCTCCAGAAATCAAACTCCCATCAGTGGGAGAAAGTGCTGATCAACCATGGGTCTCAGGACAAAACCTGTCCCAGTAAATCTAATGCATGGTGGATGTGTTCTTGGCAGGCAGGCAATTCGCCCAAAAAGGAAGATGAACTGCATAGTCATTCTTTTTCCTTGACGCCCTATTATCCAGGACGATGTTCTATCAAGGCATTAGGCTCAGCCACTAAGTCCAGAGGGGCTTTCCCTTCCAAAAGAGGAAATCAGACCATTTTTAGGATAGTCATGTTCCCACATTCATTGACCTAGGCCCATACCATCACAATTCTTAAGTATGTAGATTTTGATTCCAGAAGATTTTGAAATAGATCACAGAACACATCAATGAATCTATCTCAAAGTCCTCTCTGTCCACAAGATTGAGAGTTCATTCTTTCAGTGTAAGTTCTACATACAATTATATCGAGACAAAAAAAAGCCTATGAGAAGTTCTGCAATGAAATAAAATGCTAAACAACGATATTTCATTATAATTTCAGAAATGTAAAGATAACACAGATTTATAAATTAACCTCTACCTCTATGAAGTTTTTGAGGAGAGACTAAAGACTACAGATTAATGCCTGTCATGGTTTGAGCATATCCTCAAAAGAGTTCCTGTGTTGATAGATGCATGAGAGACTTTAAAGAGGTGAGGCCCAGTGGAGTATAGTTAGATCACTGAAGGTGCTACCCTTAGAAAGAACTAATCCAGTCCTTGTGAGACCTTGGTTAGTTGTCACAAGAAAATTTTTATAAAAATGCAGGATATGTTCCTTCGTGGTCTCTCTGGCTTCTTGACTCACCATGTGATCTCTTTCTTTTGCACATGCTCCCAGTGTAATACCATTCAACCTCTAGGACCTCACTAGAGATCAAGGATATAGGGTCTCTTATTCTTGAACTTTCAACCTCCAAAACTGTGAACTAAATAAACCTTGTTTCTTTAATATCACTCAACTTCAAGTATTTTGTTATAGCAATGAAAAACAGACTAATACATCTTGCAAATATACTAATTTTGTACAAGTTTAAAAGGATTTGGGCAAAAAATTAGATTTCTTGCCTTATATAATTCTTGCCTATATAATTCCTCTTCCTCAATTCCTTTGCTTCATCTCAGTTGGAGCATCTCAGTTAGTGCTTAGGTCAAGCTGGATTCTTTTGGTAACTACTATCTGAGTAGATTCCTACAGTTATAGTTCATTCAATGGTACACAAATTGTATTACTTCATTACCAAGTTGTCTATAACCTTCGTATTTGAAGCCTTAACCATACACACAATATTACCATAACATGAACCCTACCCTCATCATTATAAAGGACAAATTAATCCTTATTCCCTAAAATAGTTATATTTAGGCAAAATTATATTCCCAGAAACCAGTAGATAGTGTAGCTAGAGAACCAAGAAGAGACTTTATGAAACCTGAGGAAAATCAGAAGACACACACAAAAAATCTTGGTTTAGCTTCATTCAGATGTTGATCAGTTCATATCCATTGCCTCTGTCCACAACCCATACACTCAACAAACTTTGGTTAAACATGGTGTCATCATTTATTTTGACTTCCCCAAAGTTTGTTCAGTGTATGGGTTTTGGACAGAGGCAATGCTCTTTAAGTGTCATCCCTGACCAGGAAGACCTGCATTACCTGAGAGCTAGTTAGGAATGCCAAAACTCAGGTCCCACTGCAGACCAAGGAATGAAGCTAGAGATGGTACCCAGTGACCAGTGATTTACCAAGGGCTCCAGGTCATTTTGACCAACCCTAATTGAAAAACACTGAACTAGGAACCCCCTACCCTGATTTGACAACATTATTTCTCTTCTTTTAGAGTAGTACTCGAGTTCTTCCTGATTTCTAATAGTGTATAAATATATAATGGTGACAATCCAGTCACCAGATCTTACCTGAAGATTCTTTTTCTTTCTGCATATCCCAAGTCTTTGAATTCCCAATTTCCTGGCAAGTCCTGTGTTTCTGGCACCTGAAGCTGCATTGAGTGTGTATTCTATAAGGTGACAGACTCGTGGTCAAGAACTTTCAGCCAAGAGCATTCTCTAGATGGACATGATAGCTTTCACACTTGCCTCCTGTGATGGAATTAAAGAATTCTACGTACCAAAAATGTATCCCACTTTTCATGTTTTCTTTTTTTTTTTTTTTCAGTTAGGGATTCAACCTCAGCAGATTCCTGAATAAAGATGCTGTTGGTATTTCTAAAGTCAGTGCCTTGGGGAGAACTCGTGAAAAACAACCCTCTACCACATTCTCATCAAGTCTTTTCTAAGAATTTCTATGTCCCAACATTTAATTAGCATTTCTACCCTCCTGTATCCTATTCTGTAGAATAAGTCACTTCTCTGTTGTAATTATTCTCTTCCTTGACTACATATTTGAATCACTTTTAGAGCATTTAGGAATCTGAAGGCCTAATCCACATCCTAGAACACTGAAACCAGAATATTTCTGGATGAGACCCAGGTTTGTGTTTGATTTCCTTCAGTTGTTCCTTTAGTGTCACTTAACTGAACTTTTACAAATTCCTAAGATGCATCTTAATTCAGACATTTGCTTTTCTAGTACTGTTTGCTAGGTAGGAGCCTTCCTTTCTTTCATTTTTTCTTGTGTTCTTGGTCCACACCTTTGTTCTTCTAATATAGTACTCTAGATGTTGTCTTGTGGCACCTTCTCTAGAGAAAGTATAGTTGAGAATGTGCCAAAAGTTTTGTTATTAAAAACTAGGAAATTCTTATACATCTAAGTAAGATAATTCTTCTTCTATGTATTTTCTCATTGGTCTAATTTCTAGTCCAGGATTGGACTACCATTGACCTGCCTAGTTCTCCATTAATCTGAGCAATTTCCATTGAATCTGCCTTATTCACCAAATTCTTCTTCTTACATCCCTAGGGCAAATTCTAGTAAATCTTGCCTTGAGTTTCCTAAAGACAGTGAGGATTATCCTGTGTTGTTTAAGATTCACATCTTAACAAAGGTATTGAAATAACTCAAAAAAATTATTGCTTGGTGATGGTTTTTATCTATCAGGTTGTATAATTTTTGGCTTGTAATATCAAGATGGCCAATGAGAGATGCAGAAGGGTGAACCAAAAAAGAAAATGACAGTGCTATCATACCAATCTCCCTTTTAATGTTCAAGGTGGGTTATAAAGAGTTAAAAGGTATTCATGCAAATATATAGTATATACTCCATTCCTTGACACATTTCACTCACAAAAACAAAACAGCAACAACAAAACCCCAACAAAATAAAAACAAGGAACATGCATCTAAAAGATAGTAAGAAGGGTAGATGATTTTTTTTCAAATGTATTCTCCTTGGAATTATGATACAAAACTCTGATTAAAGACATAAAACTGAAAACAAATAAAGGCTAATGCATTTAGGATATTTAAAAACAATCTTCCACTATAACTATATTGAATCTGAAACAAATATAAAGAGAAAATAGAGAATGAAGGGGATCAGTAAATTTAGGTACCATAAAGAAAAATGGAAGGTCCCAGAGGCTAATGTTGTCAAGGCCAATAAATCACTATTCAGCAATCTTCACTCATTGGCAGGGTGATTTCTTTCATGCTAATGACTGCAAAAATTTCTAATAGTCAATAAATGCAGAGATTCTGATCCCTTTGTAAAATAACCCTTCTTTTGCCTCATGGTATCATAGGACTGATTATTATCTAGAGTCCTTTATTTGTTCTGTTATACTTTGTGCCTCAGTAAAGGCTATGTCAGGAGGAACAATTTGCTTTGTGTTAGAGTTGGAAAGATTGAAACTTAAAATGTTTTTAAATTACACCATCAGAAATAAGAGTTGAAGTTTGGAAGTTTCCAAATACATTGGTTTTTCAGTCCAACTTTTTGTTTTCAATTACTGTGACTGACTCCTTCCTTTACCCCTATCTTAATGAGGTTACTGATTTTAGCCTACAATAAATTGTCTAAATTGTCCTCTTGGCATCCTTACTTAAGGAACAAGGGCAGTAAGTGGAAAAGGGAACATGATCTACCTCTACTATTAGATAATTTTTCTAAAGCATTTGCCAAAGTGCCCTACTGATATTGTTTGGAGACATTCAATTAGAAATAGATAATATATTTTGAGAGAACTAAGATGTTAGTAACATTTTAAATTTCTAGAGCCTAAGGAGATGATGGCGAATGGAGTGCTGAAAAATCTGGGATTAAAGTGAAGTTGAAAATGTTCTGGGCAATTAGAAATGAAATATTGCCATTTTCTGACACAATGAAAAGGAATAAGAAAATAAACATGTGTGCATGCATACACACATACACACACACACACACACACACACACACACACACACTACTGAGGTCCCAAAGAGATCAAAACTAGAGGATATAAGTAAATAAAACCTTTAAGTGAGCTATTATTTCTGAATTGAATTTTTCACTCAAACACCACATTTAATACAAAGAAGTATTACATTTTATATTTACAAATTTATGAAGAATATCCATAAATTGAGATAGATTGAAGAAAAAACTAAAAAGAAATCATTTGTGTGTCCTAAATACATAATAATGCTAGCAAGTCAACATCAAATATTATAATGGTTTTATTCTATTTGATATAAACAAAATCTATTAACTAATTTTTATATTCAACTTGCAGACATTTATTTTATAACTTCACTAATTTTAACTTAAGAATAGTATTAATCATAAGTGATAAGATTTAAGAACTGAATTAAAATAATGGTGACTTCAACTTTGTGGTATAGTATTTGAGTAAATACTACTCCAAATAGCTAGTACCATAGAATAGTACTTATAGATGAGAAATCAGAGAAGATATAGAAAAAAAGAGGTACATTTGTTTTTTTCTACAGTGAATGATATATACTACATAATTCAACCCATAAAATATTAAAAATTATTCTTTCAAAGTAACTAGGAGATGGATAAGAAAAGAAAAATTAGAAGTGTCTATATTCAGACAAGTTACATTAGTACCTGTAATAACTACAAGATATCAGTGACTTAGCATAATAAAATTTTATATCTTTCTAAATTATGATTATCCAGGGAAAGAAAACAGCTTTACTTTGCTTCATGTAGGCATTCAGAGATCCAAACTCTTTTTATGGTATAACTTGACGATTTTCAACTTCAGATTTCAGGGTCCACTTGAAGTCCAATGGTCTAAGTGTATCTTTCACCAACAGATTTAGGGAAGGGAAGTAATGTAGAAAAAGTATACTTGCTCTTCACTGACTTGGACCAGATATGCCATATCATTTCCTGTTTTATTCAGTTGGCTAGAACTCGCCAAATGACCCAACCTAGATTTAAAGAAAGCAGAACCTGTAATTTAGATGAATTCTAAGATGGAATGGAATTCTCTCACCCATCACATTGAACCAAGCTGCAGTTCCATTCTGAGACAATATTCATTTCTCATAAAAATAAGATAAAGTCATTATAGATTCTGATTGTATTTTGTAATCATCCTAGGTCAACATTAAAACATATTTTTACCATACTTTTCAATTTCAGGGAACAACCAAGTGCCCAGTGTACCATACCCCAGGGCTACATGGCCTTGGTAGGGTTTTTAGCCTTCACGTTTAGCAACTGAATTCTATGCACACAATCAGTTGTGATTGGATAAGATTTTAGTTTATGAATGGTAACAACCAAGAATAATATTAATCATAAAGTACAAACAGTAAAGTCTACTTGTGAATTTATCATGTGAATAGGCATTTCCCAAATATGACAGTTTTCACTTGTTCTCAGAATGAAGAGATATGAAAAGCTGGATTATTTAGTAGAATTTTACTTGGCTGAGTACAGAATGAATTTCAGTGAAGCCTTTCTTCTCTGTGTCAGAGACGATATCCTTAGTATATTGTTCATGTTCAATAGATTTCATATTTCTTTCCTCCAGACAGTGCAGGCCACAATAACAAACTACTTTTCCATAAGCCAATTTTTCTAGGCTTCATTCTCTTCAGTTTACTTTTTCTTTCTTCAGCTGTGTTATCATCACTAATGCCCTAGAGACAAGCATTAAGAAATAGCTTCCATGGGCCTGGCAAGGGTCATTTCCTTTCATGGTGTAACTTTGAGATCAATTTTCCATCATAAGAACAACTTAAATTAACTTCAGATTCTCGGTTAGGGATGTTGGGATGACTCTATTCTTGATCTTAAGTGTATCTACGTTAAAACATACAGTACATTTCCTACTCTGATAGGAACAATTATATCCTCATTAATCAACAAATATCAAAGAATTAACAAGATTTTGGTGTATGCATGATTTAACGTTCTCTGTCTTTAGGAGCTATCTGGATTGTCTAATTTTCCAATTGTACATACAAGCAAAGGAAAGATTAAAAGAATGTTTACCATTTCTGACTAAAAAAGTCAAAATTATGGGAATATGGTTAAGACAAAGAGAATATGAAGAAAATAAAGGGAAATATAGGGAAGGACTGTTAATGGGGTGTGGAGTTAGTACTTCCTAAGGTGTCCTAAGTTGGGGTCATTACCTTAGGCATATTGTACAAGTCCATTGTACCAGTCCAGGGGAACACCCTTTATGTAGAAAACCACATGAATGATGCCTCTTAGAGTTGCACAATGGAGTGATTCTAGTCCTAGATGTATAGTTCCATCTTCCCCTCGAATATGCAACAAACCTAATCAATATTGTTGGATCCACAGTGGATTGAAAGCTAGTTTTATCAAAGGAAGTCAAAGCACACCTTTGCATATGCAATGTTTGTACCTGCAATTAAGGTTCACCTGCAAATGTGGAGACACCTGAGCCATAACTAATCTATTTTCACACCTGCTCTTTCATGTTCCTTTAGTTATAATATTTTCTTACTCTGATTACAAGCAACCTTTTAACGTATTAAAAATTACATTATTTTCTGTACTGATAAGGCAGTATTTATCAGGAAGTCTATAATTATAGGTACAATGGGGTAAGAGCTGAGAATTTAATGATGAAATAGAAAAAAAATATCACATTTACCTTCTTGGAGAGATAAATGTTAATCAAATAATCATATATATATATATATTATATATATATGTATACACATATACATATATATGTATATATAAACTCTTTAACAATTAAATTTTACTGTATAACAAATAATTCCAAATTTTATTGTCTTAAAATAATTACTTAGTTCCCATTTCTATAGTTCAGCTATTCAGGCTCTTCTGTGCTTCTGGTTTTCTGGGTTGCACTAAGCTCACTCATGTTTCTGCAGTCATCTGCTGGGTAGATTCAGGGCCTGATGGACTGGGTTAGCCTCCTCTGGGATATTTTTTCTCTCTACCACACCTTTTCTTACCTTCCAGTATTCAGCTTTACCTAATTTCTGTGATAAATGGGAAGAAAGCAAATGGAAATTTGCAATGTCTCAAGAAGATTCCCCTCAAAACTATCATGACTTCAATATATTCTGTTGATGAAAACAAGGGATGTAAAGTAATTTGCCCAACATCTCAGAGATTAGGCTAGATTCAAGTTTACTTAGTCTGTATCCTTCCTCTGAACCAAGATGTGATAGTGGTTATGCAAGGTCATTGTCACTTGTGATTATTAAGAAAAATAAAAAAGGCACTGAACAATTTGCAGTGGGGTTGACATGGTCAGTTTTGTCTTTATACAGCTTCATTCTCAATTTACATGGGAGAATATCCTACCTTGGTGGAAGTCACTGTTGCTGCATTCCAGGCAAGAAAGGTGGCAATTTAGATTATGGCGATACTGGCAAATGATGTAAAGAAAAATAATGCTATTAGTATTTAGAAAATAGTATCAACAAGTAACATGGACAATTGGTAGTTACTTAAGCATAGAGCTTTCCATAGACATTGTCTGGTTGATTAGATAATTTAAAGACAGGCAAACTTTCCATAATGTACAAATTCACTTATATATTTATAAATGTAGGAATCAAATTGGCTAACTTGAACTCCTTCTTAGTATATTTTTTATCATACATACGTATTACATTTCACTGAGCTCCTCATTGGGCACTGAGCTAGCTGCACATTAGCAGCTGAGATGAAAAAATTAATAAAATAAACCACATTGAGGTTTATTAATTCAAACACAATGCTGATTGTCAATAAAGGGCTTTGATCTACATGGTCCAACAGGAATTCTATGTTGCAGGGACTTTGGTGAACAAGCAGTCAGGCCGAGGTGCTATTACTGCATGTGTTAGTTTTCCATAGTTTCATTCTAAAATTAAGACAAATAAATTAAGTAGGCTTATTGGTAGTGATAGGATTATGTGGGTGATTTAGATGTGAGTTTTGCTAAGGGATAAATGGAGCCGATCAAGTTATTTTAAACTAAAATAATTCTAAATATTATTGTCACAATGGTGCTGAGTACTTTTATAGGGATTCTTCCACAGACAACATTGATTCTTTAAAAAATGAAATTCTTAAATACTTTTCAGTAATATTGGTAAGAACATAAATATTGCTGATACAAATCGTGGTAGAATATGATACAAGAAATGTAACTGGATTATTTTCTGTGAAAAAGTTTGTTTCTTTAGAGGACAGAAATGCAGTCTAAGACTCTTCAAGGTCTTTTCAGCTTCCTTTACTGAAGATTGGTCTGAGGTATTGGGCTGCCTATGTGGAGTCCCAGTTGTGCATGGTACAAAAGCTGGAGGTGGGTGGTGTTGGGGGCGTGGGGAGACTGAGGACTTCTTTTCTTGGCAATTAGTTCACTAGGCTTATATTTGCTGAGATCTCACTTTGCCCAGGTCACTCTCTCTGGGCTATAAGTTTCTTATTTAATGAACACATAATGTGCTCCTAAACATTCCACCCCATGACATGAATTACATTTCTAAATCCTGGTAAACAAGAAACTAAGAATACAACAATTTGCTGCAAACCACAAACAAATCAAACATACCTTGAGGATACCAAGGTCTAATCTACAAGTGCATATTAAAGTCATATGTAGTAAGAACCTTTTTGTATGATGTTTCTAAAGTTCAGAGAAATATAATGGACAGATTAAAAAGTCAATTCCATTGAAGCAATTCAGAATAAAATAAAGAGGTAAAGAAAAGAAGATAGGGAAAAGCTCAACCAATCATGATAATTTATATAAGAGGGTTAATTCTATTTATATTTGAGAATTCACAATTGTAGCTTCAAAAAAAAAAAGGGTGGAGATGTTTTCTGGTCATTGGTTTTATGTTCAGATTTAGGTGTCAGCATAAAACTGTGTAAGCATAAAAATATGCCACATGGACAGACAGGTGGCCATGATTCCTTGGCTTGATTTGCTTGCATTGCTTCACAACTCATGTCACAGTATGAAGATTGTTAAAAGGGGAAAAGGCAGAAGCCCAAATAACTTCTAATTCATAATAAGAATAAATGTGTCTGCAATGCAAAAGACTCTCTGGGCACAGTACAATGGGGTTACAGTTCTGCAATTTTGCTGAACTGAAAACACATTCTTTTTCCTTGGTTTTAAAGGTTCATTTTATTTTCAAGCAAGCATGAACAGAACAGTTTCTGATAAACACAAAAGCTGTGTAGCCTCATTATGTTGGATGACAAATGAGATCTTACAGCTTCCCATCAAATCAGTGGAAAAACAATTATCTGTAGAAAGTATGTGCAAACGTTTTTCCCTACAAAGTTAAAGATTCAAGGCAACGTGTCTGGAATGTGCTTCTCCCTTTAGGCTGCCTCCACTCCATCAAACATCTGTCTCAATTTCCGCCCTTGCTGGAGCCTCCTTTTGGTCTCTCTGCAAATCCATTCCTTCTGAATATGCCTCATCCTGACCCTGCTGATGGAAACCATGTGTCTCTGTTTAAGGAGAAGCGCCCAGTCTTCTCAGCTGGAGATTTCTGGCCAAGTTTTAGACTATCTTCATGTATGGTGTCCAAAGTATCAAATACAGCATAGTCTGTTTTTGGTTTGATTTTGTGCTTTAAATGTTTAAAAGTAAGCATTCACACATTTATTGCTTCTTCTTAGCAAAATCTCTAAAGTTAAGCATAGAGCTTTGAATTAAATATATCTTGGATAAGAAAATTCTTTTGAAAAATATACCTCAGTAAGTACTTGTTGATTGCCTATTATGCTACAGCCTAGTACAAGGAATAAAGACACCTCAAGAGTTTGCCACTTAGAGACTCAGATATGCATAAAACTGGTGGAACCATTACAATACAGAGTAGGGAAAGCTGAAATAGATTCTATGAGAGCACAAAAGAACGTTTAGTGTTTCTTTAAAAGTATTACTTTTATTTGTGATATCATATTCAAATCTTTCATCAATGATACTAAATAATAACTTTCCTAAAAATCTTATGGTTATATACAGTCATTAGAAAATATCTGATCTAATTAAGTAACTACTTACAAATGAAAGTCATAGTTTGCACATTATTTTGGCACTATTTTGTAGAAAGTAATTTACACACACACACACATATGCATTGCCTTTTTAATGAAAACAAATAAAATTCAAAGAAGCAAGAGTTTATATGTTGGCATGGTCAAAGGACAATCTGAGATTTCTGGGGATAGGATGAGGACAATGGACTGAACAAAGTGAATGAGTGCTAGATATTGTCACCCCAAATGTCTTCAGCAAATTCTCAGTCCATGTTTACAACCTCCTCATAGTGGAAGACTTGTATTAAGAAGGCAAAGGAATAGACATCAAGATAAGTGTGTGTTGCTGGAAGTGAAGATTTATTCTAAATACAAACACTATTCTTTTTAAAAAAAATTATCCTTGAAAGTAGAATGTATTTTGGCAGCATATACATAAATAAAGCATAACTTACTCTATTAGGTTCCCACACTTGTAGTCATACATAATGTATATATACACGCTTGCCGTGTATACAAATACAAGGTTAGGAAAGTTATGACCAATTAATTCTACTGTCCTTCCTATTCCCCTCCTCTCTCCTCTCCCTCTGTTACCCACTGTCCAGTTCAATCTATTTCTATTATTCCCCTCCCCAACTTCCCCTGTTTTGGGTTAGCACTGAGAAATCAGAGAAAAATTTCTGCCTTTGGTTTTATGGGCTTGACTTATTTCACTTATTTCATGATATTCCCCAGTTCCATCCATTTACCAGCAAATGCCATAATTTCATTCTTTTTAATGGCTAAGTAATATTCCATCAGGTATATGTACCACATTTTCTTTGTTCATTGATCCATTGAAGGACATCCAAGTTGTTTCCTTAGCTTGGCTATTGTGAGTTGAGCTGCTAAAAACTTAACACCAGAAAAATAAACAACCCAATCAATAAATGGGCAAAGGAACTGAACAAACACTTCACAGAAGAAGAAATATGAATGGTCAAAAATATATAAATATGTTCAATATCTACAGTAATTGGAGAAGTGCAAATTAGAACTACACTGCTAACAAAAAAAAAAAAGAACTACACTGCAATTATATCTCATTCAGTCAGAATGGCAGTTATAAAGAATAACAACTAACAATAAATATTAAATAATAAATAAATGGTGAGGATGAGGGGAGAAAGGTTCACTCATGCATTGCTAGAGGAACTGCAAATTGGTGCAACCACTGTGGAAAGCAGTATAGAGTTTCCTCAGGTAACAGAATGAAATCACCATTTGACCCAGTTATCCTACTTCTAGGTTTATATCCAAAGGACTTAAAATCAGCATACTATCATGAATTAGCCACATCAATGTTTATAGCAGTTCAACTCACAACAGACAAACTAAGGAAACAACCTAGGCATCCTTCAACAGAGGAATGGATAAAACAAACACTATTCTTACAAGCAAGAATTCATTACATAAAATATTTCAGTAAAGAAGGAAGTAAAGCAAGTGTAATATGAACAAAATCTAAATATTTTTGCAATTTTATATATGATGACTATTGTCAAAGATCTGAGAAAGGTAAAGTTTAATATAATAATATGTTGTTTGTAGTACTTGTTATTCAAATAATATAAGGAATGTGAGAAACAGATATCACAATCAAATCATATAGTTTTCTTGTCACTATACATTTTATTTTAGTAGAAAGGATGTTTTTTAGTAAAATGTCATCAGAGGAAATATAAATTGTTGGTAAGGAAGAAAATATTTCAATCTAGGAATCGAATTACAGGGAGCCTGGAAGACCCAAGAACAAAGCCTTGAGATAGACTAAGTTTGAAGCAAGAGTTAACATGTATTTCCTATTCAAATATAAAATAGATTTTAAAAAATCATTCATCTAAAGGTCTAAAAGGAGAAAAATACATCTCAACTTCTTATTAGGTATTATCTTCTAGAGAGTAGAATTAGGGCTGGAGAATGAAGTGGGACTTTTGAATTTTACTTTGCACACTTCTGTATTAATCTGAATCATTCACAAGAGTAATTCAGTCTCATAATGCTATGTATTATTAGAAAACAATGAAATGAGTTTTTTAAACCTATGAAACCAATGAACAAACATAAGATATTAAAAGAAAAGAAAGAGTATGAAGAACAAAAACAAAGAAAGGTATTGGAAATAATTTCTAGAATTTAAGGAACAAAATTAATTAAAAACAACGCTAGCAGAACCAAATGTGCTCTCCCAAGGAGATGGCTGGGCACAAGGCACTGAACCCTAGGACACCAGTGACATCTGGTGGCAAGGATGGACAAATCTGAAATTTGAGTCTGCATCAGGGATGACTGGTTACCTGATGAAATTCTGCTTTTTCACAGATTGAAAGAGTCACAGTGATGCCATCTGGGAACAAAGAGCTCCTTACTCCAGCCCCACAGCCAAGAGAGTTCCAGGAGGAGGAAGGAGAGGAGGAATCCACCCCTAGGCTGATTGATGGCTCTTCCCCACAGGAGCCAGAGTTCACAGGGGTTCTGGGCCCCCATACCAATGAAGGTTGGGTATATCAATGCTGAATTATAATTGAGAACACTTTATCATCTCTCAAAACTGCCGAGATCCAACTTCACAGGGAGCCTGGAAGACCCAAGGACAAAGCCTAAGATAGACCAAGTTTGAAGCAAGAGTTATACATGTATTTCCTATTCAAATATAAAATAATTTTTTTTTATCATTCATCTCTAGCCTGAAGGAAAGGATCAAATAACAAAACACTTGGGATGGAAATATTTGTCTGGCATCATAAGTGAAAACCTTTGTTGTGGAATGCATTTCTAAGAGTACTGGGTTAGCAAGATGAAACCTATGACTCTGAGATTAAAGTCAATGCAGTTCAGAGTGATAAGGTCACGATGATGGTGGTGATAAAAACTATAATAATAACATTTTGCACTAATTGAACACACATGATGCTCAGCACTTCATATTGTCCCATTTGACTATTACTGCCTCTGTGGACATGCTGGCATTGCTTATTTCATTAGTGTTGAAGAAACTGGTAACTCAGGATAGTAACTTGCCACATGCCCCCTAGCTCTTGGTATGCTGTGTTTAAAGCCAGACTGTTGGAATTCTTTACTATTGGAAAAGAGGCTTTTTCTCCTCAACTCAGTTCTAGGAAACAAGAGAGAGGAAAAGATAGTGAAACATTCCATAACATGAGACACCACTTACAATGACATGAAGGTGGAACCATTCACTTTTAGTTAATGAGAAGGTTTTCCTCAAGAGAACTCACACCAGAAAGATTTTACACAGAATTCTGTAGTGAGGGACTGTGGGAAAAAATGAGAAAGGGTTGAGGGTTTCTGTACATTAATTTTAAATGGCCACTGTTCTCACACATATGTCTGTCTAGTACAGGGAGACAGACATAAATGTTATCAAGTCTCACAAGTGTTTTGAGAAAAGCCTGTACCAAGTACACTGGGAGATGAAATGAGGGGAGAACATAATGACATAAGGCAAGATTCAAAGCAGTGCACTGAGAGTGTCTTGGAGAAATACAATGTCCAGGTTACATGCATTTAAACCCCAGTCCTGTAACTTGTTCTATATCCAGTTTTGAGCAAGGCATTCAGTGTTTTTATGCCTTAGTTTTCTCAGTTAAAAATGATTTAATAAGTAATAGAATTGACCTTATAGAGTTGTAGCCTCTGATATATCCACCAAATAGTAGTTATTAACAATATTCTTTTATTGATAGAGGGGTAGATTCATTTTTTAACTGTTAATGAATTTCTCAGTGTACAATATGGTGCTGTTAAGTACAGGTACTAGACACACAGCGTATCTCTACACTTACTAATCCTATTTAAGTAAACCTTACAGCTGTTGAGAAGCTCCTCATTCCCCTCCCCTCTCCCATCAATCCCTGGTAACTACTGTACTACTCTCTGCCTCTACGAGTTTTTAACTCCTAAACACTACTTCACTAAGAAGTAATATAAAAAGTGACCATTTATCAAATGCTTCCTATATGTCAGCCACTTAAGGTGTTTTATGTACATGATCTCTTTGAAGATTTTCAGAAACACTACATACTAGTGAATATTTAGAACATTAAAAAATCTAAATATATTTTACTATTAATAATTTCTGTGGGAATATTTTAAATCCATATAGGCTGAAACTGTGAGTGGAAAAACCAAAATTAAGTTATAACAGGTGTGACTATATATGAATTACCCTCAGCATTTATTGATAAATTAGCAAGGCCAAGAAATATTAAAAAAAATCAAATGCCTTACTTTAAAAAAATGTGGTAAGTGGAAAATGTTAATGTATACTGATTGGAGAAATTAGCAAGTATCAAATATTTTACAGCTCCCCCTTGAAGGAATTTGTTCTGACTTTCCATTGTTAAAATTTTTTTTAATTCCTGGGGTTATTATAAGATGTTTTTCTACCTTAAGATTACAATTCCTTCTCTTCTTGCAGGTTTCAAGCTCCATGGGGTTTCTGTCTGATGATTTATAATCTCCAGGACAACATCTGTATAGCCTACCTCCCTCTACTCCTAATAGAACTGAGGACCTGTCTATCCTCCCACATGTGCGAGATCTTCCCACTGTACTTTCAATACCATTCCCACTTCTCCCTCAGGATCCCTTTGATATTCTACCTCTGCTTTTTGGGAACTTTTCCTTCTAGTCCCTCCCACTTTAATCACTTCCCTGCATCCAAAGAAGTCCAAATATTTCTTACATCTACTCTCATTCCTTATCCTATACCACCACAAACATCAAGAGCATTATCTACAGTTGCTGTCACTTTTCTCTTCCCTCCAACGTCCTCATGAATAAACCACCATCTTCTTTCCAACCTCATCACTCAACATATTTTATAAAGTCTCTCATAACTACTGTAACAGCTAATCCAAGAACAATTCTCAGTCCATAACTCACTGACATCTCAGCAGCCTTAGACTCTTGATGATTTCATTTACTTCAAACATCTGTCCAGGTGGCCCCATATAGTGCCCTTCCCCGAGTTTCATCCATCCCGCTTGTCACAGGTTCTCTATTTCCTTAAGAAGTGTGGCCTTCTCTACACAGCTACTAAACAAACAGTAGAGGAGGGGAGGCAGTGAGAGAGACAGATAGAAATAGAGATAGAGATAGATAGATAGATAGATAGATAGATAGGCAGAGAGAGACAGACAGACATATATTGGCCAGTGTGTTGAGATATAACACAACCTAGCCATCTTCGGGTCTGTTTCCTTCCTTATAGTCACTCTTCTAAGCTACCATCATGTTTTGTGTAGAATACAACTCTGCTCACTCTCCCGTCTGCTGTGCTTCAGTCTTCCACCACACTTTCATGTAGAATGATCTCTAAACATGCAAATCAGTTTGCATAATGCCCCTGATCACCCTTAATATAAGGAATAAAACCTGCAACACAACCTACCAGGCCCCTGCATAGTATTGCCTACCTATTCCCTTGTTCTCTGAGCTGTGCCTACGTGGACCATTTTTCAGTCTCTCCGAAGTGGAAGGACTTGGCACATGATGCTTCCTCTGCCTGGCATACTCTTCCCTCCCTTCCTGCACAGCCAATTCCTTCTCTTCCTGCAGGTTTCAAGTCAATTATTATTCCTCCAAGACCTCCTTCCATTACTCCCCACTAGGGCAAATCATCCTAGATTTTGCTCATACATTTCATCCCATTCATTGCCATTATAATCTTGCTTGTTTGTATTATTAACATTCATCTCACATAGCAGATATAAAATAGAACTGTGTCTGTGCTTACCATTATTTTACCAGCTAGAACAGTGCCACTTACACAAAAAGGATTCAATAATATGTATCGAATGAATAAATATTAATTATTATATCTTTTTTTGCAGCACGTTTGTTTCAACGGGATACTTAAATATGGAATTCAAACTCTAATACAAATATTATATGTGATTTTAACTTTGTAAAATATAATCTTTATATTTTGAAAATAGAATTTCTAATAAATATAAAATTCACTATAATTTAAAGAAATAAAAAAAAATTAGAACATAATTACTTCCTACTCACAGCTAGAAAAGTGGATAATAAGACTTTTGGTATTCTATAAGAGAGGGCTTTAAATTTAATTTCATAAATAATAAATATTTGGCAAATGCCCACTACCTAAAAAAATACTCTTCAAATCCTCCATAATTTAAAATATACTTTAAATATGTTGGGCACAGCTTTAATTGATATACTTGACTTTAATATTCCCTTTATATAAAATTATGAGAGAAAATATAAAATGGAACATAATGGTCTGTGTGAGATTCTAATCTTGTTTACTAAATATAATTAACCACGTTATTGGGGAAAAAATAGTTACTTTCATATAATTATTTACCTTTACCTTTTAGACTTTCCAACCTGCCTTCTGTGTACCTGTATAAGCACCACAGTGTACTGTGATGACCATGAACTTGATGCTATTCCTCCACTGCCCAGGAAGACTGCCTATTTCTACTCTCGCTTTAACAGAATTAAAAAGATCAACAAAAATGACTTTGCAAGCCTAAGTATGGATGACAGCATTAATGTCCTTCTTTTCTTTTCAGACTTCCCTGATGATTTTGATAATATAAAATGTAGGCATGGAGAATGAAAGTTGAATGCCAAAATATGACTCATAAGTCGATTATTTTTCCCATTTAAATATTTGAGAGATTACTTTAATAATGATAATAAAAATGAATAACTAATGGCTATTATAAAACTATATAGTTGTTAATATTTTCAAGTGAGCCATTTTCAACTAAATATAAATCATGAGTAATCATATTTATGTGCTAGAATGTATTTCATTGTGACATTAAGAATAAAATGTCATGGCTGTGTATTTACGAAGATTTGGTGGTTTTGGCAAAGCTTCCATTAAAGCATAGTAGTTTTGTGATTGCATTTTTTGAATGCAAGCCAAAATTCTGACTTTACGGTTGTTGCCAACTTAGAAGAATTTCTGTACTTGTCGTTGTAAAACATTTTAATCACTTGAAGATTTTTTTCAATGCCTGTATTTTTGGCTATTAGAATATCTGACACTCTTCACTGAGAAAAAACATCATTAGTAGTAAAATCAAAAGTTTTTGAAGAGTAAAGAGATAGAAAAGTTATTTTAAATATAACATGTAATTCTCATTGCTAAAGTCAAAATTTCTTATAAGCACATGAATACACATTGTGTTTGGAGGAAACAAACAAGTTTTATAAAATAAGTAGAGAGATAATTATGTTTTTAACTCTCTATTACTAATTAAATTCACATTTACATTTTGGGGGGCGGGTGCTGGGGGTTGAACTCAGGGACACTTAATCACTGAGTTACATCCCCAGCCCTATTTTGTATTTTATTTAGTGATGGGGTCTCACTGAGTTGCTTAGAGCCTCACTTATGCTAAGGCTGGTTTTGAATTTGAAAACCTTCTCCTGCCTCAGGCTCTGGGGCCGCTGGGATTAGATGCCTGTACCACCATGCTCAGCTCATATTTACATTTTTAATATGTGGGAAATTTTACATTCATATTTTACTTGAGGAAAATCATATTCAAGATAATTTGATTACTTCCTTCTTTCTTTTCATCTAGATGATTTAAAAAGGATTGATCTAACATCAAATTTAATATCTGAGATTGATGAAGATGCATTCCGAAAGCTGCCTCAACTGAGAGAACTTGTCCTGCGTGACAACAAAATAAGGCAGCTCCCAGAACTGCCAACCACTTTGACATTTATTGATATTAGCAACAATAGACTTGGAAGGAAAGGGATCAAGCAAGAAGCATTTAAAGTAGGTTTTAGGTTTCATATGAAGAACTTTTATCTTCCCATCTCTTTTGCTGTCAATATCTTTTTTATTCCTATAAGAGTTGAAATCAGTTGGCCTGTGTGGTGGTGCCTCAGCTCTTCAAGGGTGTTTGGCTGGAGGAGATGAAATATTGTCTAAGTTTTGGGCTTGTGTTGGAGAGAAATGCTATTTCTCCATGCCTATAAAATCAAGACAAGTCTTGCTGTGTCTCAAAGTCTCACTGTAGAATGTCTTCCATGGGAATCACTACCTTGCTTAAATTGAGAAAAGCAGACAAGAGAGAGGTTCTTCCTAGAGATGGAGAAACACTCTCAATTTTCATAAAGAAATCTTTGCTCACAGCCAATTTTTCTAAAATTTGACTGGATCTCCTACCACCTCAGCTAACAAGGCCTGAATAGGCACATGCTATTTTAGCAACAGTTGCCTGGAGAGGGAATGAAGGGTACAGCTGTGACACCATTAATTTCTACTAAGTCCCTTTGTTTGGACTGTTTTCAGGATATGTATGAACTCCACCATCTCTACCTCACTGATAACAACTTGGACCACATTCCTCTACCACTCCCAGAAAACCTGCGAGCCCTTCATCTCCAGGTAGGCTTCTGACAGTAAGGTGAGCCTCAAAGCTCCATAGAGAAAACCAAATAGAAGGAAGTCAGGACACAAAAATCTGTCCCGAATGGCCTGTTGACACTCTCTGGTGATTTTTTTTTTACCTTTTTTTTTTTCTAGAGAGCACAATTAGAAGAAAAAAAAATGAATGTGTCCTATATCTGAACACAAAGTATTTACACATCCATGGCCCTATCTATCCCATTTGATTTCTATGTGGTCCTACTGCTGCTCCTCCTTCTCCTCCTCCTCTTTTTTTTTTTTTCCCCAGTACTAAAGCTTGAACCCAAGGATATTTTATCACTGAGCTAAATCTCAGCCTTTTGTTGTTATTATTATTATTTTAAATTTTGAGACAAGGTCTCATTACATTGCTGAGGTTGACCTTGAACAAAGGAATGTGTAAGGATTAGAAATGGAAGAGAAAGGAGAGAAAGAAAAATTGAAGCTGACTTCTATTTTTCAGGAAAATGTGAATTTTAGCTTTTAAATTTAATATATTAAATTCAATCCTTAGGCATTCCCATACACTCAGAAATCACAAACATCCATTTCTCTGCATAAAAAAGAATAATTGGTACTTTTCTTTCATTTTTAACTAACATAATTAAAAGTTTGGATTATTTTTACTCCCATTATGTTATATTTGATCTTTGAAGGGATGAGTGAAAACACATTTGCAAAACATTATGATCTAATAGTTTCTAAATATACTTCATTATCATCTAAGTGATTAAAATTTGCTGTAATGAAACATTTTTGGTTAAAAATAAATTATTTCTTATTCACATATGACTTTTACTCTACAGTATAATCAATACTCTTTCATAATTTCATCTGTTCCATAGGATAAATGTGCAGAGAAGACATCCATTAAATGCTCAAATAAATGTCATAGTCCAATATTATAAATTTTTAGCACAAAAAGCATAAACCACTCCAAGAAGAGATTTTGCTATGCAAGAATAAATGTCTAGTTCTTGTGTTTTTCTCTATGGATTCTATAAATATTTACTTCCATTTCTTTCTTTTTTTTCTATTAATATATATTATCTATTATATATGTGTGTTGTATATCATATACATATATACTTACATAATCTTTCCACATTTTAGGGTATTTGTGCATATCTGTCTTGGTCTTCTATATTTTTCTCTTTTGTCAGTTTGTCTAATCATTTTCTTCTATAATCAATATCATTTAATGTATATTCTTTCTTGCCCTCATTCTGTTTCTGGATGACTGTACTTTCTTTCTTTCCCTCTTGAAAGGTGTATTTCTGTATATATTAAGAGTTCTTGCCTTGTGATAAAATGTATGATTTTTCAAGGGAAGCCTCAAAATAAATTTTGAATTTTATTTTCCAATTATTAATTAAATATTATTGCTAATGTCTGAGATGATAATGACCCTATAAAGTAATCAAAATCTCTGATGTTATATTTGAATTTAGTGTGCTTATATGTACAAGATGATATGAAGTTTTAAACTACTAGTCTTTACTTTCACATTCTGACGTTTTGAAAGGTAAAAGTACACATTTTAAAATATTTCACTATAAAGACTACTTCAGCAACATCAAGAATATAGCTGTTTTTAATTTAGATTACTCTTGTGTCCAATCTACATGCACTTTTAATACTCATAAAAATTATCTTTTGATGCATTTGGAAATGTTTGGTCAGCTGAAAGCATAGTAATTAAAAGTGAAGTTCCTGGCAAAACCATATTTTCTGGGTTGAATTTCAAGTACCAGTACTATCTAATATCTGAACTTCTTTGCCTCTGAGTTTTCTTATCTGAAATAGAGATAATATATTGTGTAGGAAGGCTGGGTGGATTAAATAAGATACAGTTTATAAAGTGAGTACTGCAATTACTGGTACATGATTAAAACTTAAATGTGAGGCATAAGTTTTACTTACAACATGTCTATAACCTATCAAAGGAACAGTAGAACTAACAGACACTAAATCTGTATAATTAGTCATAAATATATTATAACACAAAGTGGTTAATACACTAAGAAGGTATAATGAATCACACATTCACCTAGCAAAAGAACCCTAAAATTCATCAAATGATATCTATCAGAAATGAAGACACAAATAGATACTTCAATATTCTACTTTCAACAATGGAAAGACCAACTATCTGCAAGATTAGTAATAAATGGAAGACTTAAGCAACACTAAAAACCAATTTGACTGACCAACTATCTAGAAGATCAGTAATAAATGGAAGACTTAAGCAACACTAAAAACCAATTTGACTAACAGTCATTTACAGAACATTCCACCCCATAATATGCATTCTTTTAATGTGCACAAGGAATATATCCTGGGATAAAACACTAACAGACCACAAAATGAATCTCAATGAATTGAAAAGAATTAAAAATAACACAAAATATTTTCTGATTCCAAAGAGTTACATTAAAAACCAATCTCATAGATAACTTGAGAATTTCAGACATCTGGATATGAAATAATATTTTCCTTAAACAATGTTTCAAAAAAGAAATCCTCAGGAAGTTAGGAAAATATCTGAGAAAATAAAAACATAAAAACAACATATTAGAACTTATGGAATGAAGTTAAAGCAGTGCATAAAGGAAAATGTTTAGCCTTGAATGATTATTAAGAAAAACCAGCTCTTCCATCTGGAATAAGTAGAGGGAATTGGTCAAAAAAGATAAAAATAACAAGAATTAGAGCAGAAATAAATAAAGAACAGAAAAATAATAGAGAAAATAAACAAAACTAAAAGTTGGAAATGTTTGGTCAGCTGAAAGCATAGTAATTAAAACTGAAGTTTCTGGCAAAAACATTTTCTGGGTTGAATTTCAAGTACCAGTACTATCTAATATCTGAACTACAATTATCAAGAAAAATATCTCAAATTAATAAAGTCAGGAATGTAAAAGGAGACACTACTACCAATCTTACAGAAATTGAGTAATAGGAAATACTATGAACAACTATAAATGTCAACAGATTGGATCAATAAAATGGAAAAACTCAAAAAAGACACAGAATTGACTAAAGAATAAACAGCAATTCTGAATCAATATATAAAAAGCAAAATATATGAACACAGCTATTTGTGAAGATTTTCTGAGAAAAGTCCAATCACATATGATTCTGATTAATTGTATCAAGTGCTTAAATAATTAATACCAATATTTTACAAACTATTCCAAATTATAAAAAATGAAGAAACATTTCCTGACCCATTCTATGAGGCCAGAGTTACCTCAACAACAAAACCAGTCAAAGATATAATTGGAAAAGAAAAATATAGGCCAATATACCTTATAAATATAATACAAATATTCTCAGTAATATATAACAAACAGAATCCACCAAGTGATAAAAATGAATACACAACAAAACTAAGTAGAATGCAAAGCAGTTTTTAAAAATGGAACTATGTAATATACCATATTGATAGAATAAAGGATAAAAGGAACATAATTATTTCAATATATGCATAAAAACCACTTGATAAACTACAGCACCCTTTTATTACAAAATCATTAAAAAGCTTCTAGGAATAGAACTTCCTCAATTAAATAAAGAACATCTGTAAAAAAAATCCACAGCTAACATTATATTTGATGGAGAAATACTGAATATATCCCCCCTAAGATTAAAAACAAGAGAAGTTTAAAATACTGTTTAATCTCTCTACTTCTATTAAACATGCACCTCAAACATGGGCTAGACCAATGAAGAAAAACAAATACAAGAAATGAATAAAATGCCATTCATATTAGAAATGAAATAGTTTTGATATTTTCGAATAACATGATCTTTTACACAGAAAATCCTAAGGAATCCAATAAAAATTGAACTAGAAAATGAGTTCAGTAGAGTGGCAAGTTATAAGATCAACATAAAATATCAATTGTTTTTCTGTAGAGAAGCAATAAATAATCTGAAAGTGAAATTAAGAAACATTTGTTTATAATAATCACAATTTTAACTACCTAAAATAAATATAAAAAAGAAGTACAAGCCATGTCATGTTAAAATTATAACACATTGTTGGAAGTAAAAAGATTCAAGTATAAATGGGCCTATATTGGTGGATCAGAGGATTTAATATTAAGATGAAAATCCTCCCCAAATTGGGCAACAGATTTTGAATTCAACAAATCCTTATAAATCTACTAAACTTTTGACAAATAAAGTATTTCTGCAACACGTTTTAAAATCTACACATACACACACACATACACACACGACATTTCTTTTTAAATCTTGAAAATGTTTTTAAATTTGTTTGAAGTGGTGGTTGTGAAACTTTGTGAATATATTAAAAATCATACAAGTGAACATTTTAAGTGTAGATAATATGAAATACATTCAATAAAACTATTTTAAAAACTCAGTCCTGGGCCCTGAGCATCCTCCTGTTATTTTCTTTCCCATTCCTTTACTTACCTTCAGCCCAGCTGACTTAAAGGTAAAATGCTAAGAATAATATTCCATGCTGCCTCCTCAGGATTTTGAACTTCATATTATCTTGAATTTCCTTTGCTTGGTTCCTCCTATGTTTTCTAGTCATTCTATTCTTAGTTCAATTGATACTTCTGAGAATATATTTTTCTCCTTTTTTCATAGTACTCATCATTTTGGGAAAAACATTTTATTTAAAAATTTGCTCTTACCTACTTATAGCATCCTTTTTTAAAGTATAAGTTCCATGAGGACAAGAGAATATCTCCTTTGTTATTTGATGCATCCTCATTCCTTAGAAAGTGCTTGTATATAGTAACTGCATAATATGTACATTTTACTGAGGGAAGGAACAGAATAAAAACAAAGGTGAGGCAAAATAGACTATGATATCAATCAATACTAATGATATGCAATATATTATTTATTTTCATCTTTTTAGAATAATAACATTCTGGAGATGCATGAAGATACCTTCTGCAATGTTAAAAATCTGACTTACATCCGTAAGGCACTAGAGGACATTCGGTTGGATGGAAACCCTATCAACCTGAGCAGAACTCCTCAGGCATACATGTGTCTACCTCGTTTGCCCATCGGGAGCCTTGTGTGATTTCAGATAATTATGATGCTCACCACAACAAAATATTTTTTTCTGCTTTCTTCAGAAACAAAGCTCAGCATGAAACTTTCAAATTGCATTCCAAAAGCTGATATGATTACACAAAATGCAACTCAAAGTGTTAATATATGATGAAAATTTAGTAATTTAAGAAAACATCAGATAAGGAATAAACCTACAAACTGTTCAGAAAGAGCAAAACTAAATGACAGAACCAATTTTATAGATATTCTTAAAAATCAATTATAACTTGCAAGTGTTAGGAATGCATATGTTAATTCAAAATTAAGTATATAATAAAGAAAAATTTTAAATTGAACATTAGCTATGTAGCTAGAATTTAGATGTTTTTTCATTAAACTCTTCTATTCCTTTTTTAGTTTTCACTAACACATGCTTTCTCCTATTTTGTTAAAGAGCATAAAGAAAAATAATAAATATGTTTGAAAATTACAGTGGCCTTGTGGGAAAATAGCTGTTATACTCCAATTATATACATAAATAATACATATAACTCCAGTTTTTGAATGGTGATATTTTCATTTAAATTTTCTGTTAAGTCGTTTTAGACTTTTGCCCACCTGACTGATTATTTGGTCTATTTCTGTGTCTGCAAAAAAGTAAAATATAGAAAATGGAAAAGAGATGATAATCACACCAGGAAATAAGGAATACTTTGCAAGATGAGTTGAGCTTCTATAAAATTAAAGTCATGATTGGGCTGGGGATGTGGCTCAAGCGGTATCTGAAACACAACAAAAAAATATCTATAAAGTGTGAGCTTCCTTTCAGCTGCAAAATACTAAGTTCCACTTACTGAAAATAATGTCTTCTTGTATCCCTTATAAAGTTTTCCCTGAGAAACAAAAACTTATATAGAAGTTAATATCTTCATTTGTACACAAATAGATATGTGTATGTGCCACTTGAATATACATATATCCACGGCACGTGTGTGTGTGTGTGTGTGTGTGTATGAAAGCATGCATTTAAAGTACAAGTGATACTAACTACTAACTATTCTGAACCTTGTTATTTTCATTTTAAAATAGTTCTTGATGATATTTCCATATCAGCACAACTCTACTGATTCTGAAAACTATACATAATTCCATTACAGAAATATATGTATTTGCACTTAAAACCATCAAAACTGTCAAAATTCTCTTTGCTTAAAAATAAATAATTTTGTGCACATGTAAGAATACATAAAGTAGAATTTGGAGTCAAATATTATTATTTTACATTTTAACAAGTGTTACTAAATTTCCTTTAAAATATTACACCCACATTTCATCTACAGTGTGGGAATGATACCTGATTCTGTACTACCTTACTATAATACTTTAATATCAAACTATTCTACCACTGCATAATTTATTTCTGAATTAATACATTATAGTTAAAATGAGATAATTATCAGTACCTTCAAACATTTAAAAATACCCTATTTTTTCAATTGTCTCTTTTTCAATCAATTACTTTACAATATCTAAATTATCTGAATTTTTTCTTATTGCTCAACATCATTTGCTGTATGTCATTATTTATAGTTACTGGAGCTAAATCCAAAATTTCTATAATGTAACAATTAGAGAATACTCCTCTAACATATATCCACTTTAGGTATATAAATATTTTCTTGATTCAATCTAAAAGTATGGTGCCAATATGTGTCTAATAATGAAAAAGTATGTGATAAATTTTCTTGAACCCTAGGGAGGAAAAGTAATCATGACTTTTTTTAAAGAGAGAGAGAGAGAGAGAGAGAGAAGAGAGAGAGAAATTTTTAATATTTATTTTTCAGTTTTCGGTGGACACAACATCTTTCTTTTATTTATTTTTATGTGGTGCTGAGGATTGAACCCAGTGCCCCACGCATGCCAGGCAAGCGCGTTACCGCTTGAGCCACATCCACAGCCCAATCATGACTTTAATCAGACTTTGAATACCCCCAAAACTGAACATCTTAACCATCCAAACATCAAGTACCACAAACCAGTGACATTTAAAAACTGATTTTTTGCTTTGTCATTTTAGATACACACCCTCATAGCTACATTACTGTGAACCAGACTAAATATTAATAATAAATAAAAAATATTAATTCTGTAAAGAATTAAAAATAGCAAAATTATATATATGTTATATAACAAAAAGTACAACAAAACTCTTGGCTTAAACTACACCCATTTATTATCTGACACTTCTCTTGATTGAAGTTCCTTTTGACTTGTGTAAGTTCTCTACTTGGGAATTTATCACACTGAAATGCAAGTGTCCTTGGCTGAGCTCTTTCTTGGAGATATGGAATCAACCCACATCCAAACTCATTTAAAAGGCTGGAAGAATTTGTTCCTGTGGTTGCAGGACTGAGGTTCCTAATTCCTGGCTATCAGCCAAAGGCACTTCCCATCTTCTAGAGGACACCCATCCCTAATTACAAGGTAACTTCCATCTTCAAAAATCTAATAATAGCACTTTGAATCTTACTTAGCTTTCTAATCTCTCTGATGTACTCTTCTATTCAAAGACAAAATCTTTCTTTAAAGTTCTCATTGTTAGGGTCACACCCACCTGGTTAACCTTCATACTTAAGGTCAACTGCTTTGGGACTTTATATCTGCAAAAAAAATTTTAAGAATACTTTGATGAATGTTTGAAGAACAGAGGTCAGGAATCCTAAATAGCCATCTTTAAAATTTTGCTTATCATATCTCCAAGTCCTAGTAGTAGTAGTAAGCAAATGGTAACTCCCCATGGGTGATGACTTCTTTTTCTATCCTTAAATCTTCCTAGAAATGCACAGAAAATATCAATGGTAGCAATGTCAATAATAAGGAACATTGGTAACATTTAATGAATCAAGTTTATGTGATTACACACTCACAAGGCTACTTTGCAGTTGCTGTTTACCAAGAACTGTAGAAGGGAGAAGTGCTTATTTAAAGCCTTGAAATGAAATTACTATATTTTAGCAATCTTTCTAACTAATCATACGTAAGTGGCCATTTCAAACATATCACATTGTTCCTTGACAGCTCTAACTTTACAACTGACCTCTAAGCAAACACAATGTATGTGTCTTAATAATACTATTTATTGCCCTAAATTGCTACATGTCAGTTTTCCTTTATATATTGCAGACTTTTTTTCCAAGGGGAGGAGGTGCATTCTACTGCTCCGGAATATTTTATACTTTAAAATTAAGCAAACTTGTCCAGGTTACAATTTCTATCTAATCATTACTGAGTACACATGGTTTTGAGGTGTTATAACTAGTATAATTTTTGTCAGTTCTCTGAAAATCTTGAGTTGCTGTAGGATTACTAATATCAGAAGGTGCCAGCAAATAATACCTACACACAGTAATATGACGAGTTTAAAACTGACCTCTTCATTTTTCTTTAAAGGTGTCAAAACACTCTTTGTAATTATCACAAAACTAACTTTCTCTTTAAAATTTTCCTTAAAATGATTTGATGTTTCATTAGTGGGAGATATCATAATAGTGTTCCCTGATAGACAAAACACTTCATAGTATTGCAAACTAGCCCCTCTACTTCCCAAATTAACAAGAGAAAGAAATGAAAAATTTTGAAATTCCTTAGCTCACCTTTGAAAAGCTAGAGAAGCTTACTATCTTGAACTTAGTCTCTGTGACCACAAGATGGGGCCAACCTTTTTAAAAACTCCTGTATGGGGCTGCAGTGGAAAAAGGTAAGCCTCTGACCATGCATAATATGCTCTAATCACTTATTTATATTTGTATCACATAGAGCAGCATTAGTTGCATAGGTTGATCTAAAAATTATTTATCGAATTTCATTATCTAACAAAATATATCACTTATACCAAATTTCTTTCTGGAGAATTTCATTTATAGATTTAATCAGCTGAGGTTAGTTTCTTTGAAAGTCAAATTTAAAATGCTTAAATCTAATAGGTATGCCCAATTTCACTTTGCCATAAGAATGATAATTACTATTGTCCATATAGAATATTTTAAAAATGGAATTTGTGATAAAATTTTTCAGTGAGGAGTTCACTTGTCATAGTTTGCTTTGGGTATGGATGCTTACTGGCTGAATTTTGACTGAGCTACTACTGCCACCAAGTGTTTGAATTCATTCAAGTCACATAAATGAAAAAAAAGAAAAAAGAAAGAAAGAGGGGTTGGGGATGTGGCTCAAGTGGTAGCGAGCTCGCTTGGCATGTGTGCGGCACCACATACAAACAAAGATGTTGTGTCCGCTGAAAACTAAAAAATAAAAATATTAAAATTCTCTCTCTCTCTCACTCTCTCTCAAAAAAGAAAAGAAAGAAAGAAAGAAAGAAAGACACCACACCAAGATTATAATGTTTTTAACTTACATGAGCTTAATGCTCTCTTTGCACATCATAAAGCATAGTATAACCTATATCAACATACAGCATTTACTGGAATTTCACAATGCCAACATCATTAAAAGTTTCCAAATAAATTGGTGATTGGGGACTATAAAGGATATATTTTAGACATTTTACTGGATTTACTTTACATATATGGCAAACTGACTAGAAGGTCACCGCCCCCAATGATTTTCTGCTTTCCAGTGTTCATAGTTTTGTGTTTCCCAGCAATCACCCATGCCACCTTTTGCACCTTTTGTGCTGGCATCTCTGAGCCTTCCTTTGAACCAAAAGAATGGCAAAGATGATGAATGGCATAAATGTCACATCCATGATTATGATAAACACGTACACAGTATCTATGTGTGCATCTTCATCTGACGAAGAAGAACTAGGGAGATACTCTTTCAGGGCTTGATGAAGTGAGCATCTGTGTTAAAGAAGCCTATAGAAAGGAACTATGGGCAATATCAAGAATCTAACTTTGATCTCTTGTGGGTGGCCTCTGCATCCTAAATGTGGCTTCCAGCCAACAGACAGCAAAAAGGAAGGGCCCTCATCATAGATCCACAAGTAAATGAATTCTCCTTTAACATGAATGATCCTGGGAGTATATTTTCCCAAACTGTGCCTCTGGAAGAGGACCCGAAATAGCCAACACCTTGATTACAGCTTGTTTGAGATCCTGAGTAGAGGGCTTGGCTAAGCTATTCTAGGTCCTCTGGGAAGGAAGAGATAAACAATGTATGTTGTTTTAAGCAACTAAGTTTATGGTAATTTTTAATGCAGCAACAGAAAACTAATACAGAATATAATAACATAGTAAATATATTTCATTTTGATATTGAATTAGAATATTTCATTTAACAGTATAATAAGAATATAGGTCAATTAAAAGTGTGTCTTTAAAAATTCTTCAATTGGATTTCTGTTATATTTAACATACTCTGGTGGTAAACTGTGATATAGCAGAGAATTAAAAAAATCTGTAGTATAATCCCAATCTTATAAAAATGTAAAAATTATAAATCACACCTAGCTGATTCACATAAGAAGAGTTGAGTATGAGAATATTGATTTTAATAGGGAAAATGAATAACAAAGATAAGCCAATATTGTATGTAGAAAAGTCAGCTGATCAAAACATGATGCACTTAATCATCTGTAAAATCAATCAATCATGATTGTTTTAATATTTTGTAGTTGTCAATGGATCTTTTATTTATTTTTTATCTATCTTTCTATTTATCTATCTTTCTATCTATCTATTTATTTATTTATATGAGGGCTGAGGATTGAACCCAGGGCCTCACACATGCCAGGCAAGCTTACTACCACTAAACCACAACTCCAGGCCCCTAATCATCATTTTTAAAAAACAAAAAGAGAGTAATGAGAATTTCATTACAGTAATATGGTCAATTTCTTAAAGGTCTCAATTAAAACCCCTATAGTATGACATATGTCCTTAGAAAAATAAGCCCAGACAACCACAATTCATTTTGAGGTAAGTAGAGCAGGTTAAACGGCCAAAGGTATGAGTCTGCATTTAGAAGGGGTAGCTGAAGGCTACTAGGGTCAGCACTCTGCATTTGAGTCAAGAAGTTTTGTCTTCAGCAAACCAAAGAGCAAGTGCAATTGAGTGAAGCCTGTGGAGTCCAGAGGTCCCAAGGTAACTCTGGACTCCTGATCCAAGAACCCCCATACTGTTCTCAGTTTCCAGCCAGCAGTGCATAAATGATCTTTGCAAGCTTCAGGACTTTCACAAATTTTGCTTCCCTAGGATTTAATGGATGGAAGTTCCAGTAATCAGTTTTCTATTTTTCACAATTTTATTCACTACAGAAAAGTAATAAAGGGAAATAAATACTCTGGGTTGGTTTTCTCTAGGATCACACTTAGTGAGCCTTGATATTTCTACAAAGTGGGACAAGGAAAGAACACAGGGTGGTAGGGATGCCTATTGTTACATCATCCACAAAGATAAGTGTTCTTACATATACTGAAGTAGCCCTGAAGTAGTTAAGTATGGTAATGATGATAACTAAGTAATGAAGTATTTATGGGTATTATACGAAGTGCTTTAACGAAATACCTTATTTAATCCTTCACACAATCCTGTTAATATAACAGAACCAGACTAATGGTATGGGCAAAGAACCTGAGCCTTAGGAAGGTGAGCTGAAGTTGAATTACATCTAGCTAAATCAAAACTCACATGCTTAACGATAATACTTCTAAAACTCCCAAAGTATGCTATAAGGTCAGTGAAGGGACAAACGGAAAGATATAATCAGAATATTCCTATTCTCAAGAACAAACCCATGATGTAACAATGTTTCTTTAGTCAACGTATGCATATGGTATTTTACAATTCGCAAAATACTTTCCAATACGTTTTACATTTACTTTCATAAAAATCCTATTTAAGTTGGGTTGGTAGTATAGCCATGTCATTAAGAACTCGGAGTTAAAAAAAGATTTAGTCTTAAATACTATCCCTGAAGTTCATTAGCTCCACAACCTGGGGTAAAATAACCCCCCAGTTCCCTAATCTTTGAAATATGGTAACAATGTATCAGAAGACAAGAAGATTAAGTGCCATAAGCACACCTGCACTCAGTACACACACTCAATACATGTTTGTAATCTGTTCAAATATGATGAATCCCGAACCCCCAAAAGATGTAAAAATATTTATTTGTCTATACCCGAGTTCTCCCACCCTTGCCCAGGTTCAGTTGAAAGTCCATCTTCCACATCCCTGATCCGCAAGATGATACAAAAGGATCAAACAAACTCCCTAAAGTGTTGCTTGGGTTGGGCAGCATAAAACCAGTCCCAGCCTCTCCCCCAACACCCCTCAAACACTGCGTCACAAGCCCCTTGCGAATGTTCAAGGCACACCTAGTCCAGGCCGGAACCCCGCCTCCACACGCAGGGATGGCCCTCTCGATCCCGATTGGCTGTCGTCCTGGGCAACCGAGGACGCGGTGGGCCGTGAGGGCCCCCCAGCCGGTATTTAAAGGCTGTGGCTGGCTGTGGTCTCTCAGTCCGGCCAGGACCGCGACGGTGAAGCACCTGGGTTGAGAGGGAGTGGCAAGGCAACGCGCAACCACTAGCTCCCCCGTCCCCAGCCCAGGCCTCTGCTGAGGCGGGTGTGTGTTGGGACCCGGGAGCAGCTCTCACTGCGTGTCACCAACCAACACCTTCCTCCCCCACCATCCTTACCCAGCCCCAGTCCCACTCAACCCACCTGGGCAAGACAACCCAGGTGCGAAGGACAAGAGATAACTACGAGCAAGCGGTGAAGAGGGGGGGCCTCCTGGAAAGAGACGAAGGCAGGATCCCAGCCACAGGCATGTGGTCATCCTCAGACGCAAGCTGAGGAGGTTCTTCAAACCATCGGATCTGGCCAAACTTGGCAGCTTCTAGGACGCTACTATTTAGACCTCTTGGGGGCTCCCTGAACCATGACCCAGACCCTCTACTACAACAAGGAGGACCCTCTTAACCTGGGCGGCGGCTGGTCATCCCCTGCCCCCTTACACACCTGGTCATCCTGCCATGGAAGGCGCCGAGGCGCTCCGATTTACAAGCGGCGGTACCGCTATGGCCCCAAGGCCGAGTATGAGCCTCCCAGGAAAAAGCCCAAGCAGCACTACGGTCCAGGCCCGTGGTTCCAACCTCCCCGACGGCCCTGTTGGGCCATGTACTCCAACTGGGGGCGTTGCGGAGGGCCCTGGTGCCCACCTCCCGCAGGATTCCGGAAGCCCCCCTACCAGATGCACATGATCCGGGTGTATGGTCTGCACCCACTCTGCCCTTGCTGCTGCTCTTGCTGGCGTGGGCCCTGGAATCCAGGCTGGGCAAGGCCTCCAGGCAGGAAGAAGCGCTGGGGCCGCAGAGGCCGCGGCCTACGCTGCCACCCTCGCCGCTCCTCCCCAAAGAGCCCGCCGGCCGATGCGAGCACTTTGCTGCGGCCTGTCAACCTGTATGGGTGGCGCGCGCCAGGCATGAGAGCGCCACGGAACACCACCCAGTTCATTATGAACCAGATCTACGAGGACATGCGGCAGCAAGAGAAGACGAAGCGCCAGCAGGAGGCGCTACGAGTGCAGCAAGCCCAGGCTGAAGGCTTGGCGTCCCCGGCCGGCTCCACCGGAAATGACACGCCCCCTAGCGGCGGTGAGGAGGACTCGGAGCTGCAGGAAACTTTGTATAGCTTCATGCAGAATCCCTCTCTAGTCTTCAGTCCTGCCCCAGAGGAGGAAAAGCAGTCTCCCAACGCGCAGCTGGTGGAGGAAGAGGAAGAGGAGAAAATCGAGGATGAGGAGAAAATTGATGAGGAGAAAATTGAGGATGAGGAGGAGTGTGACGAGGAGCTGTGTGATGGAAAGGAGGAGGGTAGTGAAGAGGAGGAGGAAGAGGAAGAGGAGGCAGAGAATGGAGAGACAGAAGAAGAGGTGGATGAGGAGGAGGTGGATGAGTCTGAACAAGGAGAGGAGGATGAAGAGGAGGGAATGGAAGAGGAGGGCCTGGAGGAGGAAGAGCAGAGAGAGGATGAAAATCACTTGCCTCTGGAAATGCCTTTGTCAATCCTAGTAGGGGAAGAAGAAGAGAGAAAGAATTTTATAGACTATACTTATTTAAGCACAGAACAGATTATTCCCAAAGTGCCACAGGAAGCTCTCTTCACGGTACAAGACATTAACCACTAGACATCTGGAAGGGAATTGAGGAATGGGATGGAACTGAATTTTGAGGCTAAGATCGATTAGCAACTTATTAAACACTAATTTAAAAGTGAGTTCCATTAATAAACATATCTATGTAAACCCCTTCTTTGGCCACTATAAAATGCTTAAACATTGGTGTGTTGGTGTATGACTATGGGTGGGGGTGGGGAGCTTTCAAATATTTTATTGCAAGTGATTAAAGGCCAAATATTTTATTGCTACAGTTTGAATAGTTTCATTTGCTCTTTTCTCCTCTAGACAATTGAGTGTTTTTATTATGGCAATACTGATCTGATTCATGCAATTTAATGACCTTGGTATCAAATGACCTTGGTATCAACAAATATTTCGACTGTTATGCACATAAGATGGCTATTGAATGTCTACTTGTGCTCTTTTTTTTTTTTTTTTTGGTTTAAAAGGTCTATTTTTATTTTAATAAATGTTGACACATTTTTAAAACACTAGCAATTTACATTACCATCAGCAACATTTTTTTTTATTGGTTGTTCAAAACATTATAAAGCTCTTGACATATCATATTTCATACATTAGATTCAAGTTGGTTATGAACTCCCAATTTTACCCCAAATACAGATTGCAGAATCACATCGGTTACACATCCACATTTTTACACAATGCCCTATTAGTAACTGTTGTATTCTGCTACCTTTCCTATCCTCTACCATCCCCCCTCCCTCCCCTCCCATCTTCTCTCTCTACCCCATC
>NW_025999853.1:19250334-19263656 GCF_001458135.2 Marmota marmota marmota
CAATAGATGAAATAGAAGAAGCAATCAAAAGACTTCCAACCAAGAAAAGACCAGGACTGGATGGGTATACAGCGGAGTTTTACAAAACCTTTAAGGAAGAATTAATACCAATACTTTTCAAGTTATTTCAGGAAATAGAAAAAGAAAAAAAAAAAAGGCGGGGCGCACTGAGCTTTCTTTGCCTCGGGTACTTACAATCCACTGCTAATTACACATTCAGCTTCTCCGCCCGGAGCGAAGCGAAAGAGGAAGCAGATGGGAGCAAAGCGCCCGCGGCTCTGAGCATCCAAGTGTCTCTTTTTTGTTTTCTTTGTTCTTCCTGCTCCTTGGCAAAGTGGTCCGCTACAGATTAACGGTGAAAGGAGCTCTAACAGACTGTGCGAAATCTCTATTAAAGCCGTTGCTTTGAGCACCACGCTCAGCACTTCAGCAACCCCCGTACGCAGCGGCCATCTTCTCCCATCAGCAACATTTTGAATTACTTGTGCTCTTAAAGACATTTTAAAACCCAATTTTTCTACATTATTTTTTCTTGTAGATTTTCTACCTTCAGAGTTCACTTTTGAGGGTTGTATTTTGGTAACCCCATTTTCAGTCATTTGTGGCATTGCTCATTTATATTCCTTATTCCACAGTGCTATGGATCTTCCTCAGAAGAACATGAAGTTGCTTCTGTGGAACTGGTTATCTGCCATGGCCTCAACAATCCATAATCCATGCATGGAGAGGATTCCCCATGGTCAGAAGTCAACTTGCACATCTAGTTAAAATCCAAGGTAACTGCAAACAATGGAACATAGCTTTGGTTTTGAAACCTTGTTCCTGGATATATTCCTTGCCTAAGTCCAGAGGAATCATAAAACTAGTTTTTTTGCAGAATGGATTTATAAGAAAAGATTATCGACCTTTTGGGGGTGGAATACCTTATTTTGTTTCCCAGTTTAAAAAAATGATGAATAAAATGAGACGTGTATGAGCTAGATTCTGATATCTAACAATTACTTGTGAAGAATATATCATAAAGATATCTTTTGCCCAAACACTTGTAGGAAGTAACACATTTCTTCCTAGACACTTAATAAAATGTTCTATCCATAGCATACTTCCAGAATATCCCTTGATGAAGAATTTGAACCTGCCTTCTCAAATACCATGATGAACTATGCTGCTTAGTTGGAACCACATTTAATAATTGCTGGTTGAAGAGAAGACTACATTGATATTTACCAGATGTTGATTTTCACTCATATATTTCACTTTTTTTTGCAGCTTTCAAGAAAACAATTTTAAGCTGTTGAATAAAAATGAAGTACACATTCTCATTTATTTTATCAAAAATCTATGTAGCAGTGCTTCGGTGTCCAACAGGATGAACAAAAGAAATGAAATTAAAATACTTTAGGAATCTTACAATTGCACTAAATATTCCAAATTAAAGCAGTGGATGACCAGTTTTATATTTTCCAATGTTCAGTTTTTCAATGACCATCAAAGTGCCTTTCTATTACTGTTCTAATATATACTAATAGAGGCAATCCAAGAATGATGCTACTAATAATACTGGTCAATAAATCCTAACAAATATTCAAAACACCAAAATAATCACTAGGTTAAATGTAAGTATGTTCTTATGAAGCCCTTTCATTTATGATTGAATTTCTTAACAGTCACAAGTAGACAATTCAGTTTCTTCTGGCAAAAGATTCCACTTTAAAAAATGTAAAAATATAACAAAGCATTATTCATTATTCATTGTAAGGGATATAAACATTAACAATGCTGCAGGAGTTTACACTTTTTACCATTGACCATGATTGAACATACATGGAACTGCTAGGGACCAAGTACTATGAATAGTGATAAGGAGAAAACGGTAAATCAACAAAATAGAAAGGAGAGACATTAAAATAAGACAAATTGGCCGTTGCAATAATTCTGAAGCAAACCACTATGAAAGCATAAATCACAGGGAATCCAACAGTGCATCTGGGATGTCTACTTTGTGGGAAGAGGGAGCACTGAATCTAAAGGCCAATAGCTGGGAGACAGTGGGGGGCATTGAGGAATTGAGGACAGAAGGACTAGAGTCTCTGGAAGGAGCAGCCAATGAAAAGTAAGAGAGGTAGGCAGAAGCCATATCTTCTCATTCCTGTGCTACTCATGCCTTCTGAAATAGACACTCGCAAAAATTAAAGAAGTCATTGATGATTCATCACCTATTTTTTTAGTAGATAAATATTGTTATGATCCCTTTCCTGATCCTATGGACTATGAAATGATTAAATCACAAGGGTTAAGAGTGTTTTAATCAATTTTGCATCTTTGTGACCAAAATACCTGACAAGAACAACTTGGAGGAGGAAAAGTTTATTTTGGTTCACGGGTTCTGAAGTCTCATTTCATGGTTTTTAGTTCTAAGGCAGAAGCATCAGGGCAGAAGGACACCAAAGAGGAAAGCTGCTCGGCTCCTGATAGCTGGGAAGCAGAGAATCTCCAAGGCCACACCTTCAGTGACATACCTCCTCAGCCAAGACTGGCTTGCCTGTAGCTTTTAAAATCTCCCAGTTAATCCATTTAATTTACTAATCCATCAAATGGATTGACCTAGTGATGAGGTCAGAGCACTCACAACTGAGTAATTTCACCTCTGAATATTGCTGTATTGCATAGCACATGAGCTTTGGGAGCACATTCCAGATCCAAATCAGAACATAGGAACTGGCATTTCAGTATCCCCATCATTACCCTTCTCAGTTACTTTCTCTCCCACTATCTTTAATGAAGGGATCCTAGGGTTTGATGCTTAGCATGATTGGAGCACCTAGTTCTTAGCTCCTAGTGAAAACTTTGCAAAGCTTATTTGGTACAACTTGATAATTCAGTAGACACTGAAATATTAGTATGGGTTCAGAATAAACCCAGTCTTTAGTTTTAGAAGTAAGTATCCTCTTGAAGAAGAAACAGTTTTCCAAAAGAATCATTATTCTTAAAGTCATTCAAAAGTCGATGGGAGTGGATACAGTGATACAGAGGTACCACTTAGGTATTTCAAAAAATAAGGTTTAGAAGGCCTAAAATAGATAAGCATTTTTGCTACTTTTCTGAGGGTTTTTGTTTCCTTGTGACTGACAGCATTTTTTTTAAATTTACCTTCTTTACTTTGTCTCCACAGTAACTTGGATTTTTTTCTGTGAAAATATTAACCCTCTAAAGATGGTAAATATATTTGACATTTAGAGATCAATTTTGAGCTCTGAATATGATTTCATAAAATTTTATAACATCAGTAAATAAAGAAGACAGTATTTCTATCTTATTTAGTGCCATTAAAATAAACACAAGAGGTAAAATAACCAATCTCTTGCCAGCTATACTAACTCTACAAATCTGGGAAATAGGTGATATAAACTTCACCTCAAAGGTAATTTTGAGTCAGACTAAATATGAAGGAAACAGTTTCCTTAAATGTTTTATGCTGTTTTAGTGGTATAAAAAATGGTGCATTCAGCTATGTTGTTGGGTATCACACAGATTTGTATTAATGTAAAACAATTTTAATGCTTCTGAATCCCTTAGGCCTTGATTTTCAGTGTATTATCAAAATCAAAGTGTGGCTGTGTTTTAGCTACTTTGGTAATAGCATTTTTTTCCCTGTATTTCCTTAGTTTTAGATAGTTGACAGAACAAAGTTCAATATCAAGGTCAGCTGATGGAAGAGGAGGATTTGATCATGTGATAGGAAGACCAGGATGTGTATTGCACTGCTGACCAAGTGCCCTGTGGCAGTAGCCAATTGCCTTAAGTCTGTTTCCTCTCACGTAACAAATAACACTTCACTATCACTTGGGTCTATGTCAAGACCAGGTACCCAATATTGATGAAGAACTGTACTACTGTCTATAAATCAGTGTTAATCATTATATTCTGAATTGCATTTTATAATAAATTATCCCAATTAAATTTTGAGAACAAGATCAATTTAGATTCAATAGCACTGCCTAGGAAATCTCATCTTATTGCAATTCTATTGGACTGAGATATTCAGATATTTTTGTGAAAACCCTGAAATTTTGAGAACAAGATCAATTTAGATTCAATAGCACTACCTAGGAAATCTCATCTCATTGCAATTCTATTGGACTGAGATATTCAGATATTTTTGTGAAAACCCTGAACTAAGCATGAACCCTGAAATTTAGTTTCATTTCTGGTAAAATTGTACAAATGCAGTCAGGGTCCTACTGCTTTGATGCTTAAAGGTAAGGTCCACAAACCAGCAGAATTTGTACCGCCTGAGAAATTGTTAGAAATACTTAAGTTTAGGTTCACCAGACCTATTGCATTAGGATATGCTTTGTAACTGTCTCTAAGAGACAGGCATGCCACTGAAGACCTAAAAAACATGGTTTACTGTTAAGTCTATTATAGAAACCTCATGAGAATTTAATGATTAAGATGGTAGTTTGTGCATTCAAGGTTCTGTCATTTACAACCTGTGTGACCTCAAGGATATTACCCCAATTCTTTTCTTTGCATTTTGTTTCCATGTATATATAGTAACTACAACACGAGAATAAATGAGCAGATACTTACCAAGGACTCAGAAGAGTGACATTCAACAGTTATTAGTTAAAAGTATTTAGTAAATGCACAAATGTACATTGATATGTGGTGCCTAAATGTTATTTGTTAGTGACTATAAATGACTACATAGCAACTATAAATTAGAAATCTCTCAAAATAATTAACACCATTACTTACGAACTCTACTGTTTTCCCTGGGATAACTGCAATCAGATACATCACTTTGAGCTACATCACTTTGAGCTACATCAAACTATGAGAAACAATTAAATTTCTAGAGCTGTACTCTTTTCCCACATAACATTTTATGTCTTTTAAAACACCCCATCATTCTTGCCTTGAGGTCAATTAAGTGTCCTTTATTCTTATAGCTGACAGCTGACATTAATGTCCTAATGGCTGGTGCTAAGAGTTATAATTTTCCCCCAATAAGCAGTGAATACTAGAATTTAGTTTTTCAAAATTGAAATGCATGCATCTATCTGTAATACTTAAAGAAATCATGTATTAGAGGTTAATATATGCAAGTCCTAAGAAGAAAATCATTGATTAATATTTATGTATATGTGTATCAATATACATATATTTGGTTGATAAAAATTCCTAATTGGAATAAATTGGTTTAATTGTGGTACTTGTCATATATTAAAAAAAGTAAAATCAGAATTTTATGTTAGGGAGGTAATTATAAGAATTTATAGGCAATTTATAAATGTATAACTGGATATGATTAATCTTACAAATTAATTAAAATTATATTTCATGCTACAATTAAAGTAAGCTAATTATAAACATACATATAAAGGCAAAATGATGTTAAATACCTGCCATAAGTCATCTATAGAACACTTTAAACTTTCAGAATACAGACCTTGGATTTCAAAAAAACCTCTGAGCATATACAACAAGCTTTTTGCCATACATTAACATTTTTGAAATGTATAACCACTCTGAGAACTAACTCCTTATTTACCTTTTACAAATGAAGGATGTGGAATTTGAAGAAAACTGTTTCATGACCCAAGTTCTCTATTTTTATGTCAAGGTTATGGGTTCACCATGTCATTTGAACATATCTTCCTGTGGTCTTACATAAAACAGCCTATCCAGAAAAAAAAAAAAAAAACTTCATTTATATTTGACCGGAATTCCAAGTAGGATAGAACAAGATTGTGATCCCTTCAATGTGAAATTTATAAAAGGCACTGCAAAAAGAGATACTGAAATCCCTGTGTCATAATTCATATGCTCATATGTAAGGTTACCTCACTCTTGCCAGGCTGCTTATCTGGGATCAAATGTCTTAAAATGGGAGTAGTTTTTAATGGGTGAAGAGGAGCTAAAAGTAATTTATTTGCAGCAAGCAAGACCCAGAAGTACAGCTTAGGATGTATTACTCTCCTTATTCATGGTTCCATTGTAATATGCAGTTGTTCTATTACTGGGCACAGGGAAGGAGTACTGGAGACCATTGCATTCCTGAAACAAACTACATTCAAATAATTTTTTAGAAATGCTGCACATGAAGAATACTTGCACTGACAAATACCTTCCATATAATAATTACAGAATTTAACTTTCAGTGGCCAACCATTTTAGAAAATCTACTTAATACTTACATCTATATATAAATATAGGTACACAGTAGAGTTCCTCCAAAAGAAAAAACCCTATAGTCACAAGGATGCCCCACAGGAGGAAATGAGAGTTGCCCTCCTTGAGTAATGGGCTGATACAGCCCATTATTCTTACCTAGAACCTATGTTCTACGTAAGAATAGTTAGAATTTGTAGCCCCTAGTGCTTTTAAAGAATTTTCTAGGGCCATCTCTCCACTTGTAGAGTGAATCTACATTAGTATGAGAACTGATGTCCAACTTGAAGATCATGAAAGTATTTCTAACTCTGAATTCCAACTACTGTAGAATATTAAAATACAAATAACTTTAAATCAAAGACTTGAAAAATTTGTATTGAGACATTATCAGTTGAATCTCTCCTTCATTTTATGGAAACAATATGTTAATATTTCATATGTGAAGATCCCATGTAGAAATATTTTTTACATGCTGAAAATACATGGTCCTATTTCCAGCCATGAGAATTCCAATTTTAAAATTTCTCAAAAATGGGCCCTTGACTACCAATTAATTCTAGTTTTTCTTTATGGGAAAATAAAGGTATTATATTTCAAACACAGGTCAGAGAAGCTATGGAACTCCCTTTTGCTGAAGCACTTTTATTTATACCACTACTTCTCTTATTTGGTTTTGTACATACAATCATGCTAGGCTACTTTATTCTAAATCCTTTTTTCTTATAATTGCTTTTTAGATTATTCTAAATTTATATCTCCAGTCCCAGACTATAAACTCACTCCTCTCCTATTTTTGATTCTTTATTTTTATTCAGCTGTGTTAAACTATAAAGCCTGTGCTATAGAAATTCAGTACTGTTATTTTAAAAACTGCAATGCAATACCTAAGAGAGCTTAGTACCAAAGTGATTGCTGCCATGTTCTTTTATTTTTGTATTTCTTTGAAATTATTTTTATGATATTTAATATCTAGAGGTGTATATTTTTCTTTAAAATTTTTAGTTGACATTAACTGGAATTTTTATCTATTATTTCTTATTAATATTGGCATCTTATGATGTTTTCCAGTGACATTTGGGTTTTTATTATTTACAATTCCGTTATTACACATTCATCAATGAAAATGTTTAGATTTTTAGCATGACACTTTTGGCTCTAGTAATTTAAGACTTTGAGATGGTATTAATATATAATGGGTATTTGTAAGAAATAATAAGCTAATACCCATTACAGATTATCTTTTCAAGTGACATTTGCCACTAAGTGGTACTAATCAAAACAGAATTTTATTTTTTGCTGATTTTTTATTCATTGTAGAAATTCTTTGATCTGGGACATTATAATATAGAATGAAAAACTAAGCTAAAGATTGATTTTATATGTCCTCTCCTCCACCTCTGTGTTTTACAAAGTCAGTGTTCATCTTTAAAAAAATTAAAATAGAATATGCAATGTTTTTCTTTTCTCTTTAAAGTTCACACTATATCCTGCACAAATATCTAAATATAAAACAAAGTAGCAAAACTACCTCTAATTTCTCTTTTTTTTTGCCTTATTAATATCTAGATGCCACCTAGTGGCAAAGATAAAAAATTAAATGTAAAATCATGATGGCTGTGTCTGTGTTATATTTATAGTTACATTTTGGGGGGAATAAGTATACATTATTACATGTGAAAGTCTATTATGATGGTAGTGGCACAAAGAACTACAATAAGATAATTACTTATTTATGTGAATGTGTTGGTATACAGCTCTCTGTTTAAAATACAGATTTTAATGACCCACAAGCCTGAGTCATAAATATAAACTATCAAAGCATATAAAGAGGGAAAAGATAGCCCCCCCCCAAGTCCTTGGATGTCTTTGGATTATACTATTAATTATATTTTATCTTAATGCACACCTACAATATTTTGAGTTCCTCTTGCCATTAACACCTCTATCCACATGGACAATATATTTATTTTGCTTTTACTAGTGACAGTAGACAATTTGCAAATTTGTGATTTATGTTCTTAAATTTTAAATTCAAATTGCTAAACTAAATAATACTTAATACTTTAATCCTAAGAAACAAAAATGAGAGTGTGTATTCATTGGCCTCCATTTAAGAACAGGATATGTGATAGTCAGCTGTGGGACTTAAACATCATTTAATTTATTAATGCCTAAAGTCACTAATTAGAGCAACAATTTATTAGGGAAAGAAACAAACCTGCATTTTTGTGGGTCTGGGATCTAGAGAATAATTAATATTTCGATTACTGCCCTATTTCCAGATCTTTCCAGCTGCTCACCCACTAAAAATGCAAAAAACATTGGTAAAGATGGGCTCCTCCTTAACCTGAGAGGCAATTTCTGCATTTACAATTTTCTTAGTAATGCTTTCATCATAACACCTCTGGAAAGAACAGTTACTCCTACTTTTTACTTACTTAACACTTCAATTTATTGATACTGTCATTATACTTTTAAAATTATAGTTGTCTGTGATTCTTTTCTGCCTAGAAAAGTCTACAAAGAACAGTTCATCCTGTATTGAGTCATGTACACAAGAAACGCTCCATAATTTCAATATTACAAAAAAATGAATAAAACAAAATCTATGATATAAATGGTGGTTGTTAGGTAGTTCTAACAGGATCCTATGGACTTATCCCTGTGTACTTTTCTGAAGGAATGGTTAGGGAAGAGTAGGAACGTCACATCTCTCGCACTCTGTAGTCAGGTCCTTGTGGATAGACAGCTCATCATAGAACTGAACACAGATGTCTTTAATATGACAAGCAGCTCTTGCCTCCACAGTCTTGGTCATTTTGGAGCCACAGACTCACCTTGAGTATGAACAATCTCACATAAATCTTCCTCCTTTCAAAGTACATCTTTAGCATTATTATTTTCTACAATTTAAAGAAACTCGTTTAGAAATTTGAAACAAGCAACACTTTTTTTTCCTGTGTTCACTTTTGCTGAACTATTACCCCATTCCAGGTTCTATACTAAGCACATATTCTTAGGTAAGCAGTGAAAAAATGAAGACCTAGATCTCTCCAGTAGCTTGCTCAGGGTCCAGAACTAACAGATGTTGGGTTGGAAACCACACAGTATGTTTCTTTGTAATATGAACTCCGTTCTGAAATGGAGAGAGTACGATGAAATCTTTAATTTGTTCAGATTATTCAAGGACATATTCTGAGTCTATAATCAAAGCCAAGCTTTCATAGTCGTCCTGCAAATTGAAATAGTGTCCTGAGAAAAGTGCTGAGCCTCAGTAATTGATGTCCAAAAGTTTTGTGATAAATTATTTATAGATGAGATACTTTAGACAGAGAAAAGAGGCAGAGTGCAAAACTGCTAGAATATTCATATCATTAGAACAATTTTCTGACCCCTTTCCCTTTCCTTCTAAGGTAAAAGTATAAAGGTGAGTCTGATTATAGAAATCTTCATTCTCTAAATTAGGAATCAGCTGTCACTAATGGAAGTGGACAGAGACAGAAAATTGCTGTATACTGATAGGAGAGGATCCTAAGGGCTGCCACATGGCAATCACAGTTAGAAAAAAAAAATATGTAGTACAAAGAATAGAAGTCATAGCTACTATTCAGAGGTTGGTAGGAAAATGATGATATAATGAAGAGTCAAAATATAAAAGCTGAGAACGTTCTGACATAAGGAAAGCATAAAGAATTACAGAGTAGGAAAATATAGATGACTTAAGAATTTAACTAGTAATAACTTTAAGTAAAATATATCTCCAGTATCCCCAAGGTTACCTTCATTCCCAGCAATAAGTACTGGTAAAAGACAGTTTAAATTTGGTCAGGTCTTTTTTTTTTAATAATTTAGTTATTTATTGGTACCAGGGATTGAACCTGGGGACTCTTAACCACTGAGCCACATCCCCAGTCCTTTTTGTTTGTTTGTTTCTGATACCGGGTATTGCTGAGTTGCTCTGGGCCTTGTTAAATTGGGCCTCGTTAAATTGCTGAGGTTGAATCTGAACTCTTGATCCTCCCACCTCTAGAGCCACTGGGGATTACAGTTGTATACCACTGGGCCCAGCTACAAATTTTGCAGATCTTAAAGTCCTTCTTTCTTCTTCTCATGGCCAACGGCATACCATTCTTTTAGTTCAAGATTTTGTTTATTTTGTCACTATTAGATTTAATACTTATCAAGAGAAATTAATGCCCAATGAATATATTAGCATGAATTAATTTATCTAGTTTAACAAAGTTGTTGACCTAGAGGTAAAGAGGGACTTTAAGAAACAGAATAAGATAAAATTTGATAGAGATCTGGGTGTGAGGCCACACTGCTGACAGGAGTTGGAGAAAGGAAGATGGCTGGTCCAGGCAATGGACAGGAGGGACATCCTCTTGGATTCTGGTAAAATCTTTGAGCCAATGTATTTCAGAATGAAGAGTTTTTCAGCATTTAGGGTGTTCATTATTAGCCATTTTTATGCAAAAACTATAGAGCACTAAAGTTAAGACTTGTAGTACATCTTTATCCATCTTGAACACTAAAGATAATCAGTGCTTACTAAATTTGGCATGTTAAAGATGGACTGCTATGTAATTCAAATCGCTTTCCCAGACAGTGATGAAATGTCAGATTTACTTATTCAAGTACATAGATTCATTTCAATTCATCTAATCTTCTCTATTCCATGGCCTAAAATTTTATACACACACACACACACACACACACACAGAGAGAGAGAGAGAGAGAGAGAGAGAGAGAGAGAGAGAGAGAGAAATATTAAACACAGGGGCTAGGGTATAGCTCAGAGGTGCAGCACTTGCCTAGCATGTGTGAGGTCCAGCCCGAGCACCCCCCCACACGCACACACATACTGAGTAAACACAACCTATAGAATTCTTTGACAAATAATTCATGATGTTTTTTTCTCCTCATGTAGATTTAGATTTTTCCCTATTCCATAATTCTTGATGCATAAAAATTTCACAATTCTGAGACATCTATTTAACCCAAAATTGTTATATTTGGAACAAATTATTTCATTTTTTTTACTGACAAAATGTTAATTTAAACCCATGTAAAGATTTGTTGCTTTCTGTAAAGTTCCTATATCTATAACACAGCATGTAAAGATTACATAGATCATATTTCATGTGAAATATGCTTTCTGACAATGCAATGGTTCTCTAAGATATTTATCAAAACATCAGAAATGGAAGCAAAGAAAAATAGCCTATTTTTAACTGAGTCAGCCAACTAAATTATCTTTCACTGTACCTCATTTTATTTGGAAACATAGTCAAGAATTCTTAGAAACAAATAATAGAGTTTAAGAGGAAATAATTTTGTTAATTTCTAAGACTTCATTCAGCTAGAAATTCTTCTACCTGTTATATTTTGGGGGGTGCTAAATTTTGGGAGGTGTTAAATAAAAGCAGTGATTGTTTTTTAAGTTAAAAAAGTTGATAAAATATAAGTTTTAGTCTCATGCTAAAATATATGTCTATTTTCTAAAAATATCTATTTCTAAAACATTTTCTAGCTGTGTAGGAAGAAAAGTAGAAGTCAATCCTTAATGCATAAACAAAGCTATATGCAGGTTTAATGTTAGGAATAAAATTGAACTATGTACAAATACACTTTCTAGTTCCAGTAGGTAGTTTATCTTCCTCAGTAGCCCAACTCATTTGCTGAAAGTTGAACACAGTTTGTGTGTTTTTCTTCTTAAACAGGTCATTAGGTTTAATGCAGAAAGTGTGGAACATTGCAGATGCTGCGTGGACACCTCTCAATTTCCCCTAGGTGGCGATCTTTTCAAAGAAGCCAGGCAGGGCTCCTCTGCCTAAGAGAATTGAGCTCATAAGTAAACCCTATTCTAGCTACATTTTTTTAATCTCCCCAGCAGAGGAAACTTCAATTTTGAGACACAATATGATTTTAAGGTCTGTTCCCAAAGTTTTCAAAAACTGGAGAGATGGATGTTATCTACTTTAAATACTTAAATATATATTTGAGAAAAGGTATTTCAAAATCATTAGTTTGGGAATTTTGTTAATTATGGAAGTAGCTGTGAAACATTATACTTAAAGTTAGTTTCTGGGTTAATTTTCCATAGCTCCTTTTGTAAAACCGTGAAAATGTTATTTAATGAAAATCTTCATTAGTCTATTTAGACCGACAATCGCTTTTTTTCATGCTTAATCAAGCTGCTCTTTTGTAACATCTGTTACATGGGGACGTTTCATTAGAAAATGAGGAGAGGTGACTGGGGAGGGCTGAGCCCACATACTTCTCACACTTAACTATAATATATTGAAAGAAGGAGACAGTAACAAAGAATATCAGACTACTTAGATGTAGATGAATGATACGGATTGAAAACTACCATAACAATTCAGAAAAATCAGACCTTTCTTCCTTTTCCATAGTCTTCTTATTCCAACATGTAAGTCTCCTAAGATATTCACCCATACAAACCATATATATATAAATATATATAAACTTAGCCTTTCTCTGCTTTGGGACTTCACCTTTTGCTTTTTTCTTTGTTTTTAAACTTTCCTTTGCTCCACCCTAAGATTTTAACCTGGCAAAGATAAAGCATGATGGCAGCTTCTTTCCTAAGTGCACATAGAGAGTATTTCGAGGCATCCTATAAATACTTGAAAAGGAAAAAAAAATCAAATTAAAGTAAAAATATTAATGTAGCTATTTGCAAAGAAACTTCACATTAATTATGTACTTGGTATGCACCTTGAAGCTTTCAAAGACCCTAAGCACTCAGAAAGCAGGAATTGCAATTATCCCCATTTTACATATAGACCTCAAAGACACTAAAGTCTTTCATCAGGGTTAAAAAATTTATCAATGGAAAGGAAGATTTAAAGACTTTTCTTTTTTTTATTTGTGAATGATTTTTTTTTTTTTTTTTTTTTATAACTTCAAAATGAGACCCACGGCGGGCGTGCCTACAATCTCAGGGGCTAGGGAGGTTTAGGGCAGGAGGATCAGGAGCTCAAAGTCAGCTTCAGCAAAAGCAATTTAGTGAGACTCTGTCTCTAAATAAAATACAAAATAGGGCTGCGGATGTGGCCCTGTGATCGAATACCCCTGAGTTTAATCTCCGTCACAAAAAAAAAAAAAAAAAAAAT
>NW_025999853.1:19263679-19289699 GCF_001458135.2 Marmota marmota marmota
AAAAAAAAAAAAAAAAAAAAAATGAGACCCAATACTTAGTCTCCATTGCCTTGCCTTGGCCTCTACCTGCACACTCATACCAGGAGTTTTCTACTCAATTCAACATTAGGAGCTGTTTCAAATTTGAAGTAAAGTTTCTCTAAATAGCTCCTTGGAAATGATTTATTGAGCCAACTTATGACAACTGATCAATTTTCTATTTGGTACCCTGAGTAGAGGCCCTCAGCAATAAAGTTAATCACTAGAGTTCAGGGCATTCACTAAAACTTTGGCCAGATTTCCATTTGGATCTTTGACAGGCTAACCTCTTTGTCTCTCACAAATGTATCCTTGGCCACTTCTCAAAATGTGAAATTCCTCATTTTATTATCTCCCCTCCACACACATTTTCCCCTAACTTTTCACTGATGTCCTGGCTAATTGCTCACCCTCAGCCTCCTTCAATATTCCTTCTGCTCAAACCTTTGGACATCTCCAGTCAGGACTAGCAATATAATCTATGGGTCCCAGGGCAAAAATGACAATGAAGATTTCCTTGTACAAAGGAAGCTTTGTCCTTCCTTCTGTGATTTCTCTCTAAACAATTTATGATGTTTATTTTTTTAATTCCATATTCCCTTGAAATACAGGCCCTCACGTCTACTTGAGTTTCACCCACAAATTCAACTTAGAGGCTTACATCCTGAACCCATCCTTCCCCATGCCCAAACAGATCTTGTACAGGAGCTGAGAGGCAGGTAGCTGAGATTTTGTCCTGGGAAGGAGGCAAGGCAAGAGCACATGTGGGCCAGGGCTTGAACGTTGGCACATCTCCAGCATGGCTTCAGATGTCATCACTTACAAAACAAATTCAAAACAAAATTATTTAGAATTTCAAGACAATGTTCATGGAGCATTAAGCCCCAAGTTGAGGGTCCCTTATGAAACTGAGGTCCTAGTGGAATACATTGAGAACTCAGTCCTGACTCTGGGCCAGCCCTCTTCTACCTGCTTCACCAGCCCTCACCAACGTGCTTCACCTAAGATCAGAATTGTGTCCTCATGAAATGTGGAGCTCCTAGAGGGACTTGGCTGCCTTTGAAGCTGGCTGAGCATACCTTGTTTACTTTTCATGTTCATAAGAACTAGGGTGGGGGTTGGAGGTACAATTCCTAGCTCCACAATCCTGCCTTACTTAGAAGGCATTACACAATCTCCTATAAATTATGTATATATCATGCTTGGGGCTTCCCTACTCTTCCCATCTGTCAGTCCCTGTAGACTACCCATCTTCTATTGATGATTTTACCATCTCTGGAGTAAAACCCTCATCTTTATCCTCAAACAATACCATCCTGTGGGAGTGTTAACTACCCATATAGCAATCTCTCTCACAGGCCCATAACTCAACCCCACTGGTTCTCAATTCCATGTAGATCCCTCCATGTTGTGGGTATGTCCTGGGCCTTTCCATAACCAGAAGCCACTAGAACAATGAAATCTTAAGTTTTGACTAGGCATTCTTTAGCATTTTCCCATTATTCTATTCTCTAACCCCTTATAAAGTTTAACATTACCTTTTAGGGTAGAAAAATGGATTCTTTGGATGCAGTAGACATAGTTTTCATTTTCTCTTGGGGATTTTAAATTGTCACATACAAATTGTCCAATGTTGTATGCTTCACAACTTTCACAGTTAATTTCATACACTTTTGATCGAATTATCACATTTCCAACAATTTTATATACACAAAGCACATGCACACACATATGTACTCTTCCATTCTGGGAATCTGATGCCCAGGAGAACCATCTTTCTTTTCCACTCTTTATCCTGCCAAACTTCATGTAAGCTCACTACATATTTTTCTTTAACTTCACTGAAATTATCATCCTCGAACACTCATTTTTCTTTTTCTCTGCTAAATCTTTTCTGGCTTCACTGTAATCAGTAATCTGTCTAAGTTTCATGATCTATTACTAGAACTGCTTTCTTGAAAATATCTTACTATCCCTCCTCTTTCATTTGAAACAGCCCAGAAAACTATAACCCCTAGAGGTAAAAAATAATGATAAAAAAGAATATCAAACATAGTTTATTTCATATATTTCATTGTAGTTATATCTAATTTAATCTTCACAATGACTTGACTATGTAAATATAATTTATACAGTTTACATATAAAGAAAGTGAAGGTCAACATGATTCAATAATTTGTTTGCATTATTTCTTAAGTTAGAATCTGTGGTTCTCACAATTTAGTGTGTAAAAATAATCATCCAGAGATCTTTAATAAGATTTCTGGGTCAACCCCAGACATTCTGATTTGGGAAGGATTACATTTGGCACAGTTAAACAAATTCTCCAGATGACTATGAAAGCAAGATACACTTGAGATTTCTATAGCCATCCTTTTATTTGTTCTTTATTCAAACTTCCCCTGCTAGAGGAGGGACTCTCTAAAAGGAGAAGGCAACTTGGAGAATCCATTTTATTTTAGGGGGGTCTGTTGCTCACACATAATTAACAAGACAGAAATATCACAGGCTATTTAAAAAAAATATGAGTTGTTCCTACTAGTGATGTGCTTAACATATATGTTTATTTATAAGGTTTTTATGTAAGACTTTGTTGTAACAAGATTCATGTTAATCTGTTACTATTGTCATTTGACAAGCAAAGTAAGATTAGACTTACTTGTTCCCAAACCAAAGTGAATTTGAAAAATAAATCACAAAATGAATAATGTAAAATATCGGATTATACAGTTATATGAAGTAGTTTTATTTAAGTTAGTGACTCAGTTTGAAAGCACAGTATCAGTTATTAGCAAGTCTAATGCTTTTTCTTATTTCATTAGTTTTGACCACTGAAATCTTCAATAAAATTTTTTAAGTGAGCAACAGTACTGACAATACTTTTTAGTACTACACATGAACAAGAGGCACACATGGAGACAGGCACTGATTACTCTCTATAATTATTCACATTATGAGTACGAATTAGAGCACCAAGATGTCAACTCTTGTTACAAATAAAATCCTACATAAAAAAAATCTTACAAACAAAGCAAGATTAAATATGTCACTAAATATGTTTTGTAATCCGTGATTTTTCTGGCTGGTTAATTGTGATGTAGACAGTATTGCCTTTGAAAATCTGGGATCCTATGTGCCTTACAGGGACTTTCATTCTTCCATGATTTTTACATTTGCATGTTAACCAGATTTAACTGCATTCATATTATTCAGAAGTCCTCAGTGTGTCTGACGAACCTCTGAAATGTTATATTCCATTCCTTTTCATTCCCTTATGTCAGTGGCTGCTTTATTAGACAGAGACAGCTGGGATAGCATATGTTTCTTTAAAAGAAACCTTTAAATTTAAAAATTGGAGAGCATATTTTAAAAATCCACCAAGATAAATTTTCTTATGAGACTTTGAGCTATCTGGAAGGATTCAGATGTCATCAAATAAGGGACTTCACGCTACACTTGAAAGTACACTGCATTAGGAGCTAAGTCCAGAGATGTTTTCACTATCTTCTGATGCAATTTGATATAAATTATTCTAATTAAAGGTATGATATTTTCTCATTTAGAATTAATATTAATACTGCTTTCCCTGTTACATTAGAGTAAGGTTTTAAAGACAACATGAAGTGACAAAAATAAAAGTACATTCAAATACAAGCAAGAGACAAGAGGATGTAGTGTTTACTGGGTCTTTCTTATATTCTAGATAGGTCAAACATAACACATTTCCTATTCAATTCTCACAATCTGCTCAGTAGAAAAGAGATACTGTCCTTATTTTAAAAAAAAAGATACAAAAGATCTACGAAATTAAGGAGTTTTCTTGAGGCCAAATAGAAAGTTGTGAAGACTTGATTATAAAATTCTGTTGATTCCATCTTCCTTGTGTATCCAGGATCTAACCACTTTTAGTTGCCATCCTGAAATAAACTACCACCAGTTTTTGTCTGGACTATTGCAGTGATTTCGCTCTTACCCTATTTTTGCCTTTGTCTCACTACAGTCTGTTCTTAACACATAAGGGGGAGCTTTTAACATGTGGCAGATCATTCACACCTCTCTTCAAAACCCTCAAATGAATTCCTAACTCATTCAGAATAAATGTCAAAGTCCTTAATGTGTTTTAGAGCCTCTGCTCTATCTGGACTTCTGTCGTTGACTTTATTATTATCCTGTCCTTTGCAGGCTGTGATCCAGTGGCCAGCTGCCCCTTCTGCAATGTGTCATTGGTGATTTTGCATGATGCTGCTTTGTCCACCCAAAGTTGTCTTGCTCTAGATGTTATCACGTATCTCCTCCTCATCTCTTTCAAATCTTTGCTCAAAATCCACATACTTAATGAAGATTTCTTTAAATTGTACCATATCTTACCCTTACCCTTGAAACTTCCTCATCTCTGCTTTAATTTTCTCTTTATGTTACCATCTGCCACGGAAATAATAGTAAAGTATTGATAGTTCCTACTATTTCCTTACTGCTATGTGACCATCATGAGGATAAGGTACTCATGTATTTGTGTGTAACTTTACCCAATGATGACCCATAGTTAAGTCCCTTTTCTGTAATTACCCTTGTCCAAAGGGGATTTGTCTCACCAAGGTGAGCTTCCTAGGAGAGACTCCATTCAGAAGTTGGTGAATGGAAGTATGAAAGTCCTGACCCCTTGCCACAATTTGAGGCAACTCTGAAGAGCCACTGAGCTCAAGATTTCCCCAGAGATGCACTGGAGACTCTTTTCTACTGAATTATTCTTGAGCTTTTCTTGTGGCCCAGTTCTGCTTCTTTCATTTACTCCCAAATGTTCCTGTGAGCACAACTCTATGAACTTCTTACGGGCAAATCTTCACCTCATACTTTGTTACCTGGGGAACCCAGTTGAAGCTTCAACACCAGAAGAAAACATGGCACTCAGTGGTTGTTTTAATAAATGAACCCACTTGAATCAAAGTGTGAAATATGTATATCAAGAACTATGTAATGTTTTGAACAGCCAACAATAAAAAATTAAAAATAAATAAATAAAAAATAAAAGAAATAAAGTAAAAAAAAAATAATAAATAAATGCCTTTGGGGGCTTGGGCTCAGTGGCAGAGCACTTGCCTGGCATGTATGAGGCCCTGAGTTCGATCCTCAGCACTGCATATAAATAAATAAAAAATAAAGGTACATCAACTAAACTAAAAGTTAAAAATAAATAAATGCCTTTTGAAAAATGGGAGAGTGGAATGATTGAATGAATACAATAGAATAATTGTTCAAAAGAAGATAGTCCAAATGATCTGTTTTGGAATCCCCATTCTCCCTCTTACTTTTTGTGACTTAGAACAATAAAAAATCAATTTTTCTAATCCATGAAAGATGTTATGTTACCTTTCTCAGACAGATTTTTTTGGGGGAATGAAGTGAGATAAATCATGAAAAGCCCTTTCATAAGGTTTGAAATTTAAGTTCTTAATAATTGTTATGAAATAATTATTGTTACTTTTGATGCAAGATATGTGATAAAGTTTTCTATATCAAGAGTTCTTTCTTTCTTGTAGCTTAATTCAAATCTATCATCAGGTGAGAATAAGGAAGAGAAAATAAATGGATACACTTCATCATTCCTAGGAAAATATATATGAAAAAAGTGAGTAATATGAAAATAGTCATGGTAGACACAGTTTAAATAGATCAAACACAACTATTCTTACAGACTTCTGCATCAGAAGATACTAATAATGAAATTTGCTAACAAGCATTATCATTCTGGTAAAGTGGTTAACAAGCAACAAACCCAGGCCCCAGCATCTAGGCTGAATTTAAGCAGCTCAAAGCAATTTACCATCCAAATGACTCTAATAGATATGAATACAGGAATGCTTCAAGATCTCCCACTGAAATTTATTCTAGTGTTTGGTCACTTGTTAAAATCAGGAGATTCTCCTTTAAGTATATTTTAATCTATTTCTAGAATTCTAATTTATTTTATCCAGTTTTGGCCAGTACACTAACGGAGGACTACTGATCTTTGTCCTTTGAGACTTAATTTAAGTACTTTAATTAATCAAAAAGTGTTTTATTGAGCCTTATGCCAAGTGTTGGGTTGGGCTTGATGACAAGTTTTAATTCACGATCCTCCTTGGTGTTCTCTGACCTCCCTGGAGTCCCCGAGTCCCTTTCATCTTTTCTAATAGTCTTATTTTCATTTTTGTTGCTCTTCTTTGAATGAATTCCAATTTCTCTACAACTTTCATAAATACTTCAGAAAAGGCTTAATTATTGCCAAATATGGAAGAAAGATTATTGCTTATGATAAGGTAGTCAAACTCCTATTAATACATTCCAAAATAATGTTAGCTTTTAAAATAATTACTTTATACTGCTGAATCATCTGATTTCTTTTATATTATTAGTTTAAAGCATTTTCCCTTTCAATATTTGAGCATACAACTTCTTTACTTTCTTAAAACAATTGAACTGGACTTTGTACCTCACTGGATTCTTTCTTCTAAAATATATTCATCTTTCATCTAAAATATATTCAGTTCCAGTTTTGTGAAAGTCTGTTTTGTTTGTTTTTGGTTTTGTTTTAGAAATTTGAGTCAAATTTTCATTCTTTTTTAAGTGAGTGATTTTTCCTATATTCCCTTCCTAGTTCAGTTCAGTTTAGTTCAGTTCAATTCACTACAATATTTTGCACCTACTATGAAACAGAAATTGTGCTAGATTTTTAGGCTGTTAAATGGTAAATTCAGCCTTATTAATATAGAAGTGACAGAAAATGTGTTGAATCATATGTGCTCAGAAAGAGGAACATATTAATTCAAAGGACTTTCCTGGGTCAGGCAAAGATAGGCTTCTGGTAGAGATGATGCTAAATTGAACTACGTGCATTAAATGGAAATTCCATAGAGGAAGATAGGAGGTACTGCTTCTAGGCAGAAGGAACTATTCGATTAAAGTTTTAGAGACATTTAAGAGTAAATGTATGTTGGGAAACTAAAGAATTATATTAATACATCTGCAAAATGCAAGCTGAAAAATAGTAAGAAATTTAATAAACACCGTTTTCACTTCACTAAAGAACTAATATTACATAATCTTTGGTAGTCTGGTTGAAGTGTTCTTAGTACAGTCAATCCCCATTATTCATAGATTTCATATTTGCAAATTTTTCTAAATGCTAAAATTTATTTTTAATCCCCCAAACAATACTCTCTGCAATTTTGTGTCATTCACAGAAATGCAGAGAGCAGTGAAAAATTTGATCACCCAACCTGCACATTCTGCCTCTTTGTTTCAGTTTTCTTATGGTAAACAAATATCTTTTTAGACACTTATTTATTGCCATCTTTTATTTTTCTTTTTTGTATTTTTGTATTTTTTCATCAATGATTTTTGGGCTTAAAAGGGCACCTAATAGTTCTAACATGCTGTATTATGTTAATAAGCACAAGAAGGTAATGATTTTCTTTATGGAGAAAATGTTAATGCAAGATAGGCTTGTCTTATGCAAATGTTAAAGTGCAGTGCAATGTGAGTACAATGTACATTAAATAAGGTATCTTTGAACAGTGACACACACAGCATAAGGTTATGTACTGATTGGCTGCCAAAAATGCTCTGACCAGATTTGCAGAAACTTAACTAGGAGCAATGGTTAAGCTTTTACTAATTCAGTATTTTGGGTAAATTTATTGAACATAACTACCATGAATAATGAAAATCAACCACATATTGTGCAATATGCCAGCTGGTAAACAAGAAAGCAATTCAAAATGCTAGACTAACAAGAAGTGAGCTGCATCTCCAAACAAAATCATGATACAACCTAACCTTCCAAATTATCAATATGAAGGGTAACAGAAGATGTGATTAAAATGCATTGTCAGTATTTCCAAGCCATACTTTATTTTAACCATTTTAGCTAATGAAGTTTTAACAAAAATGTTATTGTCTGCACACTGAATCTGTGCCTACTACATACATGTCTACCAAATGGGGCCTATCTTGAATTTGTTAGTTGTTGTTGAATCTTTACAGATGATGAATACAGTGGTGGTTGTGCAGGCAGAAATTTGCTTGTGCACTCTCATCTGTAATGGAGCAGCTGCAGCTTAAGCTGAAAGAATACATAGGGCACATCCAGTTCAATTTAATCCAATCTTTGTTCAAAGACTTTTGCATGCATGGTTTTGGTTTGGTATGGATAATATAGGCCCTGCCCACAAGAAATTTACAGTCCAGTAATTTTTTTGAGGTTAAGATAATTATTTAACATGATATAAATTAAATAATGAGGTGTAAAAAAGAAGAGATTAAAGTTTTTAGGGTTTTAGTGGTGATTGAAATCATACTTGGTGATAGGGAGAAGAGAATCAGCAAAACTTCATAGAAATATACTGTACTAGCAGATTTGGAAAGGCCATGCCCAAAGTTAAGAAAGTAAGATACTTATTAAAAAAGAGGAGCATTCATTTTGATTTCATTATAAACTTTGGGAAGACTAGAGGCAGAAAAAGTGTATAGAAAAACTATGTTGTACCCTTCAATGCAATTGGAAGTTTTTGAGCAAGGGGATAATATGAACAACACTCTAGGAAGTTTCATTTCATGGCAATATGCAGGAGGAGAAACATAGAACACTTAATGGTTTTGGATACAGTTACTGAGAGAGTTTTCAGACCCGTGAAAAGTTGCGGAAGGAAAAATGGAAAGGAGGACAGATGTGAAACTATGCAGAGTTTGCATACATAGGAATCTAAGTCTTCCAGTCTGTGTTATTAAAAGTATAAGTGTGCCTCTCCTGGTCAGGAAATTCAGCAGCAACTGACTGAGTTCCATTTTATCCAAGTTGAATTTAATGTTCCAACAGACATTTAAGAAGAAATATAAAAATAATTCATTGATAAGTTAGGAATGCATTATATGACTAGAATAGGGTCATTGGAAAAACATCCTCTTACAAATTATTCTTAAATTCCACACAGTGAATGCAATTGAACTATATATTATTTCTTTGATTTGGATCTCAAATGTCCCCCAAAGATCCATGTGTTAAAGGCTTGGGAACCAGCCCATGGCATCACTGGGAAATGGTGGAACCTTTAAGAAATGGGCTCTAGTGAAAGGAAGCAATGTCATTGGAAGTGGTCTTGGAATCTGGTAATGGGACTCCAACCCTTTGTTCTCTCTTTGCTTCCTGGTCACCAGGAGGCAAGTAGCTGTGCTCCACCACATGCTCCCCAACTATTATGTTTTTCCTTGCCACAGGCTCTAAACAATGGAGCCAACTGATCATGAACTGAAACTATGAGCTAAAATGAACTCCTTCCTCCCTTTAAGTTGATTTATCTCTGATATTGTTACAACCATAGGCTGACCAAAAATAGGGATATAATAAAGAATAAAGGAAATACATGTTACTATAAATGCATTTCAATGTGTGTTTTATTGAATGCTCAGTGCAATCTGGTACACATATCAGCAGCACAGAACTTAGAAGAGGGAAAGCAATTAATAAAATATAAACATTTAAAAATTTAAACACAACCCCTCTCCCAAAACACATGAATGGAAAGGATGGAAATGGGCATGGAGGGTGACAGAAATAATTTAAATTTCAAAGTATCTTTCCCTACTTTTTCCTTAAATCAAGTGTCTATTAATTCTTACTGCAATTGTACAGGATTCTGATTTACTGCCTTCCAGTTCATCAGTGATCCATTCATCTGCAAGCCTGATCTTTTAAAACTTCAATCGTAACCTTTTACATCTCTGTTTAAACACGTCCCGTGGTCCTAACTTTCTCGCAACATTAAAGTCCACTCTGATTACTTTCTCACCACTCTGGACTCCAAGTTCACTCTAGAGCACATGGCATTTCCCACTTTAGCAACGAAAGTTCAGGTCTGTGGAACTTTTCTGGTACTACTATTGCTGCCCACAAACCTACCTCATCTGCAATCCTCCAAACAAAATCTTAATTAGTGTTCCATTCCCAATCAAAGTTTATCCCCTGAGATCCTTTTCTGATTCCTATTCCTTACTGTGATGTTCAGTCCTGTTTTTCCCAAATAACCCTCCCCACCCCAGAACACAGGATCATGGTGGATTAATAACTTCACATGAATCTTTGTTTTCAGTACTGATTCTTTTGAGGGTGATTCATAAAAGCAAACATATGTGCTAACTCTGTTTTTGCTTGGTTGATTTTGTTTTTGAGAAAGTATTGGTATATTTACAAATTTGAAGCCATATCTTCATCAGTGCCATAAGGAAGAGTTGATTGAAACTTACACTAAGTTTATGTGAAATTTAAAGAAGTGCAACCACTGTTTGTGCATTCACTTCTACACTGAATTAGTCACATGAAGAGAGCCATTGAAGAATGGAAGCTTAGAGAAATGCTTGCTACAAACTAGGGTCTTCTTTAAAGTGTATTGAAGAAAATATAAAATAATCTTTTAATCCGACCCTCCTCTAAAGGTGATACAGAGACTTCTTTACATACAATGGAGTTACTTTCTGATAAACCCTGAAATAAATTCAAAATATCCTAGGTTGAATATGCACTCAACACACATAACCTACTAAATATAATAGTTTAGCAACATCATAGTATATGGAGAGTGATAGTTGTTCACCCTGGTGATAACATGGCTCACACAGAATTGCTACCCTCCACTACTGTTGGGCTTCATAAGAGTATTTTACCAAATATTGCTAGCTTGAGGAAAAAAATCAAAATCCCATATTCAAAGTACAGCTTCTACTGAATGTGCATATTTTTGCACTACCATAAAATAAAAATTCCTAAGTTGAACCATTGTAAGTCAGGCACTATCTATATTTGAATTTAAACAAGCATGTGAATGATTTTATGGGGTAATAATAGCATCTGTTTTAATCTTTTGGGGTTTGAATCAAATATACAGTGTCAGAACATAGATTTAACTTCTCATTATCACTCATTCAATGGGTGTAATTGTAAAGCCAGTTGGCTAGCTGCTTACCAATTGAATTTCCTAAACTGATTAAAAATAATCTTATATTAATGAAGACCCATTAGAGACAAGAAAACAATTTCAGGAGTTCAAGCCATTAAAATTACCTCTTACTTTCTACCTTTTTAATGTTTGTATGAACTCCATCCAGCATGTACCCTTTCATGTCAGTCAAATGACACTCCAGGCTCTATGCTTTTATGCTCTAGCAAAGTATAATACAAATACATATAAAAATAGTTACATTACTGAACACAATTTTGACACTTTATAGGAATTTTTCCAATTTTATCATTTTTGTCATTGCTGCTGTTGTTATTGTTATTGAACTTGGAACAATTAAATAAATTTGATCATTTGGGAAATCTGTGCAGAAAACAAGCTAGTGAAAACATTGATGAACACTGAAGAAATTTTGATAACCATTATTTCTGCATTGGTAAAAGATTACAATGACAAACACGAATAGAAATTCTATTTCATCTTTTGGTCTTGATAATATTCCAACACTGCCTCCATCTCTACCCCTAAACACCCATCCTCCCCATTCCACCTCTCTTTCCTATTCCCTGCACTGTGTGTGGGAACATTTCAGTCATCCCTGAGATAACTATTGCTTTTGTGTCCACCTCGATGCTTTCTCAATTCTATTATGAAGATAAGTGGCTCCAATTATAACCCTGCTACATAACCCATTCTGCATGCTTTGCTTCATCTCTTTCCTATTCTCTATGCTCCTTTATGGGTGGACAAAGTCTCAGTTATTCCAAAGATTCTTTCTTTTCACATCTTCCCTGTATTATTTTTTATCTATTTTGAAGGTAGATTAATTTGTCCTATTTATTCTCCAATGTCAAATTAAAGTACCTAGTGGGTCAACTTTCTTTACCATTTTCCAGTACATCAAATACAAATATACCATTATATATATATATATATATATATATATATATATACACATATATATATACATATATATATACACATATATAAAATACATATATATACACACATACATATAAGCACTGTATGTGCATATATATGTTAAATATATATTTATTCATTTATCAGATATCAGATAAAATCTATCTTTTTTTTATTCTTTAGAATCAGTATTGACAGCATCCCTCACTTAGATGTTTACTCCTCAGCCTGTTTGTGGCATATACATTTTAACACCCAATTTCAATAAGACTGCTTAACTCCCACAGAAGTGGGAGTTCATGGCACATCATGCTGGAACAAACTGTCACAAAGTGTTGTCTCTTCCTTGAGATCTTAAACTCTGGGGTCAATTACTTCAATATAAGCACTATCAATCGTCCTCGTTTCCTGATTCATTCCAAGTGGCATCAATCCCAAACCAGGATTCTGTCCACTTAATTTCTTCTGCTTTCCTAACAGGTTATCTTAGTTAGGGATGCTACAACAAATTAACACAGAATGAGTGGCTTAAATTTTAAATATTTCTCCCAGTTGTGAAGGCTGGGAAGTCTAAGATCAAGGTGCTGGCAGACCCGGTGTCCAGTGAGGGCCCTCTTCCAGGTTTCCAGATTGTGTCTTCTCACTACGTCCTTACATGGTAGAGAGTAGGAGCAGAAGCCTATCCTCTCCTATCTCCTATAAGACCATAAATCTTATCATAAAGACTCCACCCTCCTGTCTTAATTACCTCCTAAAAGCCCCACCTCCTAATACCATCCCTCTGGCAGTTAGGATTTTACCATATGCATTTGGGGGAGACTTAAGCCCATGGCATGATCCTTACAAAAGATACAACATATAGAGGAACTAAACAATATAGATTCTAGATTTTCATTTTCAAGTGGAATTGTCACTGACTGATACTGTTTTTCTTCCTGTTTTATTAATTCCCTGGTGAATTTTCCATACTTGCCTTTCTGTCGAAGGGCCACGGGAAGTTCTCCTTTTCATGACTCCTTCAATCCTTGTAGTGGACATTTAGATCTATATTATAGAAATGCAATTATTTGTCATGTGCAATCAATACTACAGCTGGAAACACTACCATATAATACCACAGAAGTTCCCACCAGAAGATTCTAACGCATGAGCCAATTGTGGACAGCAAAGTTCATGACCAGAGTACAATCCATGAAAGGGAAAGAGCTTCAGAATGTTCAGCTCAAGGAATAAGATAGTCAAAGTCATCCTGGCCACCAGTTTAGGGAAAGAGGTTGGAAGGTAATAGTTCTACACTGAAGGACTTGGTAGGAATAGTAAAGCCATCTAAGAGGTCCTGAGTAAAGTATTTGGGGGGAAGAAGTCTAGAGCTAATCAGTTGCAGGATTCAGGGGGGTAAACTAGATCCACAATAGCAGTAGAAATAATCTTGTGATGGGAACAAACAGGAGAGATGATAAAGGGTGAAGGAATACAGAATGTGAGTCAAACTGCATCTTGACTCACTTTGCTTTATTTCCCCTCCCTGATATCTACGTCAAACTTGTCTTCAGATTCACAAGAGTAATGTTCTACACAGGTAAGCATTTAATATATTTTTTAACATGTATGAGCTTTAGTCTTTGAAAAGTCTGTGAAGATTTCCTGAAATAATTTCTTTGCTTAACAGCTGTGTCTTACACTGGCATGAACTCATAATGATTGCATCTACTCACACATGGAATTTTAAGGGTCATATTATAAAGATGACAATCAAGTATTACAGAGCACAGTATTTTAAAATTATCATATCCATCTAGGAAAAGTGAATGATGATCTAAATTTAGATTCATTAATAGGTCTTATCTTGAGAATATTTATGATTTTATATAAGTCCATCTTTTATTTATTTGCTTTTCAATACTGAAAACTGTTTACTTAGGTGAGCATATCAGAATTATTTAGAAAAAATAAAGATGCTTATCGCAAAGTAATTACTAATTTAAAAAGGATATAAATTATAATATGTTGTTTCACCCCAGCAACTGAGGCTTAACACCTAGCACATAATGAATCTTTATTTGCATGAATCAATATTGTATTAAGAAAAAAAGAGTTGGCTATTCCACCTGGATTGCAAACAATATCTCCTTCTAATTCCTTTTAGAAACTTATTCTCACAGTAGTCTTTAAAACAGTCACATGGGTCACTGTCTGACCTTCAATTTTCATCTCTGTCCATCTAAACAATCAATTGAAAATCCTTCTTGCTGCTGCTTCAAATGCAACTTTCTTCTTGCTTTCCCCTGGTAACTATTAAGTCATTTACCTGATATAATCAGAAAAACCTTGACACAAGTCCTTTGGATCTCAATCTTTGATATAATTACCTGGCTATTGATTTCTAAATCCCTTGTGACAAAGTTCTATAATTCTAAAATACAATTTTTTAGAGAGCTATAGTTTTAGATAATTTGTAGAACCAAAGGACATACCCTTTATTGTACAAGGAAGGAATTAATTATCACTTAGGATACACTACATGCTTGAATAATGCAGTGTTTCCTCATTTATTAGTGATTTTTCAATTCTTAACATCTGCATACCATACAAATTACTGCATAGGGATCAGTATCTAAAATTTTCGAGGAAATCAGGCCTAATTATATAAGTATATGTAGTCCAATATTACTCTATCAATACTATATGTTTGCCCACTGTATTTGACATTTAATATACTCATTGTTACATAGATGTTTCAGTTTGAGTTATGGCAAGATATATAGTGACTATTATGATAGTAATGTGTGTAAACCATTTTGACTTAAATATCTAGATTTCTGGATAGAACAGAGGACCAAAGACTGTTGTAAAAATATCCAACATGTGTACTATATATTATGTGTTAGGCACTGCTATAGCCACTTTATATAAATCAACTCATTCACTCCTTATAACCTTCCAAGGTACCTACGTTAGAGAAGAATAACTGGAGGCTCAAAGAAATCTAACAACTTGCCCAAAGTAGGTAAAAAAATTAGAATTGAAATCCAGGCCATAATTTTGCTTTAAATGATGCTTCTTTCACTTCTTACCAAGATCTTCTTTATCTATTCATCTCTCAGGTTTGGTCATCTTTTATTTGATTCATGCACTGTCTCTCTCCTTACAAAACCAAGAAGTTTGTTTGAGATCCCAGGGAGAGATAGCCTTTATCATCATCTCCAGGAACAGATTTCAGGAGAGAATGTGGTCAGTTCAGCTCAATCCCAGTTGCCCAGAAAAATGTGGTACTGTGGTTGGCTAGAATTCAACTACAGTATCTCTAACAAGTGGTGGGTGATCTGTTCACTAAAACCACTTCAAGATAGGTATTAAGGTGTGTCAACGTTTTAGGTAAAATCTGAATTGGGCTAAATGGAAACTGAGAAATAATTTAGAACAATTCATTGGATATTTTGTAGACTTTTTTTGATGAATCTAATTAAAATAAAAATTTAAAGAACTGAAGATAAACCCAATAGGTATCTTAGTTTCTTTGCTGGAAGCTCTTTAGGTCTATATTAATGATTAATATAGCTTTATGGTCTATAATCTTTTATAGTCTCAAGAGAAAATATCAGTTCATGCCCCTGAAAATTATTGAGAAATGAAAAGATTTATGGTATGTCTGGTGAGCTATTGTCACATTTTTAGTCTGTTAAGGAAAAAAAATCTAGTAAAAAGTTATATTGCCAGGCATGATGTCACTGCCTGTAATCCCAAAGGCTCAGGAGCCTGAGGCAGGAGGGTTGGAAGCTCAAAGCCAGCCTCAGCAAGGGCATGGCACTAAGCAACTCAGTGAGATCTCTGGATAAAATACAAAACAGAGCTGGAGATATGGCTTAGTGGTTGAGTACCCTGAGCTCAATCCCTGGTACCCTCCCCCCTGCAAAAAAAAAAAAAAAAGAGTTTTGTTTTCTCTAGTTATTCTAAAAATCAAACCAATGTTTCTCTGAATGGAATATGATAGAAAGATAAACATGATTGCATGATTTGGGGGCTGTATACATTTTATTTATATAATCCATAGGCTACTGAAATATATGTGCTAAAATTAGTGTATCTATTATTCTAAATAAAGAACCTGGAATATTTTAAATATAAAATATTTTGAAGGATAATATATATATATATATATATATATATATATATATATATATATATATATATNGTATCTAAAATTTTCGAGGAAATCAGGCCTAATTATATAAGTATATGTAGTCCAATATTACTCTATCAATACTATATGTTTGCCCACTGTATTTGACATTTAATATACTATGTTGTACTTTATTCTTATAATGTATATTTCTTGCACTTAAAATATATATATATATTAGCTCCTTTTATCTTCTATACGATTAGGATGGATAATGGCTGAATCAGGCATCAGAATTGTCTCTTTTTTTCATTTTCTAACTTTATATATGTCAACATCATTTTTACCAAAGTTTTTAAAATTGGTATGTCCAACATGATGTTCAGGCCCGTGGTTTACAAAATGTGAATTCTCAGACAAGTAATATTAGCATTACCTAGAAGTTTAAAAATACATGTTCTGGATCTCCAGTTCACACATTCTGAATGAGAAACCCTGGTGACAGTGCCCAGCCTTTGTGTCTTGACAAACCTTCTGCTGTCTTGACAGCAACACTGGTGCATGCTGACATTAAGAACTGTAGGTATAGACAATAATTTTTTTTTTTTTTTTTTTGCAGGGCCACCTGATCTGGACAAGGGAATAAGGGACTGCAATCTTTACTAATTAGTATCTAGGCAGAGATTTATATCAATTATTTAACATAATCAATCCCATATGATTCTCATCCCATAGCATGTATCTCTGACTCTAACTCTTTAACACAGAGTCAGAAAAGTATATCTTGACTTAGTTGTTACCCATGTTTTGCTCATGGTACATGTCCATCCCTTTGGAAAATGCTGTTTTCTGCTTTGGTAACTTATCTGTAAATTCACTACTATGCTTTTTTACAATTTGATTTTTTATTAGGAGAAGCTCCTAGAGTATCTTCTGCTATTCAGACAAAATACAGACACTAAAATATTCAAACAAATTAGTGAGCATCATTTTTAGTGAACACTCTGGAATACCCCATGAAGACACTATTTATCAATTTTCTCTGAAAATTTGTTCTAGCACATTATTAATAACTATTTAATTGACTTGCACAGACTAAAAATCTCCTCATAGATAATAAAAGGTGCTTTGTTATTTTTTTGGTACCAATCAGCTAAAACATCATTAATAAACACTCTTACATTTCTCCATTGAAGCCATATACTCCAAAGTTCCATGGCAGACAGGCTTCACTGATGTAGGTAAGGTAAGCTTGGTTCTAAGAGCAGAAGTGGTGTATCTCCATGCATTTGATCTGTAGTTTTAAGCTCAAAACAAACTTACCTTTGAAACTTAACAGGTTGATAATTTACTTGTAAGTTTTTCAACATTATATATATAGTTGTTCTGTAAATGACAAACATAAGCCTCCTATTTGCACTAGATCTATACAACTAGGTCTACCTAAATTCATTTACTATGGTTGTTAATCATTCTTAGTGGAGTCAGAGCAAAAACAAAAACAAAACAAAACAATACAGTTTAAGTTCAGCATGGTATACATTTTATATTGTTTGAGCTAAGATACTTTAGTATTATTTTATCCTTCAAAAGATGTTGCAAAATTTTCTTTCAACCGTTTCCTTTGCATCTTAGGTCCCTGTTAATCTTACATTTTATAAAAACTTGCTTTTGGTCACTTAATTATGTTCCAGGCATGCATTTTAGATCTGAGAGGATACTGTGGAGAAGCATCCCATAGCAAAATCAGAGGTGGCTTGGATTCAGCTTGAAGTGCAGGTAGTTTAAAGTCTAAAAAAACATTGATATCATTCTCTTTCATACAGAGACTAGGCAGTCCTCTAATGTTCTACGGAGCTCCTGGATACAAAAATTACTCCTCATAACCTGTGCCTTCTATGCCTCACATTCATTAATATTTTTTCTCCACGTTTGGGACTCTTGGAATTTAGGCTTTTATTCTTGGTCTTCTTTTCTTCTCAGAGTGCTTTAGGCTTCCTATATGCACTCCATTTTTTACCTCTCCATACAAAACCTCTCTTCTTTATTTTACTGTGATTTTTTTTTTCTGGCAATAAGGTGGAAACTGTTTACCCATCCAAACTTGAATGCTAATGACAGTCATGTGCTATATAACAATAAAGGACCACATATGCAATGGTGGTCCTGTAAGATTAAAGTGGAGCTGAAAATTCCTATTGCTTAGTGCATTGATAGCTATTGTAAACTTGTAGGGCAGTACATTACATGTTTGTGGTGATGATAATATGAACAAACCCACAGCAAAACCAATTTTCTAAAATACAGCAATGTGGTTATATGTAATGCATAATACTTGACAATGATAATAAACACCATGTTACTTATTTAATTTACTATGTTGTACTTTATTCTTATAGTGTGTATTTCTTGCACTTAAAAAAATGTTTACTATATATACAGTGTGCTGTATATTATTGCCAGCAGCAGCCTCGTAATTGTGTGTTTACCATGTATTGGTTACATAAATAAACCACATCAAGTGCTCAACCTATACTGTCTATATTTGTGTAATAAATACACTCTACCAAGCTTGCACAATAACAAAATTGCCTAAGGCCATACTTGTCAGAACTTATCCTGCTGGTTAAGTGACAGATGGTTATATTAGTGACACCTCCTCCTCTATTCCCACTAGAGGGCAGTGAGAGCTTAGAATTCCTGAAGACAATTGGTTGGTGTTCATGGGATAGACATGGGCCTATGCAGTGACTTCAAATCATAGTTACTCTAGAAAGGGATTCAGAAAAGGTGAGGGTGTTTGGTTAGGGAATAGGAAACAAATGTAATAAACTTCCTTCCAGTTTGAAGAAATAATTTATTCCTAAGACGCAGCTAATGCTCTTCTCTACTTACAGTGTCCAGTGCATGCACAAAGGAAGCCATGGATGGCCTGAGCGTACTATCAAAGGGTTCTGAGAGGATGAAAACTCCAGCTGGATGCTGCCTAACTGCTGACTGCAGCACCTTTCTGACAAAACCCATTTTAAAAAACAATCTATGACAGCATTGGTTGCCCAAGCTGTTATGTAACAAATGGCCCCTTCACTATAGGTTGGCCTGGCAACAGCCACCTCTGTGGAATGACTAGAGCAGAGGAATCAAAGTTCTTAAATTCTTGCTTCTATATACAGACATTTAGAATAAGAAACAAATTAGATGTCTTCTACTTAGAATCATGAGTTTAAAGTCAAAAGTTCTGACATAGATAAAGGCCCAAAGAGGACATGTAGAAACTGAAGTTTTGAGAGAGCAGAAAATAAAGAAGCAAAGAAGATACACCCTAGGAAGGAGTGGATGGTTGATCCCTTGCTGAGCTGTACTTCCTACAGTTTTTCTATGGATGGTGTAGTCACACATTACTACCAGGATAATTATTCTCAATCAGTTTTAATGAAATTAATTCAATTTTAAAACATATTTTAAAGTCATTTAGTCCTTCTTGAGTCATCCTCTACCAGGATTTTCTTAATCTTTTTCCCCACGGTATTTTTATACTTATGAATATTCTCATCCTGCCAAATGCCTTCTTCTCATGATAATCAGAATTAAAGTCTTCTGAAGACTGTTTTTTTTTTTTTCAACCACCTTCCCTGCACTCTGTTGATGAATTTGTCAAATGCCTCCTCAACAGAAGTTGGAGAGACTCCTTATACCACAGAGATCAGAGGATTTGGTGGGACTCACTAAAGACGATCCCCTTAACTGACAATTCTTCAACTGGGAAGCTTTTATTTCCTGTTCATGTTTGCTCCAGGATCATGGTCTTCTCTTTAAGACTGGCTCTCTCTGAGAAGTAATTTAGCAAATCAACACTCTTCTTAGACCCTTCATGAGCTCATCACAGGCTACAGACATTTCACTTCATTTTCATAAATTGCTGACTACTGCAGAGTCAAGATTAACATCATGTCCCTACTTCCTTAAATTTAACTATACTAGCAAGGATTAATAGTTCATGAGGAATTTCTGTTCACTTGTGTGCTTCAAACTACTTTGTGCTTCACTACAGAGAAACTACCTACAGACAGCACCCAGGCATAGATCAACTTCTCCATATCCTCTCTCTTGAAGGTCCAGTATAAGTAGTTCAATCTTCCTCATTAATGCAGAAAACTAAAACAGTAGTGTGTATACCTTGTAATTCTATGCTTTTCACTTAATTACAACATGTTTGTGTATTTGCAGTTTACATTGAATACTGGGAGTTATATGTTGTCAATTGGTCTCATCCATTTCTTCCAGATTTACTGTGTATTATCAGAGATAAAAGATGAAGGATAACACTGTAACTGCTAGAGGGTACCATGGTAAACACACACACAGAACTCTGTGTTGAAATAAGGAATAGTTCACATGATTAGTGAAACCTCAAGTCAGGGGTAAATTGAAAGGAGACAAGGTAATTTAAAATAAAGAAATTTGAATTTAGAGAAGGAAATATCTTGGACCATCTGTAAATCTGCATTATGGATTTCCTTCTTTAGCAACAAGTCATTTTATAAGAAAGCTCCCTACACCATTTTAATAGTTTTCTACCTGATTTATTTGCATCCATGATTCATATACCTCCATAATATTCCATTTTCTACTAAAACATAGATCATATAAAATCAGTTTTCCCTTCCGAAACCTGAAGTGGTTTTCCTTTGTCAACAAGTCCATCACAAACATACAAGATCAATTCGTACATTTCAATTAATCTATTCTGTAGACTGTTTTTTTTTTTTTTTTTTTACCAGATCTCTTTAAAATGCAAACCACATTGCATATTCCTGGTTTCAGCTAACCCCTTAGCAACTGCCAGCACCTACTGGATGAAGTAGCGGTCCATGAAAAATTATCTGCAACCTGAACTGCCTCAGGGCTCTCTTCACGAATAGATTTTTAAAATTTATTTCAATTTTCAAAATAGTAAATTGGGAAAATTATAATTGTATACATTTAGGGGGTATAAAGTAGTGTTAAGATTATTGAATACAATCTAGAATAATTAGATGCAGCTAATGAACACATCTATAACTTCACATATTTGTCATTTTTGTGGTTCAGACATTTGAAAACATTATGATAAAAGAAATAAGCCAGGCACCAAAATATAAATGCCACATGTTGTCACTTACATGTGGAATTTAAAACAATGGAACTCAAAAACACAGCGAGTAGCTACCAGAGGAGGGGTGGGGGAATGAGGAGATGATGATCACAGGATATAAAGCCTCAATTACATAGAAGGGATAAATTTTTTTTCTCTTGAGACAAATTGCACAGCAAGGTAAATGCCATCAATAATAATATATGGAACATTCCAAAATAATGAAGAGAGTATATTTCACCGTATAGAAATTTTGCTCTCTCTTTTTTATGGTGATCTTTTGTCTGGAATATTTTTTCCTTTTCTTCTTGGATCATTTCTTCTCATTTCTCAATACTCAGCTCAAGAGGACCCTTCCCTGGGTGTTTTCTTTAAGCATGATTATGAGGTGGCAAAACGATGTATGTCTTCTTCCTAAAGCCCCTGAAGTTTTTACCCATCTTTGTGTGCCCAGCGGAGTGCCCTGCATATTATTCTGAACACAGTGGTTCATGGAAGGACTTGTACTGAAAAAGGAGAGGAAGGTAGTGTTCAGCTCTCAGCAACTTTCAGGTATTGACTCACTATAGATAGCCACCTCTACAAAGATTATGCCTGTTGCAGGGATTCCCTATGAAGTGATATCCAACAAAAGGATACAAAAACCTGGCTATCTTGCTTCAAGTTGGGACAACTGTAAAGAATGGTGGAGCTCTAGAGCTTCCTGAGGGATTGTTTGAGGTTGTCTTTGGGCATGCAATGCTTCTTGACGTCTCTTTCTGCCTAATCCTTCATTTTGGCCCTCTTTCTTAAAGGCATTGATAACAATGTGTAATGCCTAATGATCTTCATAAAACACTTTTATAGAGTCTTCCTATTTGGAAACTTGCCCTGTAATAGCTGGTACCTGGGGCAATCCAGGGAAGCAGATGATACATAGGGGTTTGGAAACTGAATCATTCATTACTCAAGTAGCATTAGATCCCCAGTACTGGTTTTTGATGAGCACAAGTAGCTTCTGCAACAAATTTATAGTCCATTGCTAAAATTTCCACTACTGTGCCTGGAACTGTATGTACACAATACATAGAATTGTATATTAGTATGGTACTGCACTGACTGGTGCCTTGTGTCAATAGTTTGAGAAATATGGGACAAATTGTTAATTAAAAGTCAATGGAATTGAGTGGTTCTTGCTAAGCATAATTGACTTTCTAGAAAATGATAGTAAGTGGAGAGTGAATAATTACCAATTGAAAGCTAATATAAATGTCTCTTTGGTAGCATACAAGAAGCTCTCACCCTCTAAAGAAGAAAGAAATTGAATCCTGAGGACTAGCCTAGGGACTTCATCATTAGAATAACTGAGCTAGAAAAAAAAAAGTTTAAACTCCTCAAAAATTCAGGTCTATAATGAAGGTTATATTCTTTATGGGAAAAGAATGGTCTCAGAATACATGAGTTAGAGTCATCTGGGTTGATGGCCTGCCTAAATGTTGAATCCCTAGATTCCCAATCATCTGTGAGCCTGAGAAAATAGTTCATCTCTCTTGACAAAGGCTAGATCTCCCTACCTCCTTGAAGACAACACGGAGTTTCATCTATACAAGATCTTAGTACATCTTACCCCATGGTAGGTTTTCCTCCACCTCCTTTCTTCACTGTTCAGTCCACTAGTGTGAAATCAGAATAATTAAGCAAGGAACCTGTTGTTTGGGGCCTGTTAGAGGAGGAAAGAAACGACGTACCAAAGACTTTTCAAAACCTCCAAGGAGGTGGACTTGATTTTTGGGGTGTTTGATCAAGGAAGATGGAACCTAGTTTGATAAAGGAGAGTTTATGATTTGGGAATGTTTGCCTCAGGTTCATGAATTATGACCTTAAAACCCCAGGAGGTTGTGCAAACCCATTGGTAGGATGGCTACTAGAAACATGGAAAAAATAATGCGCTACCCAAAGAAATGTTGAATGCCAAAATTGCCCTAGAAGACCATAGAGAAGGGACAAAAATTCTCAGGGAAGTGGGCATTTAACGATGGACATAATATTCAGGTATTAAAAAAAAAGCCCACCAGATGATTATGAATGCCCCAGGAATATACAATTTGACATGACCATGAGGAATTCTGTGACAAGTGAGGCAAAGGCATCACTCAAAAGTTCAGAAACAGTTCTCTGTAGAGCAGGGCTGGTGCAGAAAAGCCTGCAACAGACCTAGATTTTTTTTAGAAATGGGAATGACAGAACCCCAATCACAGAAGCCAGGTGATAGCATATAAGAATCAAAAACCAAAATGGATGCAATTATTGTAATGAGTGGTAAGGTTAGAAGGTTAAGCTACATACCTGAACCACAAAAGGTTATGGAGATTGTCAGTAGCATATGCAGTCCCACAGGAAGGAAAACTAGATAGCCAACAGATGTATTACTCATTTTGTACCCTCAAGAGAAATTACAGTCAAAAGCCTAAAAAGTGTTGTTCCAGTTAAACTGATGATCCTGTTCTATATTATGTTCCTATTACTGTTGTAATAAATTGATACAAATTTAGCAGCTTAAAACAACACATATTTACTATCTCACAGTTCTGAAGATCAGCAATCTGGATACAACATGGTTTAGCTGGGTCCTTTGCTGAGAGTCTCAGAAGACCAAAGCTTAAGTGTTGACAGGGTCACATTATTTCCAGGGCCTGTGCTAGTCAATCTGTTTCCAAACTCATTCAGGCTGTTGGCCAAATCTAGTTCTTTGGAATTAGAGAGCTAAAGCTGTCATTTATGTTCTCTCAGCTGAGGTCACCCTTCTCTACTAAAGGCCACTCTCTGGTCCTTACATGTGGGCTATTACAGTTCAGAGTCAGCAGCAGTACACTGAGTCCTTCTTGAAGTTGGAATCTCTTGGACTTCTTTTTTTTTTTTTTTGCATTTTTTCCCCTTTTTCTTCATATACATCTTTCTGACTCTGAGAAATTTCTTTCCATATAATGTCTCATGTGAGAAGTTTGGGCCCACTCAGATAATCCAGGATCATGTCCCAGTTTAAGGATAATTAACCGTAATTACATGGGTACTGTTCTTTATTCCATATACCATAATAAATTAGAGGTTCCAAAAATTAGGGGGTGGTCATTTTTGGTAGATTAGTGTGTGTAGCACACTAACCCAGTTTCTGTACCTAAGCCAGTTTTCAGACTTGATCTTACTGAATGAAGAAGCAGCAGCATTCCCAAGAGAAATTATTTTGCAGTACCTTGATAAATGAACATAGTAAGAATATTTCGCATCCATTCTAAAAAGAAATTGTGGCCATTTACTCAGGCAACGCATTGTGAAAGAGCAGTATTTGTACATTCAGAGGCCTATTGGACATATCAATCATAGCTCTCCTGTTTGAGTGTGAGCATAACAGGCCAGGTAATAAATGGAATTCTGACCAAGATCCAGGCCAAAGACCATAATAGAGACCTCTAAGATTCTGGAACAAGATCATTCCACCTGCACTGGAGAAGTGTAAACCATTTGAAAACCAATACCTGGAGTGCTACTGAGCTCTGGTAAGATGAAATATCTGGTTGCAAAACAACAGATGACTATGAGTTACATTGTTTCAGATCAACCAAGTCCTAGTTTAGGAAGATCCAGTAATAATCATTCATTTGAAGAATGGATGTTATAGTTCTGAGGTCAAGTATAAGCAAGAAAAAATTGAAAGCACACTACCTGGACAGCCATTTTATTCAGCACCATTACATCAATACCTTTTCCTTAGCTTAAACATGCATCCTTATGGGGACTGTTATATTAGCAGATGATGGTTGGAGAAAAATGCTCATGTTAGTTCATTGATGAGTAGGCTAAGTGATTAGGTACTTGATAAAAATGAATGGTTCAATAGGAGCTAATGATAGCACAGTAAAATATTTCCAATTGACAGTGTTTTAGATGATAATCCAATCCTCTACTGTGTAAAAGAAGGGAACTGACCTTGGACTCATGAGAACTGGTTTATGATTTGGCAGGCTGGCCATCATCTGGAAGACTAAAAATTGCAAGGTAAGAGTCAGGAAGGGCTAGAAGCAAAGGGAAGAGGAAGAATATGTGATTGTGCCACCAAATTGTTTTTTTTTTATTTAATGCTGCAATATAATTCCTCCAAAGAGAACCCACCACTGAGATGGTGTGACAATATAGTAGATAAAATATATGACCAAATAATATCAAATTAATTATCAGCAACATAGATCTGACATGATTCATTTCCATTTCTGGCCATAGTGGTAATGATGGAAGTTGTGTTGTTGACCCAAAAGAATGGGCTCCTACTTGCCGCAGTCTGGCTGGGCACAAATCACGAGCCACTGAAGCAGGAACAAACTTTATTTTTAAACTGCAGGAAAACACTTCACACAGCTCCCGGGGAATCCTCCCGAACGCCACGAGGCTTCTCCAGAAAACCCCCAGCCGGAAATATCTCTCTCGGAAATCCCTCCTCCTGCACTTCCCCAACCAATGGGAACTCTTAGGGAATCCCCGGAAATCCCCACGAGAACTCCAAAATAGTGCGAGAACTCAAAAGTTGCGACAGAGGCGGATAGTAATGCCTCGCCTGTCAATCAATACTGTTGGCAAAATGCCAGGGACCATACAGACTCGGCCGTGGCTCTCAGCATCTCCCCCTTTTTGTTTAATTAAACAACAAGCAATGTGGCTTAGGGACCGTGCCTGTTAGGCAGTCCAATTCAACATATGGTCCTTACCCGTCATCGGATGAACTGACCTCTAGGCGTCAGCCTCCTGTCTTAGGTTGGTACCACTGCAATTGGATCATACCCGTCACTGACTACCGGTCCAGCATACAGC
>NW_025999853.1:19292199-19297456 GCF_001458135.2 Marmota marmota marmota
ATAGAACGGTGTTAGTAGCAGCCTCCTGTTGTAGCTTTTTCCCTAATAGCTGTTTCTCCTCTAAGCTTTCTTCCTTTAAATTTTCTTCCTCTGTCTGACTAGCTTGAGAGACCTTCTCTTTTGCTTGATCTAAAATGTCTTTCTCCATGGTCTGAACCTCTAACAATTTACTTAACACTCTTTCAGTTTGTTTTTTACTAATTTCTAATCTGTTATAAAGATAACGCAACCCAATAAGATAACACAAAACAAAACCGAAACAGAATGAAACAAAAACGGAACAAAAAATCGTTGTATCAATTTTCCTATTTTCTTGACATGTGCATTTGTGGTCTATTTCTATCTCTTCCTCAGGGGTGAACAACTTCAAACCTTGAGCCAACCATTTTTCCCAATCTGCCTGAGAAAATTCTAGGGATAGGCAGCTTGAAACAAACACAAAACAAATCAAAACAAGAACACATTGTTTTTTAAAATGGTCACCCATTCTCTCGCCTTCCCTTAGGGGCAAGCAATTTCACTTACCCCGAAGCTTCAGACGTTCCCCGCAAGGGCCACCAAATGCGGCAGTCTGGCTGGGCACAAATCACGAGCCACTGAAGCAGGAACAAACTTTATTTTTAAACTGCAGGAAAACACTTCACACAGCTCCCGGGGAATCCTCCCGAACGCCACGAGGCTTCTCCAGAAAACCCCCAGCCGGAAATATCTCTCTCGGAAATCCCTCCTCCTGCACTTCCCCAACCAATGGGAACTCTTGGGGAATCCCCGGAAATCCCCACGAGAACTCCAAAATAGTGCGAGAACTCAAAAGTTGCGGCAGAGGCGGATAGTAATGCCTCGCCTGTCAATCAATACTGTTGGCAAAATGCCAGGGACCATACAGACTCGGCCGTGGCTCTCAGCACCTACTCATGCATGAGTATCCAGCAAATGATGTCACCCAATGTCAATCTTCTAGCAATTACAGAGATTAATGCTGAACCCAGGGTGTAACACTATCCCTCAAGGAAATCAACCAACCACATTGCAGTAATTGATAAAATTTTGCTTTTTTACTGTGAAAGCCCACCGATTCATTCTAACACACATAGTCTTAAAATTGGATGTATGGATTATAGAAACATTTATAGAATGTTATTCATACAAATAATATTATTTATTTATTTATTTATTTATTTATTTATTTATAGAAACTCAGCTAAACATACTCACAGAATGTTTGATTAATAAACCATCAAATGTTCCTATATATCATTATATCAGATCAGGGCAATCAAAGAACAATCTTGAATGAGCCCATGACTGTTGGAAATACTGTATTCATATTATATACCAGACAATGTAGAAACTTCAGCCAAACAGATCATTGGAGAAGACTGTCAAGTTACGGCTGAAGTTAAGCTTCCACAGGAATAAATTCCAGGAGATTCACCAGTAACCATCTTGTGCTCTCAACTTCCTTTCAGCATCTGTCTTTTGGAAAAATCAAGTCACAACATGTTTTATTTGAGCAACTTTTGAATACACATAGCTGAAGTTTCCTCATAATTTGATGCTGATATACTCTGCAGTGGACACTATGTTTGACTCATGAGTATGCAATTCTTCCAGAAAATTGAATAATCAGAGTTTGTCCATTCCTTTGGCTAGGAGCCAGACCTGGCACTATTTTTATTAATTTCAAAATATATTCTCTGTCCAAAAACTTTTGGGAAGCAGGTTCACTGTACACTGGGGATTTCAAGAGAGGGTAGTAAACACCTCTCCCACCACATCTTGAGCTGTGTCATGTTATATAACTTGCATTAGTTTGTTAAGACAGGTCATTCACAATATAAGCTACTTATAGATAGAGAACAAGAAACAGAAAAAGCCTAGGATTTATGGGAAGTCCATCCCCCAACACTAGGGAAAGTTGCTCAAGGAAGGTAGGATCTCATTTGCATGAACCTCACTTGCACTGCTAATCAGACACCCTGGAAAGCAGCCTGCCTTGGGACTTGAATTTTAGGGAAACATGACACATAGAACTGAAGTGTGGTAGAAATCCTGCTTGAAGAGGGACTCAACAGCATCTGGGCTGTCTGGTCTGGTCCCCAGTATTTCAGGATACCCCATTCTCAGCACGTTCTGCAGTTATTTTTGAGAACTTCAAGTGAGTGAGAGCTGAGAACTAGCTTGTTACTAAGCCAACCACAGAACTATCTAGCACTTCTGATCTTCACCACTGTCACCCTACTCCAAGCCATGCTGTTCTTTTTCCTATACTTCTGCTCTAATCTATTATCTCTACTTCTGAAACTGACTTTTGCTGTCTATTTTTTATTGGAAGAATGCTTCTTTTTAGTATGTAAATCAGGTCATAGCACAATTGTCTTCAAAACCATTCAATACCTTCCTATCTGTAGGAAAAAACCAATGTTCTTACCAATGCCTCGAAGACCCTCCATGATATGCCACTATTGCTGTTGGACTTAATCTCCTTACTTAGTCTATTTTTGTTTTCTGTTCTAGCCTCTTGACTTTCCACAATGTTTCTTGAACTTGCCAAACTCTTTATTAGCGCAACACTTCAGACTTACTCTTCTCTCTGAATAGACACAGCTTCCTTCAGATATTCACATGGCTTCCTCACTCATATTTACCCAAGTCTCTCCTTAAAAGTCAGAGACTCCTTCTATAGCCATGCACCCTGTTCACCCACTCCACAGTGTGACACCTATTATTTATCTCTTATTATACTTTGTTTTGTTCATTGAACTTGTCATATTATGACATTGTATGAGTTTGATAATGTGTGCATTTGCAGTTTCCCCAACTAAAATATAAGCTCCATCAAAGCAAGGCATTTATTTGTTCTAATGCTTTGATTTTAAAAATGACTAGAACAGTGTTTGATACACTACATGATCACTCAATATTTGTTTAATGAATAAGCCACTCAGGAATTCTGATTTCCCTTCTGAGTGTGGAAGTGTTTTAAGTGTGTTCTGAGAAAGCTTCATCATCATCCTTAGTTAGGCCCACAAGAAGAAGCAAGAACCTCTCTCTGCTTCTGGATGTGGTGTTGTAGGAAATGTGAGGTCTGGAACTGCGGCAGTCACCTTTGAACCCTGAGGAGGAAACATGCAAAGTTTGAAGGAAGTGGACTGGAAAAGAACCGAGGTGCATAATGACATCAATGAGCTGTGACTCACCTGAGCCATCCCCTCTAAGGAAACATAACTAGGAGATGGAGTAAATTTCTAGTTGCTCAGGCCAGTGTTCTGTGGGATATTATTCCATTCATGTTTTCATTTCTCACAACCAGAGTAATCTGACAAATGTACCATGTCTAGCCATTCCTGCTGCACTTCATTCTTCAGGTGCATTACAAGTCAAGATGCCCAGCTAACTGTTCATGCATGTGCAGCTCAACCTTTTGCTTCAGCACATATAAAATTCTAGTAGATCATACTGCTTCCTTTTTCATGGTCTGACTCACAAATTTCTTTCCCTGCCAGCTTTCCTGACAAACTCTCTTGCTACATTATAATCTCCCTGTCTGCTATATTCCTACAACTCATAGCTTATCTTCTTCTGGGTTTAAATTATTTAAGTAAGTATACAAGGTGAAATTCACCCTTAATTCTGTCTTTCAAGGAAATCATAATCTCAGAATATGATTTTATAAATTCTCAGAAAAACTTTTGCCTTCTATTTTCCATTGTGATTTTTTTCCCGAGAGAGAGAGAGAGAATTTTTAAAAATATTTATTCATTTATTTATTTATTAGTTTTTTGGTGGACACCACATCTTTATTTTATTTTATGTGGTGCTGAGGATCGAACCCAACGCCCTGCGCATGCCAGGTGAGCGCACTACTGCATGAGCCACATCCCCAGCCCCACCATTGTGATTTTATATCAAACATTACTTTGGATATTTCAATGATCCAACTCCTGCATTGTTAGGCTTCTTCCCTGGATCTGTTTATGTGATTCAGCTCTGGCCAATAAAAGGTCACAGGAAGCAAACTGGATGTGTTATTCTGCTTTTCTGGGTAAGTGGCTCTTGCTCCTTTGCTCCAAGCTCTTTTAGGCAGATACTTATTCTGGATATTGCTGAATTGGAGAAGCATTACCCATAGTTGATGAATTCCAAATTTCACAGGATATGTAGAAACACAGACCTTTACTTAAGGTTTTATTAGTTGCATATTCTATGATTGAGACTGAAACATTCCTGATACACATGTGCTAGACTCTAACCTTGATCATTTTATTCTGATTTATTATCATTCTTCCTTGGATATATCCTCACTTCCATCAGACAATTTTTTTCTTCCATGACAAGGAATTAAATAGTAAGGGGAAATATTTAAACTTTATGTTTATTAAGCATACTTGTCCTGTTTCTTGAGGTATGATTTCTAAATTTGCATTTATTAAAATATTATCTTTGTTTTCTTTATTTCTACGAAGAAATAAGTATCATGTTTGCTTTATTTTTTATAGGTGTAGCATTGTAGATTTACTCCTAGAATGATATGTATGATTTCATTCTCTTTCAAAGTTTTATAGATTGAATTGGAGTTGGGAAAAACTGATCTCTAGAACTAATGAAATCTTGCTTCAAGTGTGTTTATCTTTCTTGAATAATGCTACTTTCATATAAACTATTGTTCAGTGAGAATTATTGAGTCAAGAAAGGAACAAGGGATATGAGTCATTTTTCCTATCCCTACGTAAAATATAAATCTCCATGTTTAGCATCATGGTTTGGTTTCCCCAACACACTGACCTTTTAGGGTCTTTAAAAAAATATATATTTACACTTGAAAACAAATCATCTGTTATAACATTTAGAACTAATGAAAAATATGCCCAGATGTGTCAGATTTAATTATTTTATTTCTCTCTATATTAGAAATGGTTGTTAATAAAGATTACTAAAATAAAAAAAAAACTTGAACACATTTTTGAATTCTATATTTGTTAACTAAAGAGAAAATATAAAGATGAGAGACTAATGTAGCAATCAGAAAATTGAAGGTCAAACTCTTTTTTTTAAAGTAACCTTAGACAAATGGATTCACCCTCTGCTTAACTTGTGTTACACATAGCCCTTTATTTGTCTCCTACCAGATGTACTCCTTCAAAGATTAAATTATTTCTAACCAAGAAAAACACCATGCCAGACTATGTAGAAAACCATATATATATATATATATATATATATATATATATATATATATATATATATAAAAATATAT
>NW_025999853.1:19298862-19352382 GCF_001458135.2 Marmota marmota marmota
ACTATATATATATATATATATATATATATATATATATATATATATATATATAAAATTATATGACACATTCATGCTTCTTTTAGATTATTTTTTGCAATATAGCTGAATAAACAACGTATGTATAAGACAGCCTATGCTATGTTTCATGAGTATAACATACCAAAATATCTATAGGAAATCATAAAGAACCTTCTAGTGAGATGATCAGAAATGATTTCATGGAGGGGTTGTGATTTGAGCACTGACTTTCATGGCTTTGAGGTCATTAAGAGAATAAATTCTAAAGCGAGATTGTTTCTGTCCAAACTTCAGTTCAGCTGTTGTATGCCTTTATATTTGTAGACATTAAAAAATCCCTACTTTATAGGTCTGATGAAAAATGCAGTATAGTACATAGAAAGACTTAGAGCAATGTCTCATGTATTTTATGCACTTAAAAATGTTAACTATCATTTTAGTAGGTGATTTGTTTGGTGAGCTTCCCATCCAGGAAACCCATCTCAAGCCAGGAATATCTGTAAGAGCAGATATCTTCAGAAAGATTCAGTTGACCTAACATATTAGTTTCCTAAAGCTGCAATAACATATTTCTACAAACTACATGACTTAAAACAAGAGATGTTTATTCTCTCACGATTTCTACAAGCTGTAAATCTTGAATCAAATGTCAGCAGGGGCTCACTCCCTCCAAAGGCTTTAGGGAGGAATCTTTCCTTGCCACTTCCAGGGCTCCCGGTATTACATGGCTTGGAAAACACCAATCTCTGCCTCCAGCTTGATTGGCTTTCTCCTCTGTCTTTTCCCCTTCTCTTCTCCTATAAGGACACCTGTCACTAAATTTAGTTGTCAACATAATCCATAATGATTTCATTCAAGATCCTTAATTTAATTATATCTACAAAGATCTACAAAAATTTCTTTTTCAAAGAAAGTCATCTTCACAGGTTCCAGGTAAACATAACTTTTCAGATGCTGCCATTCAACCTAATAAACTTATTTTTGGAATTAAAAAATGTGCATAGAGGGGAGCTTTGAAATAGAGGTAGAGAAAAAGAAATGGCTTCAAATAACTTGGCACATGGTTAATAATTTATTTTATAGATGCTGGTAAGCCATTAAAATTTGTTTTAAATATTTTTTATTAGTTGTTAATGGACCTTTATTTTATTTATTTATATGTGATGCTGAGAATCAAACCCAGTGCCACACACATGCTGGGCAAGCACTCTACCACTGAGCCACAACCCCAGCCCAGCCATTAAAATTTGAGTGGCAAAATAAAGACTATGATTTAGAAAGGTGAATCTGTTGGTGAAGTGGAGGTTTTGCTGAATAGGGAAGAAAATGGAGATAGAAGATCAGCTACAAAATATGTGTGGAAGCCCACACAGAAGATACGACTTGATCTGATGCCATGATTCTGGATATCAGAAAAATATTATAAATAAAAGACTTAAAGTACGTAAGGAAGTCAAGTGCAGTGGCACACACCTATAATCCCAGTGGCTTGGGAGACAGAGGCATGAGGGCCAGCCTCAGCAACTTAGAGAGACCTAAAGCACTTAGTGAGACCCTGTCTCAAAATAAAAAATAAAACAGGCTGGGGGGTGTAGCTCAGTGGGTAAGCACCCTGGGTTCAATTCCTGGCACACTTAAAAAAAAAGAACATAGTGATCAAAAACCAGATGTGTGGGAGTGTTTAAGAATATGGAACAGGTTAAGGGCACCTCTCGCGTTCTGTGCATTAATTGTTCAAAGAATGCTAATAATATTTTCAAAAGCATATAGAGTCCAGAGTGGAGTTGTTTGTGGTAGAGAATGTGTTGATATTTTTTGAGACATACTGAATTTGTGTTGGAGATTCAAGACAATATCTCAGGAAACCATAAGGACCTAAAGATTTGAGAGGCCTTTTTATATAATTATGATACTTGAAACAACAAGAGTAAATAATGTTGCTAAAAAAGTTTATAGCCAAAGACTTTGAGATGCTGTATCCAGAGATGGCCCTAAATATGCCACATATGGTAATGTTGCTATTTGGGAATAAAACTAACAACTAGGGAAACTGGCAGTTAACTCATTTGACCATTTAGCCAAGAGTCATCCATATAAGATTAAAGAGATAAAATAACTTGCCTCCCTTTCCTTATATAGATCTCAGATGGCCTCATTTCAACTGGCTTTTGTTTCTTAGCTAAAATTACTTCAGTGACTGGTATCTGCTTATCTGGGCATAGAATTCTGTCAACATTTTGGGTCATTTCAATTCATCATCTTGGTATGGGTCAAACTGGACCAAAAAGAAAAAAAAAAAAGTTTTTCTGTTCTTTTCATCAATATACTTGCTCTTTGTTTCTGGAAGTGAGAAAATATTGATGTGCCATATTAATTACAGCTAAAACCAACTTTAGACCCCATTTCAGAATTAATATCATGGAAACATGCTTTGCTTATAGCATATACTTCTTTTTTAAAATAATTTTTAGTTGTTGATGGACCTTTATTTTATTTGTATGTGGTGTTGAGAATCAAACCCAATGCCTCACACATGCTAGGAAAGTGCTCCACCACTGCGCCACAACTCCAGCCCCAGAATACTTCTTTTAATAAGAAAAATCTACTCTTCCGTCTGTAACATTGTTGTCAAAAGCTGTGATCAGAGACAAAAAAAATAAAACATAGTATACAGGAAAGAATGACAAATAATAACAAATAATATATTGCTAAATAAAATAATTTCAGCAGGTTTGCAAAAGAGGGAAAAAGGAAACTTGGGTTGAAAGTTAGCAAAAAGAGATATAGATGCAAGAAGTTTAGCATGAAGGACATTTTACTAGCAGGGACAGAGTCAGAAAGGACTGCTTCAAGTTAATGTTTCTCAAAGTGTGATTCTTGGGCACCCATTAACAAAATCAATTGAAGAGCTCTGTTTAAAGTAGACACCCCAACTTGGAGGCTAGAGGTCATTTTTTTCCTCCAAGACTCTTTTCTTTTTTCTTTGTCACTTTAGAAACTCTTCTGAGTAGGTGCTGGGGTTACGGCTCAGTGGTGGAGTACCTGTCTAGCATGTGTGAGGCACTGGGCTTAAATCTCAGCACCACATATTAATAAATAAAATTAAAGGTCCATTGATAACTAAAAATTTATATATTGTAAAAAAGACTACAAGAGTAGACTGGGGGTGAGAAGTGATCTGAAACATCATCAAACAGTAAAGAATGCCCTGCATCTTTTCAGGAGGCAGATCTTAGGCAGAATAATGGAGACACCATAGATGAAGAGCAATCTCTTCTCTGAACTCTGGACCCTTAACTGGAACAAGGCTCAGAGCTGTTAAAAATATTGGGGTTAGGGCTGTAGCTTAGTGGCAGAGCACTTGCCTAGCATGTATAAGGCACTGGGTTTGAACCTTAAGCACCACATAAAAATAAATAAATAAACGGATTCTGTTCAACTACAAAAAATTAAAATATATTGATCAACTGGTGGAGACACATGAATGGAAGTTAAGAAGCAAGGATAGAAGTTGATAGAACTAATGTGCTCAATGAAATCTGCATAAGCTGTATAAAATAAATCTAGTTGACAATGAGATCCTTTTTATTTTTAGAACTGAGTTATGTAATAAAAAGTTTGAAGAAAAAAAAATGATCTTTCTTTTTTTTTACTGAGTAATGCTGATGATTGTAATATACATGGAGAAAGAAATAGAAGACTCTCACTTCCCTTATATATATTTATTTTTTATAATACCTTTCAATTTCTGTCATTATTTTATATAACTATTTGATTCTTTAAAGTTTATTAAAAATGTGTGTGTGTGTATATATATATATATATATATATATATATATATATATATATATATATAACAGCAGAATGCATTTTGATTCATTGTACACAATTCAGCACAACTTTTCATTTCTCTGTACATGATGTAGCATTGCACTGTATGTGCAGTCATATATGTACTTAGGGTAATAATGTCCATCTCATTCCATCATCTTTCCTGCCTACATAACCCCTCTTTTCCCCTCCCTCCCCTTTGCCCAAAGTTCCTCTATTTTTGGCATGACCCTTCCATTATGAATCAGCATCCATTTATCAGAGCAAACATTTGGCCTTTGATTTTTTGGGATTGGCTTACTTTGCCTCACATAATATTCTCCAACTTCATCAATTTACCTACAAATGCCATAATTTTATTCTCTTTTAATGCTGAGTAATATTCCATGTGCATATATACCACAGTTTCTTTATTCATTCATCTATTGAAGGGCATATAGGTTGCTTCCACAGTTTAGCTATTGTGAATCGAGCTGCTATAAACATTGATGTGGCTGTGTTACTACAGCATGCTTATTTTAAGTTCTTTGAGTATAGACTGAGATGTGGGATAGCTGGGTCAAATGTTGGTTCTATCCTAAACTTTCTAAGGAATCTCCATACTGCTTTCCAGATTGGTTGCATCAATTTGCAGTCCCACCAGCAATGTATGAGTGTGCTTTTCCCCCACATCTTTGCCAACAATTATTGTTGCTTGTATTCTTGATAATTGCCATTCCAAATGGCATGAGATGAAATTTTAATGTGGTTTTTATTTGCATTTCTCCAATTACTAGAGATGTTGAACATTTTTTATATATTTGTTTATCAATTGTGTATCTTCTTCTGAGAAGTGTCTGTTAAGCTCCTTAGCTCATTTATTGATTGGGTTGTTTTTTTTTTAATGTTAAGTTTTTTGTGTTCTTTATATATCCTGAAGATTAGTGCTCTGAGATGCATGTGGCAAAAATTTCTCCCAAAATGTAAGCTTTCTCTCTACCTCATTGATTGTTTCTTTTGCTGAGAAGAAGCTTTTTAGTTTGAATTCATCCAATTTATTAATTCTTAATTTTATTTTCTACTATTTTGGTGACAATACCATACTGTTTTATTTTATTTATTTATTTTATTTATCTATTTTGGTGCCAATACCATACTGTTTTTGTTACTCTGGCTTTGTAGTATAGTTTAAGGTCTGGTATTGTGATTCTTTTGGGGGAAATAGCAATAAACATCAAGATATCTGTTCTAGGGATGCTTGTTGGAACTAAGGTATCATTTTTAGGTATTTTTTAGCTGAGAGAGCTAGGAAATATATATATATATATATATATATATATATATATATATATATATATATATATATATACACTAATTTGTGTACAGGCACATATCTATAAATATTTTCATATGTGATGATCAGTATCTATATTGAGCTAAACCTGGGTTCTTGCTGATGTCTCCAACTCATCATATGGGTCATTCTCTCCTTTCTTACATGTAAATTTCTATGCCAACTGTGAGAAACTGGGCTCCCACCAGCCACCAGCCTGTTAGTTTTTCACCCCCAACATACAAGTATAATATTAAAATTCTTAACTGTTTTCCTATCTGACATTTTCTTAGCAAACTTTTTAAGTGCTTCTTGTTTACATCAAGATGATACAATGGGGGGGGTCAAGTACCATGAATAAGAAATATCTGAATTTTATCATTTTTTTCTATTTTTATAAGATTTGGGTGTCTGTCTTTTAAATTTGAATCACAACGTTCTACTTTTTAAAATATTTAATATTAAGTAATGAAATTAAATATAGTTTATATTAAAACTTTAATTATAAGATTCATCAGTAGTAAAAAAGAAAATAAATAACCCCAATAAAAGTTACAATGATTTTTTTTCCTGCATATTGTCTCTTTTTATTAATAATGATTGATAGATTTCTTACTTTGGAAATAATTAGGTAATTACTTTTGCAGGCTCTGTTTATTAATAAGAATAAATTTAATTTGTTAGGAAATGTAAAATGTGACTAAATCACTGCTTAACAGAGGAAATAGTTGGGTTGAACCTTAGGATTCAGCTAGCAGTGACCTACATATACTAGCCTAATGAGAAAGGAAGGGTAGAGGTGGTTTAGACTAGAGCTGTCTGGTGAGTTCACAAGGGAGGAAGAGAAGTGGCAGAAGCATGCTGAAACTAGGAACTGCTAAGCCATCTTGACTTTTGTTTTTATATTTCTGCTTTATTCTGGGCACAATTTTGCTTTTCTCTCTTAGCCCCTCTGGTTCACATAGTTGAGAGAAGATGGTCATTCTAAGCTTCCTGTTCATCACCCCCAAACAAAGATCTTTCCTTTGTATGTATTCTCAGAGATTCTGATTGGCTTCTGATTTATTCTGTCAAGGCTTTGGGAAAAGTATGCATTGACATAAATGGTTGCCAAGGTAGTTGTGACTGGGCAGTGTCTGCAAAAGTGTCTGTTACAAAGTTTAACAAGACATTGAATATGGAGTATTGTTCATCAATAAAGTATATGTCCATCAAGGTTAGGATGACTGGATGATTTCCACCTTCTGAAGATTAGAAAGTCTGTAACCTGAAGTATTTCTCCGGCATATTATTTTATTCAGTGCATTTTATTTAATCCTGTAATACCACATTCATTCATATTCTCTCTCTCTCTCTCTCTCTCTCTCTCTCTCTTCATTTAAGTAATCTTTACTTTTAAAAGAAGTTTAGGTTCACAGGAGTATTGATCAGAAGGTATAGGAGTTTTCCATATTCTTCTTGCATACATACATAGCCTTCCCCACTATCAACATCCTACTGTAGAGTGAAGATGTTGATGAACCTGTCTTGACACATCATTATTACTCAAAGTCTATAGTATTAATGTTCATTTATGATGCCGTACATTTTATTGGCTTGGAAAAATGCAAAATGACATGTACCTTAATGGAAATACATACAAAATAGTTTCACTTCCTTAAAAATCTTATTGCACCTATTCATCCCTTCTTTGCCTTAACTCCCAGCAACCAGTTATCTTAAATATACTTAATATTCATCCATATCATTTCATGGCTGTTTAGCCCATTTATATTTATCACTGAATAAAATCCCCATTAATTTATTCTTGATCAGTCAGAAACAGAATCAACCTTTCCATATTAACTAAACATTGCTTCTCAGATATGTATCTGAGAGTGAGAACTGTTACTCTCAGAATTGCTGTAGACTTCCAGTACATTTAAGTGTGATTCATCATGGATACCTCAGATAAACATCTCAGCTCTCCTCTGATTCTCAAAACTCACATGTCTACCCCTAAACGTTTACAGGTGATGAAATTGCCATTATTCTAATATCTGATCCAGAAAGCCCACTGAACTCTGCATACTTATACAGAATAGAATAAAGGTTAACACAAACTGTACATCACCTATGCAAATACACCTTTAAAATTGCTTTTCACACTTTAGGCAATGTTTTATAATTGAAACCCTAAAGTGAGAGAAGAATTAGCTGGAGAGGTTTACAAGTTAAAGTATACATTGCAGGAGTTAATGAAATCTGAAGAGCACCTATAATATTCCAAAAAATTACTGAAAAACAACCTTGTACTGTTCCATCACACGATAATGGAAACTTATCTTTTTATCTCCCCCTTGATTTAAAAAAAATTGAATGCTGTAGAAGTTATATAATGTGCCCTTATATGCTTAAAAATGAAATCACACTTTTGCCACCTTTTCTTTCTTGAATTTCTGTAGTTTATCTGATTTCCAGCAGTGAAGATGGCACATGTACTAGCAAACAACCGAGCAGTATTATTAAACTGCAGATGCTTGGGTTCCTGATGTCAGATATGCAACACACAGTGATACACTCATGAAGAACACTTTAAACGGTGTTTTAAAGGAAGCACCTCAAGTTTGCTAACTCTTGTTGATCTTTGGATTTCATCAACACTTGTCCATTTAATATTAAGTTAATTATTAATTCCATAATTCATTTTTTAAAGTTAGGTAACTTTTTTCATAAATTTATTTTATTCATTTATTTTTCTGTGGTGTTGTGGATTGAACCCAGGGCCTCACATGTGCTAGGCAAGCACTCTACCACTGAGCCACAACCCCAGGCCATAAATTCATCCTTAAAGGCAAGGCTACCCAAGGATAATGTTCCCCTGAAACAAGTATTTTATATGTGTGTGTGTGTGTGTGTGTGTGTGTGTGTAGATAGATAGACAGATAGAAAGAGAGTTATTCCTGAAAATGTATTATATATAATCACAAAAATTGAACAAATTAATACCAACTGGAAACTTACCATAAAGATAGAGACAGAGAAAAAATAGATGGGAAGAGACAGAAAGAAACAAAAAAGAGACAACCACAATTTCTTTACTGAAAAAAGTTCAAAATCTGTAGAGCTGTATGCACATGGAATATATTACTTATATCCATTGTTACATCTGAAGATTGTGAATCATATGGATGGATGGTTTTGCTGGCGGCATATACAGAGACAACCTAAAGGCAACAAGTATATGTTAAATATTAGGTCCTAGAGGAATATTGTAATAATCACCTATAAGCACTAGCTCTGAGAATGTTACAATGATGGCAAAAGCAATGTTAATTTCTTTAATTAATATTATTAATTAAACATATTTATGAAAATTTTTATGTGGAAGCCAAAATAAACATACTAATAAAAAGAAATAAAGACACCATATTTCTAACTGTATTTATAGGGTTGCTGAGAATTACAGAAATGGAAGGTGGTGAAAAGTGGGGAAATCTCTATTTTAGACTATATGAATATATTATGTAACTCCTACAGCACTCAAAATTTCAATTTGCATACAGTGTCACTTGCCAGAAGCAGATATTTTATGCATAACCACAGATGGAAGTTGTTAGCTGGGATTCAGTCTTCAGTTGATCATCATTAGACATTAATTGCAATGGATTGTTACCTTCCTTCAGGCTTTCAGAAGAAGAGAAAAGGCAAAACTAATCAGCTTGAAGATCACAGTTCAGCAGGGAATAAGGACAGCATCACAAATTACTAGAATTATTTGAAATATACTTTTCACAATTAAATTTTTTATACTTGACTAATTGAGGAGTGTTTAAAAGAAAATCTGATACATTAAGACCAAGTTGGAAATTTAGAAGAGCTAAGAGTTCACCATACTCTTGTATCAATTCTGGGACAATATTGCTGAAAATGCATTAAAATAGTCAAGAGATAAAATTGGTTACATTTCAAAAACAGTTTCTTTGAATTTTAGCAAACTTAGAAAGGTTTGTATTAATGGAAATCACAAGTGTTATTTACCAAGTTATCATTCACATTTCAGCAGGTAGAATGCTGAATACTCATTTTATTTGTACAATGAAGGGCCTGATGCTTTTTTTTATTAATGCCTGCTGATGTCTCAGTTTTTATTTTCAGAAAGATTATTTATTTATTACCTTAGCAAATGATTTTTATTTTCAGAAAGTTTTATTACTTAATACCTTAGCAAATAATCCCAATAAAATGAGAGGTAGGTTTAAGGACAATTAAAAAAAAACAGACAATTTGGAAGCAAATGAGAAAAAAGGACATATTACTATTATTTGACTTCAGGTTTTACAGTTATTTCGAGGAATTTGCTTCAGAGGTCTGTATTCTGGTCTCAGGGCTGTCACTCAGTTACTCTGTACTGCATTTCTTCACTCTGTGCCAATGAGAGGCTAAATTTTATATTTACTTCACAAGGTTCTTAGGGGGATGCAGTAAGACTCTGAAGCATCAGATTATAAGCTTAAAAGTCATTCCCAGAGCTTTGTGCAAGTGGAGGGGAAGAGAGAGTGAAAAGATCTCCTGAGAATGAAAACTGCTTCAGATTAATTGATAAAGGAAAGAAGAGGTTAAATCAAGAATAAGCACACATGCCCATCAAAATGCCATTTTTCCTATATCAGCTCCCCCATCTTTTCTTCTGCTGGGAGGGATAGGCAAGCGGAGGATCACAAGCCAAGCTTTATTTATTCATGTCTTTGATGTAAATATAACTAAAGGTAGTTCTTAGATAAGGAATAAAAGGATGGTGGAGGCCTAAGAGCCTAGGTTCTTCAAAGCTATTTCTTGTAATCTTTGCATGTCTCCTTCACTATCGCCTTGCTGTGGGCTTATTTTACTTAACCTAATAAACTTCAGGACACCAAAATGGAATGCACAACCTCCAGTCCAGTTGAAACCAGAACAGAGCATGTGCAATACAGCAAAAAGCAGCATTCCTCCTGAGCAATGACATCAGTTACAATGCTAAAGTCTCCACTCTGCAGAACACGAGTGACAGTTCCAAAAAATATACAAGCACACTGTAAGTTACAATGCATCTTCTGCCCCGTCCCCTTTCCCTCAGGAGTAGCCCCCGACCAACTCAAAATACCCATGGAGAACTTGTCCATGGAGAATTTGGAAACTTTTGACCAGGAGATAGTCTGCGCTCAGAAACCTAGAAAACTCATAAGTTTCTTTCTCTTTGACTGGAATTTCTGATTGGAGTTTCCCTTGGTATACAGCTGAGACAGAGACCCAGAAGCCTATGGGCCAACAGGCAGAAAAGTGTGACCCACATATTAGAAAGCTCCTCTATCACATCTCCTTACTGGCAGGAAGCAATGGAAAGTATAGATAGTTCTATACACTTCTGGAATCTTAGTTCTTTGATAAGCAGTGGATTGCTTGAAACAATTGCTTCCCAAGCCTAAGCTTTTAAACATTGGCTTTATTAAGAGATCCCACAAGCATCAAAAGTTTTTTTTTTTTTTTGGTAGGGTGGGGGCGAGCAGGATAACGGGATTGAACCCAGGGGTGCTTAATGACTGAGTCACATCCCCAGCCATTTTTAAAAATACTTATCTAGAAACAGGATCTTAGAGTTGCTTAGTGCCTCACTGATTTGTGGAGGCTAGCTTTGAACTTGCATTCTTCCTGTCTCAGCCTCCAGAACCACTGAGATTATAGATATGCACCACTACACCTAGCTCAAATATGTTCTTAATATTTTTAGTCAAGAAATGAGAGACTTATGGAGATTAAATACAAAGCTTTTATTGAAGTATTTGTAAATTGGCATAGAAAACAATATATTAATATAAACAATAACCAAAAAAGTCTCTCTCTCTCTCTCTCTCTCTCTCTCTCTCTTTCATACACACACACACACACACACACACATACATTCTTTAGATAATTTCTTTTCAAGCATCAAGTTGTATGATAGTGGGTATGAAATACTGTATGAAATCTAAAAGGAAAAAGTAAAGCAAAACACAATGTAGTCACATACTATTTTTAAAACAGGCAATAAAATTAAAAATCATCTATGTATAAAACCATCAAATTTATAATGTGCCTTAAGTTAGAAGTGATAACAGAACTGGAATCTTAATTTTCAAATCCTAATCACCTTGTATTAAGCAAAATTTTACCTTGGCAATAGAGGATAGGCAGGCTTTGGATGTTATTGGGAATGAATATAAACAGTTTTAGGATCGGATTATCCCTTTTACAGTAGTAGATCTATTATGCAATTGGTTTACTTCTTTATATGATCATCACAGGAAAAAATGATATTTGTATAACACATTATAGAACCACCAAATAAATACTTATTGAATTTAAAAATATGAAATGACTTATGCAAAGGAAACTATTTTATAATTTAGTTCTTTACAACCCTTAAAGAGTACTAGAGTACTACTAGTCCTGTCTTATCTTCTTATCTTTTTCTCCCTCCCTCCCTCCCTTCCCCACTCCCTCTTTCTCTCATGGAAGATTTAATCCAGGGGTGCTTTACTACTGAGCTATATCTCAGTTCTTTTTATTATTTTTATTTTGAGACAGGATTTATTTAAGTTGTTGCAGGACTCACTAAATTTCTGAGGCTGGCCCTGAGTTTGCAATCCTCCTGCTTCAACCTCCTGAGTTACTGGGATAACAAGTGCGTGCCACAACAGCAGGCATAACCCTCCAAGAGTAGATGATAAAAAAATTAGGCTAACAATGTTTTTGACAAGGAAAGAGCGATCAGGAATTTAATGTGTAGAGACTGAATTTCCAGTTCATTTTCTACCTAAAATTAGTTGTATACCTTTTGTTATGGTTTAGACGTGAGGTGTTCCCCAAAAGCTCATGTGTGAGACAATGCAATAAGGTTCAGAGGAGAAATGATCAGGTTGTAAGAGTCTTAACCCAAACAGTGATTTAATCCCCTGATGGGATTAACTACATGGTAACTCAAGTGGTAGGGTATGGCTAGAGGAGGTGGGAATGGAGGTGTAGCTTTGGGTATATATTTGTATCTGGTGAATGTAATCTCTCTCTCTGCTTTCTGATCATGTTGTGAGCTGCTTCCTTCTGCCATCCTCTCCTGCCATGATGTTCACCCTTACCTAGATCCCTGAGGAATGGAGCTGGCCTGCTATGGACTAAGACCTTTGAAACTGTGAGCCCTCAAACTTTTCCTCCTCTAAAGGTGTGCTGGTTGGGTCATTTAGTCACAGCAGTGAAAAAGCTGAGTACAACACCTTTATATTCTCTTTTGAAAAGGAGAAGTAGGTAATTGCAGATACCCTTTCTGAGTCATTAGATTTTATGAATGAAAATTTGTTTGCATGCTTGAGAAACGTCATTTGTGAGCTAATATTTGAAGAAAGAGCATTGCAATACAAGTCTTAGAAGCTTATTTTATATTCATAAGACTAGATTTTTCTTTAATTTTTAATTGGGCAAAATTCATACCATGATTTTGATCCTTTTTTATTGATTTTTTTATTTACTGAGAAAAGATTTATTTAGGATATCCTCTAGACCAAACACTAAGATGGGTACTGAATATGTGGAAATGAAAGGCATCTCCTTTGCTAAATAGATAATGAAGATATAAAGCAATAAGACATCTTCTAGGGTCTAGTATACTCAAGGTACTGCAAATATGTTATTCAATTTATTTCCCCTAAAAATCTATAAGCTATAATTCTATGAATGGTAAAGAAATTAAAAAAATTGTCCATTATAGAATAAAACCCTCAAAAAGTTAAGTAGAAAAGAATGTATAGCATCTTATTTAAAATAATCAAGTATAAAATCATTTTACATTTTTATAAAAAAATAATTTGGAAAAGTAGTCTTTATTTTCCCATCTTTGAATTTTGCATATAGAATTAACAGATGCCATTTAAATACAAATTTTAAATTTTCAAAAAATTCATTGAAAATATTTCACAAACTAAAGCACTTATAGTTAAATGAATTATCCAAAAATAAAAAAAAATGTGCATTGTACATATTCTCCAAATTATTTTTAGAGAGACTTCTGCTTGGGTAAGTGATTTAGCTTTTACATTTCAATGAATATATGTAAATTGCTCATTTATATATTTTAAAAACACAAAAGGGAACAGAATAATGACTGAGAGTTTAATTGGCACAAAAGCTATTTGGCTTTTATTCCTGTGCTCTGACTGGCAAATTCAGTCATTCTTTTAGCCCTCTTCCAAATTTCCCTCTTATTCAATTATCAAAACCTTTTATTATGAGTCATAAGTACTCTTAGATGCTGATGAAAAGAAGCTACTGATCTATTAAAGAGACAGACATCAAGGAAATAATGAAAATATAACAAAGTTGCTTAAGGTCTATATATGGTCAGAGGGAAAAAAGGAAATATTAATTTTCTGAGCCTTAAGGTTTAGTTTAAGGACATAGTAACTTAAACAGCTGTTTGGAGGTATGGTTGACATGCAGAGGCATCACCCAAGCCCCTCAGAGAATTTCTGCAGATAGCTTGGTCAGCAGATGGCTTCTAGCTGTGAGCTCTTTCAAGGTTGGTACCAATGGCCATAGCCCAATTCACCCACAGCACAGACCCAGGTGCAGATCACATTTGGTGACAGGGCTAAGCCTGCTTAAGCTAAGCCACTTTAACCCAATGTAGAACAACTTTTGTAGTCAACAGTCACTCCAGATCTCCCCAGCAGATCGGCTGAAACCTTTTTGGGTCTGCATCATAGTTTGACTTTTCATTTTTCCATCTCTTGCTTCTTCCACCCTCCTTCCTGAATAGATCCCTAACACACATCTTGCATTGTGAAGAAGTTCACAGTGTCTGATTCTGGAAATCCCAACTGGAGAGACGGAGGAGTAGGGAATTCAAAGTCAGGGAAGTTGCCACAAAAAAATCTAGGAGCCACTCCAAGCCTGGATTTGTGTCTTTCTCTTCCAATGGAAACTGTCCTAACAAAAACTACTATCTTCCCAGTTGCTGAAATCAGTGACCTCCTTTCACACCTTTATTGTATCTGCAGGAATTGATTATGTTAAGCACTCCACTTCTCAGATCTGTTTCTTGACTTATCCAGATGGTAATTAAGTGCCTAGATTGTGAACTCAGAATCAAATTTCAGCTCTACTAGAAACTGATTGTGCTACTTTGGGAAAGCCTCTTTGTGCCTCAGTTTCCAGTCTTTAAAATAATGGTAATCATTGTATCTAATTTGTGAGATTGGTACCATGATTTAGAGTGTATATAGAAACAGATACATATTGTGCTTAGAATGAATAGCTCCTTTTTCCTATGAGTCTATTTTAGCTTGTTTTTCTTTTTACATCTCTACAAGTTCTTTTTTTTTTGTACTAGGGATTTATTGAGAGACAGGGTCTCTCTAGGTTTTTTTAAGTCCTCAATAAGTTGTTGGGGCTGGCTTTGAATTTGTGATCATCCTGCCTCAGCCTCTCAAGCTGCTAGAATACAGGTGTGTGCCATCTTGTCCAGCTATCTAAAAGTTCTTTCTCAGACTATTTACATTATCTTTCTTTGGACCCAAACTGATGCCTTAAATCTTGATGTTATCTTTCCTTGACCATTTTCTTGTCTGTCTTTATAACATCTGGCAAATATCTAGCTTTTCCTAAATAGCATGTTCATATTTTCAATTTTCTACTGAATCTCTACATCTTAATATTTGATAGGCACCCAAACTGAAGGTATCTTAATATTGATTATTTTCTCTTCCCATCCCTAAAACAACAACAAAAATGCAGTGAATGGCACTAGTGGAGTCATTTACATTTAATTACCCCAATCAAAAGTTTGGAGTGTATTCCTAACATCTTCCTCATCCATATTTGTCATGTCCATATTTCCTGAGAACCCTTTTGGATTTCTCAGCTGCTCTCTATACACTTTGAAGTGGCTCCCACAGAAGAGGTAGAATATAATTCTCTTGAATATGAATATCTACATGTCATCTGGCTTGGCTAGTTATTAGGTAGAAATGACAGAAGTTCATCTTTATGACTGTGACTTAAATGGTCTCATGTTTCCATATTGCCTCTTGCACTGTTGCTATCACCAAGAATAAATGGCTCCAGAGGTGGAGGATTAATGTCTTCATCTAGGCTTTTTTTTTTTTTTTTTAGCATTATCAGTACCATCCCCTAACTGGTCATTTTTTTCTCAATCACTCACTACAATATTTCTCCAAAGTATTCCCCACTATCCAGTCAGTTTGAATTGTCTGAAATAAACATCAGTCTCATGTTTCAAGCTCCTTATTCATGTAATTCCAGCCTACAGAAGGAATTCTTGGGTATCTTATGAGATCCACAATGTCCTACACAATGTATATCAAATTACTTCTTTCTTATCATTTCTACTTAATCCCCCAACTTTATGTTCCAATCAATATGAAGAATTTACCTTTTTCCAAGTGCCATTCAATACTCTATACACACTCTTCCCTGTGCCTGAAATGCAACCTCCACCAAACTTCCTGTGTCAGTTGACAATTGTTTGTTATCAAACAATCACAGTAAGTGACATGAATGCCCAAAGCTGGGAGTTGATTGGGAGTTAGCTTATGCAGGCTGAACTTGGCTCCATGGGACTCTCATCCTTCTCCTTGGGCCACCTATCCTTGGTGATGGCAAAGGTGAAAGAGGAAATGTGAAAAGGTGTTAAGTTCCAATCACAAAACTGAAATACTGTTACTTCCTCCCAATGAGTGGCCAAGCCAAATGACATGTGCATATTCAGAGTCAAGAGAAGAATAAATATGCCTCATCTATTTTATTGGAGTCACTTCAAAGTTATATGGCAAATAAAAAAACAAATGTGAATATAGGGAGAAAAGTGTTGAGACCAGTAATGCAATCTAAAATACCTCTTCCTGTGCCTTGTCTGCTGGCTGTACAGATACCCTTTAAACTATGGCTTCTTTCGGATATTACTGCCTATCGTTCTGCTATTTGCATTCTTATGTGTTGCACTAGCTGCCAGTGCATACCACCTTTATCATCACGTGCAACCCTATTATTGCAACTGCTAAGGCTTATTTTTTCGTTCTATTTTATTGAAGGTTCCTTGAAGGTAACAGATGCATTTTAATTTTATTTACACTCAGTAGCCTGGATAATATAATATGAACTCAATAATGTTTGTTTGTTATTTTATTGAATAAGCAGCTACATAAAAATATGAGTTTCTAATTACATGAGTCATGCAAGGAAAAGGTGATAAAACATGAATAGGGACAGTGATAATAGAGAGGAGGACATCAGTGTAGATCATGTACAGAGGCACAATTGTTAGGCTTTGGAGATTGATGGGTTGTAGGGGAAGATTAGTAGAGATAAGAAAAATATTTAGGATGTGTCTTAGGCTTGTGGTTATAAGTGCTATTCACTCAAATAAGGAAAATCGAAGATAAGTAAATAAAGGGAAAATATTCAAATAACAATATGCGTATACATCTCTTTACCTCAAAATACATGAACCTCAAAATTAAACTGCGAGGACTAGAAACGTATATTTGAAAAGCTTACCATATTTGTATGGTGTTATCCACTGGGATTTACATTTCAGAAGAGACTCCCATATTAGAAACAACAACAACAAATCAGTTTAGATCACTGTGCTTAAGATCCAAGATTTCCAGATTAGTATGTGTTCTTGATAGTTATGGAATGTTTGTCAACTTTGGACACCATCTCAACCTCAGTTACCAAATCAATAAAATGAAGACAGAATCTATATCCTTGAGCTGTTGTGGTTTAAAATAAGGTATCATATCAGAAAAAAATACCTTTGAAAATAAAAAATAAAAATAAAACATAACACTCTGTTTTTGTATTTTACATATTCAATTTACATTTTGAGGCAGATTATTCCTCATTAAGGAAGTGAAGAACACTTTCACATATATTTTAGTGTTTAGTGTTAGGTGTATTCCTGAACTCTATTCAGTAAATGCCAGTAACGTGAGTGTTACATCCAAAAATGTCTCCAGGCAATACTCAATGTCCCCGGCAGGGTTGGGGTAGAGATGCCCATCTGTCCCCAGATGAGAACTACCATGGTATCTGAATCTGAATCTAAGAGATGGACAGAAGTTGTAGGCTCTTTTATGTGAAAATATTTCCCATAGACTGGTAGACTGGCACAAGAAATATTTGAAGAAAGCAATTTAAATTTCCAAATTATAGCACTGATGGTTTATTTTTCCTTTTCTTCATTCTCCCAATTACAGACATGTATTCAGTAGCTGCATCCATAGATTCCAGATCTCACTCTTTAAAGCTGGAGTAAGGATATATGAGCTTCCATAGGACATTCCCTTGCTCGGGGTCTGAAAAAGTCAGCCTTCTTATTGTCCAAACCTGAATCTATCTTTCACTGCGACTTTCCAGAAAAATTCATCTCACACATAGCTCCTGCTCTATGTGAGGTACGTTTGCACAGTTGTTGTAGATTAACTAGAGCTCTGATTTGCTTGCACAATTTGATGACATTTCTAATGTTCTCAGTCATATTCTTTCATGGTCTTAAGGTTTACAGAAAATAAGGGTTCTCTTTAAAATGGAAGGTGGAGGGAGGCTTATAAGTGATAAGAAATTAAAAAGATCTAAAAATGAACGGATTATTCAACATGAGAATGAATTCTTTTGGAAATCCATAGAGTTGAAAAGAAGAAAATTATGCTTAAAGCACAGGTAGGTCATGAGAATAGTTGGTATTCAGATAGAATTTTGTGATAAAATATTTTGTGACTTGGAGATAAACAGCATGATCTGGTCAGACAAAAATATTTTTATCCTAAATTACTTTGTTACTCTAAGTCAGATAAAATAGTTGAATCAATAGTGTATTGATTTTTCTCTCCCTAGGTTAGGTCTTAGGCAGAAATAAGTCAATGAAAAATAAACTTCCACTTAGGAGATATTTTCTTGGGACAGAAGGATCCAGGAAATAGACAGATGTGCTGTTTGGGCTGGAGCTGGAGTTCTGGAGTACATCAGGACACAAAAGCACACTGAGCCCCAGCCAAAGGACAGGGAGGATACCGAAGATGGACTGCTCCTTCAGATTATGCTATGAAATCTAACCTATTACTTTAGGCCTCTTTTTTTCTTGAAGAACAGACCCAAAGCAAAATTAGATACCCAAACACCCGGGTCCTAGTATAAGAAGATCATCACTTTTTGCCCTCTGCCAAATGTCCACCTTAACTACAAATGTCCAAATAGGGGACACCTGCTGCTTTAAACTATGAATGGAGATCATGGATACCCAAGTGTTTGATAGAAAAATACCTGAAAATGGATTGTAATATTGTTTGCAAATTACACAGGCATTCAGATATGATCTTGACTTATATAACAGTTACAAAATTTTCATTTCTTTCTCCTGTTCCTGTGAAAACAATTTTAATGCATTTACTTCTATTTTGAAAAAAATCCAGGCTAGTTTTTATTCTAGACCCAGTCTCATCCTAGCAATAAATAATATTCGTCCACAGATACATGAGCAAGAACAAATATATCTGGAAAAAAAATAAGCAGCTCCCTCCATCACATCTAGAGACTTGTTTAAAATAAAACATACTTTTTATTGTATGATAATTATTGTTAAAATTATATTTTAACAATATCCAAATGATTATAATCCAAAGTAACAAATGATTATAATCCAAAGGATTATAATCATAACTCAGGGAAAATTTTAACTCTTAGAACCTCATAAACGTAAGATAATTATCTAAATTAAAATCTCAGGACTTTTAAAAATAATTAGCTATAAAAATATAAATATTTTTATTTCATAGAAATATAAAATGTTTATTAATTACAAAGAATTTTAAGTATTTTACATTAGGATAGGAGTCTGTGAGAGAAGTGAAACTTAAATATAATTTCATGGAGAAAAAACTGAGGGAAAAATATCCAAATAGAGGGAAAAATTAAATTTTCAGTAATTTGAGTTTTGACTTAGGAGGGAAATAGAGAAGCGTTTGGATGTTGGACTCAGGAGTGTCTGGAATTAAGTAATACTTGGAAGCAGTAAATTAATAGGGAGGAGTTGGAACCCAATACTAGATATATGCGTGGATGATCTATGTGTATCTGATAAGTGAGTTTGCTCAGGCTTTCTAGTTCTTTCCTCTTGTGAGTCACAAATGTACCTTGTCTACACTTCTATTAAAATACTTCCTATGCTGTGTCTATTTATTTCCTACTTAGGACTAGATGGTTCTTGTGGATAGAGATTATATTTTAGATGACATTATGTTCCAGGAGTTGTGCCAATGGCCTGTGTGTGGTAGGAACTCTATCCTTCTTACATAGATAAATTACTATGTCCACATTATATTGCTGGTGTAAATTACTAATTACTGATTGAAAAGAATTATGAGAAGAACTTGAAAGTACCCCGTGACATTTAATATGATGGTCTATATTTGAAGGTTCACTAATAGAACCTGTGATAGAGTTATGGGGAACTTGTGTCAACTCACTGTGTTCTCTCAGATTCTTTTTCCCTCCTATTTATTTGAAAGAAAGGTTGGGATGGGGTTCTAGCTCAGTGGTAGATCACTTACCTTGCATGCATGAGGACCTAGGTTTGATCCACTATACCAAAAAAGTATTTATATGTATATACACATTTAGATTTACAAAGTATTGCTTTAGAAGAGATCACTTGGGAGGCAGTTGTCAAACAGGTGTTTAGGTTATATGTACTTGGTTTTCACTAAACAAGTTTATTGAATAGATCAAATAAGTGAAATGCTCCTTTTGACCAAGAGTTTTGAAAATTTTGAATCTGTAAAATTTGGATGCTTTCAAAATGTTAAAACCTTTAAACAGAAACAACATTAAACATTTTACCAAAAGAAGAATTATTTTAAAAGTACAATTTTGTGGCCAAGAATTTTTGAGAAGAGGACTTTGAAACAATTGTATTTTTAAAATTTAGAAGATATTTTAATGCAACTTTCAATATTTTTCTACTCACCATTTTCATTTTTTTAGAGAGAGAGAGAGAGAGAGAGAGAGAGAGAGAGAATTTTTTAATTTTTTTTTTTAAGTTTTCGGCAGACACAACATCTTTGTTTGTATGTGGTGCTGAGGATCGAACCCGGGCTGCACGCATGCCAGGTGAGCGCGCTACCGCTTGAGCCACATCCCCAGGTCTCATTTATTTTTATACATGTAATAAATCAAAGGTACCAAGATTTCTGTGTATAGATGTTTTATGCTTGTCTTTTTTTCTGATGTAGTCTTTCATTATGATTTTGAAAAACACGAATTATTATTATTAAGGGATTAGAAGAATAAAAATCAATAGACACAGAACATAATATTTTCATAGGAACTCAACAAATGAAATCATTCACTCTTTAAAACAACATTTACTTAGAAAATTCCATCAGTCAACTCAGCTCATTTCTTTAGAACCTTACAGTGAGCCCTCAGTTAACACTGGAATCTAAAATAATGCATTTGAATATATATATTTTTTTAAAAAAACAATTTTCTGGTTAATCTCTGAATAATTATTTCAGTGAAAAACTATGTTTCAAACATCCACTTCATGTGTCTTTTGACCTTTAGATTGTGGACATAAGCCATGAAATTTATTTATTTCCCCAAATCTGATAATCCTCTTAAAGTCAAGGTTTTGTTTTCAAATGTGTATATAACATTTTGATGGTAAACCATTATCACCTTGGAAATCATTATAAGCTTTTAATTGCATTCACCTTTGCTCATTTTAGACTGGAGTGTTCTATCTTTAATTTCTGAATCTCAGATGATGGTCAAGATAATGAAGAAGCAATGAGGGAACTTTATGAATTCAGGTATGCAGCTTCTGACTAGTTGGCTTCCTGTGAGTACTGAAGTCATCATAAAATATTACTCCTATTTGGATGCTTCTGATCTATGAAGTAGAGGAATTTTGAGATATTTAAAAATCAATTGTATTTTTTGCACCAAACAGCAGATTGATAAAGAGATGTTGAAGTAGGGAGATAACTAAACGTCTTTATAATACTTTGGCAAAACCGTTCTAGAATCAATTTGTTTCATTCAAAAAGCTGATGATTATAATTCGTTTTTGGGGCATACACTTTTACACTCATGTTTGAGTACATGAAAATGAAAACAATTTTTCAGTCTCTTATCGATTATTTTACCTACAGTTGTGCTTTCCTCATGATAAAATGTCTTTTGAAAATAAAATTTAGGTCATGAACCAAACACAAAATGGAGAGTTAAGAAATTATTCAAAGAATTAAATCACTCCAAGTATAGTATTTCTTCGCAAGGCAGATAACCAACCTGCACTATTTTTTTTCTGACCTATCATATTCCTACTCCCATTATTATACTAGAATTTTCTTATTGCCACTCACTTTTGTGCATGCACAATAATAAGGCATCCCCATCTACCAAGATTTTATAAGGCCAAATCTCATGAGCAAAAAGATGTGGCATATTCTTTTCTCAACCCTGGATTTAAGTCATATTTTATGTAGTTAAATAGATTTAGGTGTTTCAATTTTCTGGCTTAGGGGTACATAGCAGCACCAGGATTCTCTTTATATAATGTAAGTCTGTTCTATCTTTCATGGTATTAAACCAGTGTATTAGGCATCCTTTAAGTTGAAAGGGTCAATGGACCTAAAGTTGGATAAAAATTTCCAACTTAAAATTTCAAAGCCTAAAATAACACATAGCTATGCCTGGAACAGAGCAGTTATGTGCATCAACATGAATGTGTATAATTGTAGCACCAATTGATGATTTTAGCAAGTAATTTTAAGTGCTAAAGTACCTTCTTTGTGCAATTATATTAAATTATACAGCAAGAGAAATCTTTGAAAAAGTTATTACTTAGGTTTGGAATCTAGTGCATTTTTTCCCTTTCATTTTTCTCTTTTTGAACTTCATGAAATTTCTAGAATATATAATTATGTCAGACTGAGAAAATAAACTCAGATACCTAAAGGATGGTTCAATATTTGAATATGTGCATGTGGGTAAGTATGAATGTGTATATATAATTAAGTGATGTAACATGTATATAAAATATATGTATATATCATATTTTCTTTCAGAAAATTTTCTGAAGTCAGAAGAGGATTAAATATTATACAATTAAGGGAAAATTAGAAAAACCGTTTCTCTTTGACATGATCCTAAGCATTAAAATAGTCACAGGCAAAGGATTACTAAGAAACAGAATGTTTAATGAAGTTAAAAGAAACATTCTGTGCTTTTATCATGAATTTCCAGTGAACATCTTTAAGTGCAGATAATAAGTGATGTTTTCTTGCTTTCACAGTGATGCAGCATAAGTATCACAACTCTTTTAAGCCTACACAATAAAAGAGTTTTGAATGCAAGAGAATTATCTGATTGTGTATTTGACTTTTATAATCTTATACTACCTTAACCCTGATTACTTATCTAGATCTTCTTTTTTAACAAGAAAAAGAACAAAAGAAAATCACCTCGGAGCAAATTACTTTGGAATCTTTTTTTTTTTTTTCTGTTTGTCTTGAAGTAGTATTGTGCTCTAAAAGATTTTCACATAAACAAGGCAAATCAAGAAGTTTCTCCCAACCTCCCTTACTTCTTTCCTTCCATCTATCATATCACTTGTTTCTTTTAAGTCAGGGCTGCCCACAGTAGCTGCTATGGTTTTTTCAGCAACATCCAGTGGTGTGAATAAGCCATTACCTTAACCACTTTTCCAGTATTCTCTACCAACACCACTGCTCCCAGAGCTACAGGATAATTTGCCTTTGGAGGTTGAATTGATTAAATGCTGCTATTAATAGGTATTTGGCTGTATTTTGTATTGTTTTGAATATAAGACAATAGGAGGGACATCTTTTGAATGCTGATGGTTCATTTGAGAATGTTCGAGTATTAACTTACAAAAAATGCATTCATCAAGACCCACATAGTGCCAAGAGATCAGTGGCATCCTTCCCCTGAAGGATTACTGTTTGCTATGGCCAGGAATTGAATGATGTCCAGTAGATAGTCTTTGTAATACACTAAATGTTGATAGATTTTCTCAGCAGCCATTCTCTCCAGGAAAATCAGGCAGCCTTGCTAAAATAATGACAATGAAGAAGATCACCACACTTGCCTTTCCGTCTGAAATCTCAGAGCCATTCCTGTACATCACAGCAACATTTAAACCTTTGGGCAGCCCCTTGAAGAGAAGATCAAAGCTTCAGTACAAAGAGGTTTCATTGAAAATTAAGGTGCAATGTAGAGATATGTGGCAAGACTTGCAAAACTTTGTGGTATGACTCATCTGCAACCTTTTGGAAAATTTAATGTGGCAAAAGTAGTGCGTTATTATGATGTACCATGTGGTGTCCCGATTTGTCATCTTCGCTTGACATATCTTTTATTGAGGGGTACAAGAAGAAACCCCACATTGGCACAGGAAAAAAAATTTCTACTTACATCCCACACGGAGATTTAAAAATATATTTCTAGAATTTGGCATTTACAGGAACATGTTTCACTTTAGTGGTTCTGAAAGAAGATAGCTTTTTTTTTTTTTTTTTAAACCCAAGTGGAAGAATCTATAATACTAACACATCACCACTAGAGGGCCAATCGTGCTCAGCTAATTTGGTAAATGGTAGGGGTAGGAAGAGGGAGTGAAAAACATTTGAGTTTACTTTGCATGTGTATTCTTTTATATTATTGGCTGGTTTATTATTTAAAAATTATATTCTAAATTTTCCCCTGTTATTTTCTTTACTTTTTGCAGTTTCAGAAAATATTATGTTCATTTTTTTTTCAAGTACCACATCAGAACCAAATTAGAATCTTTTATTCCACGGAGATAAAATAACTGCATTAGAAGAATAATCCATTCCAAGCCCCATTATTTTTCCTATAGTTATTTAAATTATTTTATAATATAGTCATTATAATGACACTTGATGTGTGAAGTTGAACAGAAAAAATATAAAAACCTGCACAATGTAGAAGTGATTGGGGAAAGAAATAACATTATTTTCATTGCAAGGAATGGAATAATTTCCGTGGGATAGACTCATGGATGGGAACACTTCATAATGCAGTTCTTTTGACATATAAAGAAGTTAAAGCTTCCAAATATAAATATATCTCAAGCAAATTGTTTTCTTAAAGCAATCAGTGGCAAATGACCTCAGATACTTATTAAAATACAATTTCTAATCTTCATCATGTGGGATTTAGCCCCAACTTCCTTAATAAGACTCCTATAGCGCAAGAATTAAAACCAAGAATCAATAAATGGGATGGAATCAAACTAAAAAGTTTATTCTCAGCAAAAGAAACAATCTGTGAGGTGAACAGACAGCCTACATCCTGGGAGCAAATTTTTACCCCTCACATATCAGATAGAGCACTAATCTCTAGGGAATATAAAGAACTCAAAAAGCGAAACACCAAAAAAACAAATAACCCAATCAACAAATGGGCCAAGGACCTGAACAGACACTTCTCATAAGAGGATATACAATCAATCAACAATTATAAAATTTTTTTTTCATCATCTCTAGCAATCAGAGAAATGAAATTAAAACTACTCTAAGATATCATCTCACCCCAGTCAGAATGGCAGCTATTATGAAGACAAACAACAATAAGTGTTGGCAATGATGTGGAGAAAAAGGTACACTCATTCATTGCTGGTGGGACTGCAAATTGGTGCAGCCAATTTGGAAAGCAGTATGGAGATTCCTTGGAAATCTGGGAATAGAACTACCATTTGACCCAGCTATTCCTCTCTTTGGAGTATACCCAAAGGACTTAAAAACAGCATACTACAGGGACACAGCCACATCAATGTTTATAGCAGCACAATTCACAATAGCTAAACTGTGGAACCAACCTAGATGCCCTTCAGTGGATGAATGGATAAAAAAAAAATGTGGCATATATACACAGTGGAATTTTACTCATCATTAAAAAAGAACAAAAATCATGACATTTTCAGGTAAATGGATGGCGTTGGAGAAGATAATGCTAAGTAAATTTAGCCAATCCCCAAAAAACAAATGCTGAATGTTTTCTCTGATATAAGGTGGCTGACTCATAGTGGGGTAGGGAGGGAGAGCATGGGAGGAATAGATGAATTGTAGATAGGGAAGAGGAGTGGGAGCAAAAGGGAGGGGGCAGGAGATTAGCAAGGATGGTGGAATGTGATGGACATCATTATACAAAGTACATGTCAATATACTTTATATACAGAGATATGAAAAATTGTGGTATATATGAATATTAAGAATTGTAATGCAAAAAAATCCCAAAGTACATGTATAAAAATACTATTTCTAATTCTAGATATTAATATCTATTTTGAAAAACATTAAAAAATTACATTTATGCTTTCATGGACTAATTTTATTAATAATGGTATATAAAGATGAGATAAATGATGGATAATGATTTGTCCAGTATAAATTTGCAATTAAAATCACTGTTTTTAATAATAGGAAAATCAATTGTCTTTCTTGAATTCATAAATATGACAAAGATAACCTCAATATGAAAGATTCACATTACTTTCTGGATTGTATCAAACCTCACTTGGTTTGAGTTTTTAGCTGAACTCTTGGGGCAAGTAAAGTAATTATGATGACCTGAGCCTCAAGTTACTCAGGATGAATGAATGAACAAATAAATGCTTTTTTTTGACATATTTCCTTCTTACAGTTTATCTTTTTTGACTTTTGAAAAAATTATCAATCTGTATTATCCCATCATACTTTATACCTGTGATTATGATAATAATTGCCACATTCAATATAATGGTTTCTCCTACTCTTCCATGAGTTCCAAAGATACTAGAGTATGTTATTTCATCTCTGAATCTTCACAGTCATTTATAAAAATAGCCCTTAATAGAAATTCAGTAAAATTCATTAGATTTCTTTTAGTGATGGTAAATTTGTACACTCAAGATATAGAGTTGAATTTTCTCCTCTGCTTTTTTTTTTTAGAAGAATGTGTTTTAAGTCACTTGGAAGTTTACCTTCATAGATGGAGAATGGGCCATGTATCCATCACATGTTGGCAATTCTAGCCCAATAAAGTCATGTCAGGGCTGCTTTCAGGTGAACAGCACATCTTTCCTTCTGAATTTCTTCAACACATGACAAAAGATCTTGCAATTTACTCCTGACCTTCCACTTGTGTGTGGCTATTTTAAGATAGTTTATAACCTAAGGGCAAACATATCAATAATTTATAATAGCCTTATGATGTGTAATGTGGTCTGGCATCAGCTGAAGTGTGTTCTATTCCTGCTTTACTAGTTGGTAGTAATAGTGACAGCCATAAGTGCCAACTCGTGATGAACATTTGCTGTGTGTCAGGTGCTCTTTGGAACACTTGATGGATACTTTAACTAGTTTAGTGACTCGCTAAAATTGGGCAAAATTCTCATTCTTTAACTTTGAGGTGTGTGTGTTTGTTCTTAAGTAGCATTTATAGCAAACTGAATAAAAGCCACCTGTCACATTTTTTTTCCTACTAATAGCAGTTTCCCTTCCCTATTTTCTTTCATAAGATTCTTTTTTCTTGAGGATGGTATGGTTCCAACATTCTCTGCCATTTCTGTATATTTACATTGAACCAGGCCCTGCTGGGTATTCTATGAAATTATCTCATTTCATTACACTAGCCACATGTAGGAAATTGAGGCAGAGAATGGGAAATGCATAACTTGTCTATTGAAAATAATCATTTTGAGATTCAAGCACAGCCATCACTTAATATGGAAAACTAAATTCCATACAATCCACAAATATATTTTGTCATTGAACTGGTGTGCTGTAAAAATTACTTCCGGACCATATTTGTAAATGGATAGTTTTTTATTTAGATTACATTTGAATCACTATTTTTTTCATGCTGTTCTTTGGCAACCCATACAAATTACAATATTTTTTCAATCTCAATTTCCTTTGCTTTATAATTTTTATTTTTATGGTTGTTCATATTTATGGAGTACACTGTCTTATTTCAATACATGTATACACATGTAATGATCATATCAGAGTAATTGACTCATCTGTCATTTCAGACATTTGTTATTTGTGCTGGAAACATTCAAAATCCTCTCTACTATTTTGAAATATTCATTAACTGCTGTCAACCATCATGTCATGGAATATTAGAAGTTATTTCTCCTGCACCCCTACACCCATTAACCATTTTTTTCCATCTCTTTTGTTTTTGTTATTTTGACAAATAATAATTGTATGTATTTATGGTGTACAATATAATGTTTTGATAAATGTTTACAACCTAAAATGATAAAATCAGGCTAATTGACAAAGTCTTCCTTGCAGGTGAAATTATTAGATTTATCATTCAATTAAGGTTACTAGAAGAGTGTAGACAAATTAAATTTTCTCCTCCGCCTCTTTTTCTTCATTTCAAATGTATAGTTGAGCATACACATTCTACCTCATGGGGCGGGGGCGGGGATCAAGTGAATTAAAAAGAAATCAGATGAGAAGTTCACTAAATAACCTGAAATAATTGCAACTATTTATATTGGATTAGAGATTTAGACTATCTTAAATCTTTGTTCATAGACAACTAGCAGAGCTTCATACCATGTCAAGTTATATTATTTTTAATGTAGGGCTGCTACCTCAATGTTGATGCTACTTAATTAAGAAGACCTCTTTGATTAATCAGGACTTGTATGAACTTTGGTGATTTCCAAAAAATTCTTTGAAAAGCTTCTTGCTTTTACTTAAGTTACCCAGATAAAGAAAGACTTTGTTAATTAGCCTGATTTGACCATTTTATATTGTAATCATTTATCAAAACATTATATTGTACCCCATAAATACATACAACTTTTATTTGTCAATTAAAAACCAGAAGGATGGAGAAAGAATGGTTAATGGGTATAAGTGTGCAGATGAAGAGGAGAAATAACTTAAAGCAAGTAGCCCTCCGATAGCCCTATTGCACACAACACAATTAAATTAGAATGTTCACCTAAATATATTTTATTTGATGATTTAATTTTTCACCTACATAGTAGGTTATATATATTTGTTATCTTCATAATTATTATTTAAGTAGGTTTGAATTTTGGTTTTTAATGTGTGACATAAAATAACTTGTTGTGAAGTATGAGAAAGAATGTTTGCTGCTTCTGTTTCATTTTGATTATCTAGGATTATTACAAAGTTATTCTGTGAAATATAACTTAGGCAACTGAGGGCAAAACCCCTTTTAGCTGTGGGCAACTTATAACCAGGAAAAGGAAAAATAATAAAGATTCATGGTTAAAAATAAGAAATCTCATTTCAAAATTCTAGTGGTTCCACAAATTACTCTACCACTTAGTAATCCTGTCACATGAGAAAATTTATGTAAACTTATTCTTCCTGAATTTTCTCACTGATAAAATGGAAATAATAATTATAACTACTGTATAGTTTTCTTTTTTAAATTAAGCCTTTTTATTTTGAAATAACTGTATATGTGAGTTTTGCATAACAAATATCTGACATAAACGAATTTATAAAGACAAAAGGCTATTTGGGGTCACAGTGTTGGAGGTTTCAGTCCAGAATGGACTGACCTCATTGTTTGGGCCTATGATGAAGCAGCACATCATGGTAAAACACATGATAGGATAAAGTCCTTTGCTTCATGGCTGGAACACTAAAAGAAAGGAAGAGAAAGGAGCTAACATAGTACTGTCTTCTTTGAGGACACACTCCCCAAAACAATAAGACCACCTAATAGGCCCCATCATAAAATTTCTACCATCTCCTCATAGCATCATCAGCTGAGGACCAAGCTTTAACACCTAGGTCTTTGGGTGACATTCAAGATCCAAATTTATGGAGCATTCTTCTCTTGTTCCCTGAAGACTCATGATCCTCTCACAATGAAAAAGGCATTTGGTTCATTTCTACTAGTCCCATATCTAAGCTGTTCCAGCATTGCTCAAAAATCTTACTTTGAAGTCTTCTCTGAGACTCAAGGGATACCCATCTGTGAGCCTCTGTAAAACCCCAAAAAGAGACCAGTGTGGTGGCACCTACCCATAATCCTAACTGCTCTGGTGGCTGAGGCAGGAGGATTGCTTCAGCAATATAGCAAAGCCCTAAGCAAGACTCTGTCTCTAAAAATTATATCTAAAAAGCACTGGAAATGTGGCTCAGGGGTTAAGCAACACTGGGTTTAATCCTTGGTTCAAAAAAAAAATTCCAAGATACAATGGGGGGGAACAGGCACAGAATAATCATTTCTATTCCAAAAGTGAGAAATAGGAAAACTGCAAGGCAGTATCAGACTAAGCAAAACTGAAACCTAATAGGAGTCATTTAATCCTATTTGTACATTTCTCTATTTAGCATTTGGGCCATAATTTGGTGGAATGTGGGCTTCCAAGGGCTTCAGCAGCCCTGAACATAGTCATGGTTTTGCTGGTTGTAATTAATGTGGCTACTGTCACATTGGCTTTGCATGCTACCTTCAGCTTCCCTTAGAAGGCATTACACACCTGGGACCTAAATTTTCCTGGGGACTCCATTGCAGCTTTAGCTTCATCATTTTTTTCTAATTAATTAATTTATTTTAATTACATATATGTAAAAGCAGAATGCATTTTGATTCATTGTACACAATTGCAGCACAACTTTATATTTCCATAGTTGTACCCAATGTAGCATCACACCATATGTGCAGTCAAACATGTATCTAGGGTAATGATGTTCACCTAATTTTCCCCATCTTTCCTGCCCCCTTGCACCCTCCCTACCTTCTCTCCCATTTGCCCAAAGTTCCTCCATTTTCCCTATGCCTTCCTCCTCCCCATTATGGATCAGCATCCACTCATCAGAGAGAACATTTGGCTTTTGGGTTTGGGGATTGGCTCACTTTGCTTAGCATGGTATTCTCCAACTCCACCCATTTACCTGAAAATGTCGTAATTTTATTCTCTTTTAATGCTTAGTAATATTTCATTGTGTATTTATATACCACAGTTTCTTTATTAATTCTTCTATTGAAGGGCATCTAGTTTGCTTCCACAGTTTAGCTATTGTGAATTGAGCTGCTATAATCATTGATGTGGTTGCATAAATATAGGATGCTGATTTTAAGTCCTTTGGGTATAGACTAGGAGTGGGATAGCTGGGTCAAATGGTGGTTCCATTCCAAGTTTTCTAAGGACTCTCCGTACTGCTTTCCGGATTGACTGCATCAATTTTCAGTCCCACCAGCAATGTATCACTGTGCCTTTTCCCTCATATCCTCACGAACATTTATTGTTGTCTGTATTCTTGAAAAAATAGTGCACAATGCATGATCAAGTGGGATTCATTCCAAGGGTGCAAGTTTGGTTTAACATATGGAAATCAATAAATATAATTCATCACATCAATAGACTTAAAGAATCATTTGATTATATCAATTGATGCAGAGAAAGCATTTGACAAAATGCAGCACCTCATGTTCAAAATATTAGAAATACTAGGGATAGTAGGAACACACCTCAACAATGTAAAAGCTATCTATGCTAATCCCAAGGCCAACATCATTCTCAAGGGAGAGAAATTGGAATCATTCCCTCTAAAAACTGGAACAAGACAGGGATGACCTCTTTCACCACTTTAATTCAATATAGTCCTTAAAACTCTAGCCAGAGCAATTAGATGAAAGAAATTAAAGGGGAATGGATACGGACAGAAGAACTCAAACTATCATTATTTGCTGATGACATGATTCTATATTTAGATGTTCCAAAAAACTCTACCAGAAAACTTCTAGAATTAATCAATGAATTCAGCAAAGTAGCATAGCAGGATATAAAATCAATACCCATAGATCAAATGCATTTCTATACATCAGTGATGAATCCTCTGATAGAGAAATTAGGGAAACTACCCCATTTACAATAACCTCAAAAATACAAAATAAAATAAAATACTTGGGAACTTAACAAAAGAGGTGAAATACCTCTATAATGAATACTACAGACATTAAAGAAAGAAATTGAAAAAGACCTTAGAAGATGGAAAAATCTCTCATGCTTTTGAATAGGCAAAATTAATATTGTCAAAATGGCTATAGTACCCAAAGTTCTATACAGATTCAATGTAATTCCAATTAAAATCCCAATATCATTCCTTATGGAAATGGAAAAAGCAATCATGGAATTCATTTGGGAAAATAAGAGACCCAGTATAGCCAAAGCAATCCTTAGCCAGAAGAGTGAAGCAGGAGGCATCATGATACTGGACCTTAATCTATATTACAAAGCTATAGTAAAAAAAAAAAACAAAAAAACAGCAAGGTATTGGCACCAAATAGTCATGTAGACCAATGGTACAGAATAGAAGACACAGAGACAAACCAATATAAAAACAGTTATCTCAAACTAGAGAAACATGCCAAAAATACACAGTGGAGAAAAGATAGCCTCTTCAACAAATGGTGTAGGAGAATTGGAAATCCATATGCAACAAAATGAAACTAAACTGTTATCTCTCACCATGCACAAAACTTAACTCAAAGTAGATCAAGGATCTAGGAATTAGTACAAAGACTCTGTACCTAACAGAGGAAAAAGTAGGCCCAAATCTTCATCATGTTGGATTAGGCCCCGACTTACCTTAACAAGACTTCTAAAGAGCAAGAAATAAAATCAAGAATTAATAAATGGAATGGGCTCAAACTAAAAAGCTTCTTCTCAGCAAAAGAAACAATCAACGAGGGAAGAGAGAGCCTACATTTGGGGAGAAAATTTTTGCCACATACAGATCAGATAGCGAGCTAATCACCAGGACATATAAAGAACTCAACAACTTAACACCACACAAACAAACAAAACCAATCAATAAATGGGCTAAGGAGCTAAACAGACACTTCTCAGAAGATATACAATCAATCAACATATATATAAAAAATTTTCAACATCTCTAGTAATTAGAGAAATGCAAATCAAAACGACTTTATCTTCACTCTTACGGCTCTACCCATGACCCTACCCCAGGCTGCTTGCAGGGACTTCTGTACAGCAACACATGGCCTGGCCTCTCAGGTGTGCCTTTGAAAACTCAATGAAGGTCTCCATGACCCCATGACACTTGCATGACAGCAAACGCCATCAATTAAAGGACACAGGGTCTGTCATCAGCTCAAGATTTACCTGGGATGACTGCTGCATTGAGTACCTAGTCAGCTTAGGCAGTCTTAGCTGAGCAGGGACCCAGAGCTCTCTTCTCTAAAAACTCTGGTCTGGAAAATATTTAAAATGAATTTACATCTCTATGCTTTGATCCGATGCTGATCTCTCTCTCTCTCTCTCTCTCTCTCTCTCTCTCTCTCTCTTTTGTACTGAGGATTTAAACCAGCAGTTTTTAACCACTGAGCCACATCCCCAGTCCTGTTTTAATTATTGAGAGGGTCTCACTAAGTTGCTTAGGGACTCACTAAGTTGCTGAGGCTGGCTTTGAACTTGTGATTCTCCTGTCTCAGCCTCCTGAGCTTCTGGGATTACAGGTGTGCAATGCCACAGCCATATCTGGGAATCTTTCCACTTGGTCCCAGGGCAAATCACTTGACTTCTAATGGTGCTAATCTCTTTAGCAACTGTATCCTACTTGACTGCATCTTTAGACACACTCCCTTTCTGGCCAAACCATAATGTTTTCAAATGTTTTTGTTCTGTTTCTTTGTGTTCCTGGTTATCCTTTGTTTAAAGCAACCAGTAATACCCATGATGCTGTATGAGTGTTATGCTTCCATAAAATTTTCTCCACCAGATAAACTTTAAAGTCAGTCTCTCATAATATCTCAGGTTAAGGACAAAATGCAATTCGAATTATTTGTCATGGTGAAAAAGAGCAAAGTTCTTGAGTCCAATTTCCAACAGAATCCTCATTTTCATCTGATTCCTCATCAGCAGGACTTTTATTGTCTGCATTTTTATCTTCATTCTGGTCTTCTGAATCCCCACCAGAATCAACCATGAAGCTTTGCTTACAGCACTGAAGATTTTCCTAGCTTATTTCTGCACGAATTTCCAAATTCTTCCATAAATCAATGACAAGGCTTCTCCACGTTGTCACAGGTTTAGCAACAACTGCTCCATTTCTCAGTACCAATTTTCTATATAAGTCAGCTTTCCATCACTATAATTAATACATTTATGAACAGCAAATGTTTATTTTGTCTCACAGTTTTAGAGGTTTCAGTCCATGATCAATTTACGCCACTGCTTTGGATCCTTGGCAAGGCAGCACATCAGAGCAAAGCATGTGGCTGAGCCAGGCTGCTCACCTCATGGCCAGGATGCCCAAAGGCAGGAAAGGAAGAGGCTGGATTTCCCTAAGCCCTTCCAGGACACATCTCCAAAGCTCAGAGGACTTCTCACCAGTCCCTACCTACCACTTACCCCACAATAGCATATGCCGGGAGCCAAACCTTTAAACCTTTGGAGAATTTTAAGATCCAAACTATAGCATTCACACACAATTGAAAGAAATCATTTTGAGGGACCCTAGGTACTCTTTATTGACTTTCTCTCAATTGCTATGTCTTACAAATCTTGGATACCACATTACCACCAGGATAGTGGAGAGGGATCACTAAGATACAGAAGATTTCCTTCAGGATCTTTCATGTACATTTTGATAGCTACATTCACTGCCCTCCTACTTCCACACCTGCCAATCACTAATCTTTCTGGATTTCTGTATTTATGCAGTTCTAAGAATGTATATAAATAAAATTATTCACTATGTCATCGCAGAATTCCACTTACATGCTGCGATTTTACCACTCCCCTGTTGCAGGAACTCTAAGTGTTTTATAATCAAGAGAGATTTTTAAAAAGCTTTATGAACATATATAGAAGTTTTTGTATGAAAATACATTTCCATTCCTCTGGGATAAATGACTACAATATAATATAAATTCTAAGTTATATGGTTCTTGAGGTTGTTTTTTTCTTTAAAAAAACAAAACTCCTCAATTTTTTTTCCAGGATTTCTGTTCTGTTGCAATGCACAAGCAACTGAGTTTCTCAGCATCGTCACCAGCATTTAGTGTTGTTACTATTTTATTGTTTTTTGTTGCTTAGTCATTCTGATATATAGTAGAATCTCATTATGTTTTTAATTTGCATTTGCCTGATGGACAATGATATTGAAAAATCTTTTTTAATGTTTATTTAACATCTGTATATACTACTGTTTAAAATGTCTCTTTTATCTTTGCTCATTTTCTAATTGGATTGTTTTTACTAGTCCTGAGTTTATATATATATATATATATATATATATATATATATATATATATATATATGTAATTATAATTCAGAATGTATATTTGTATAATATATATACATATATATGTATAAATAAATAACACCACAAGATCAATCCAATTAGAAAATAAGCAAAGCCACAAAGATACATATTATCTATACATGTATATGTAAAATTTATATACATATACATATATACACACATATACATACATAACATATATACAAATTTTTATGTACTAGCTTTTGATACATATGATCTGAAGATATTTTTTCTAAGTTTGTAGCTTGTCATTTTCATACTTTTAACAGGGTATTTCAAAGAGCAAACGGTTATAATTTTGATGAAGTCAAATTTATGAGTTTTCTCTTTTAGGAATCATGCTTTTTGTGACAAGTCTAATAATTCTTTGCTTAATCCAAATGCCAAAGATTTTTCTCTTATTTTTAAAAGTTTCATAGTTTTGCATTTTATACTTAAGTCTATAATCCATTTTGAGTTCAAAGTATTTTTTGATACCCCAGATATTTCCCCTTTGATCCATGGATTATTTAGAAATGTGTTATTTAGTTTCCAAGAATTTGGAGGTTTTCCCATTTTCTTTCTGTTATTGATTTTTAGATTGATTCCATTGGGTTCAGAGAACACATGTTGTAAAATTTGAATTTTTTAAGTTTGTTGAGGATTATTTTATGGCCCAGTATTTCATCTAGGTTTGCACATTATTTGGGCACTTGGAAAAACAAGTTCCCCACTCTGTCTATATATAAATCCACCTCTGGATAGTGAAAACAAACACAAATGTATTTTGTCATGGTTTCTTAACTTATTAGAGAAATTATCTTTTTAGTATTTGTGCAGTAGAAGAAGAATTGACTAAAAAATTCTGGGGCAACTTGTATATATGTAACAGCTCTTCTCAGCTAAGAAATTCAAATCATAGATACGTCATTGATTAATTCAACAAATAACTATGAAATGCCCATCACTACATCAAAACTACATTTTTATGAAGGTGATAGGTATTTACATATTGTCATGCTAATGAATTTAAAAACAGGTCTATCCTCAAATGAACAACAATTGAGCTCTAGGATAGCATATACCAGTGACATTCTCCCTGGTCAGCAAAGCTTTGTTAAACAATATCTAACAAGTAAGTAGGAGATCCATTTTGATATAATTAACTTTATAAGAACTGAACATAGAGCACTGATGCTCAAAGTGGGCTTGAGATGCCAAGTGTTCCTAGGGGCTTTGATGGGAGATGAAGAAACCATATGATAGCACACCATTAAATGTCTCTGTGGGGTAGGTTTCAGCTGCTGCTGCCAACTTTCCTCACATGGATATCCATTAGGTACTTCCTTCCTGCTTCTCTCATTTGGCCAAGAGTTAGCTCACATCCTTATGGAGTGTTTATTCTGTAGAACACTCTTCAGAGAGCCCAGTGTCTCATGAATATTCCCTGTGTATTCCTTTCTTTCATTACCTCCCCATTCGTCTGACATTGGAAAAAAAAAAAAACAACTGCTTGTAAAGTGATATTTATTATAGAGGATAGAACAACTTAATAGTAGATGTTATACATAGTGGGAAACGGGATAAGGAATGTGAGAAGATGTTAAAATCAGTAAAGAAAAAAAATGTGCACAAATATAGATCATTAGATGCAACCTCTGCTGTTCTCCTATTTCTCTTCCTACAATATGTTCTCACAATTTTTTTCTCGCCAAGGATGTATTAGAGATATTCGTAAGTCTTCCTCAGGCAATGTTTTCCTGAAATGTTCTTCCTTTGAAAACCCCAAAAGATTTATCTCAGTTTAAGACCTTTGATGTCAAACTGCAGAAGCTTTCCTTCAGAGGTGAAAGGAATTTTCATTTCAACTCCCATCCTTTCTTGTTTACCACATTCCAAGAAATTTGCCTAGAATTGAAATGTTCCAGCCTTGGTCTTATGAAAGATGTTATATTTTATTTGTTCCACATCCCATTTCTACCCTTTCTTCCCCAACTCCCTACTTTAAAAAGAGTAAATTAAATTGGCTCTGTTATTTTTGAGTTATGAGACAGTGAAAAATATATTTTTCCTCCTCTTAAAAATTGCTTGAAGCTTTATTTGTACTGGTTTAACTCAAAACTAGATATAAACTTCACACTTGGCAGTATTACAACAGAAGAGAAAAAACAAGCCAAATTAAAAAAAAAAACACTCCTATAAAATTTAAAGCTTAAAACATAACAAATATTTTGTTACAAATTTTTTGCTATCCAAATATATTATGTATGTTTTCAGGTAAAGCTTAAAGCATAACAAATATTTTGTTTTGAATTTTTGCTGTCCAAATACTTTCTGTATGTTTTCAGGTAAAAAAAAAAAGAAATATCCCAGGAGAATTTCTGAATTTCTTTACTTTGAATAAATAATCATGGACTACCTGCTATATAGAAAGTACTAAGACAAACAGAGATGAGCAAGATTTATTCTTGGTTACTAAAGAGTCTAAAGTGGGAGTGTGGGATTATTAGAATATAAAGAAAGGGTGTAAACAACATGTTCAAAGGAGTTCAGAGGAAGAAGAGATCCTAGTAGGACTGTTCTAAGCAGCCATTATCTACTCTTTGGACCAAAGCATCAGTCTCTGGACTTGTCCCTCTGATTTTACTACTGTTTCCTTTAATCCAGTCTCTCCAAGTACCCAGTTTCATTTCCTAAAACGTAAATCCAATCTAATCATGTCTGTGCTTAGAAACTTCTAGTTGTTTCCCACTGAACTTAGAATGCACTCCAAATTCTTCATGGCACCCTGGAAAGTGCCACATGAGACAGTCTCTGCCACCCTCACTCAGTTCCTTATATATGCCAAGCTCCCTCCTTCCTGTGAGTCTTTATCTTTGCTGCCTCACTATTTTGTTTGTTTGTTTGTTTGTTTTAATTTAATTATATTTTTTACACAAATGGAGCACATCTTTTCCTTTCTCTGATTGTATAAGATGTAGAGTCACACCATTCATGCAATCATACCCATACATAGGGTAATAATGCTTGTCTCATTCTACTATCTTCTCCCCACTGCCTACCCTCTCTCATTTCTTGCTGCCTTTTGAGCTGAAAATCTTTACTCCAAAATTTTGTCTTGATGTACTCCCTTACATGATCCATGTCATGAGTCAAATATTCTTGTGTACTGCTAAGAGCAACACGTGGCACTTAATAAGCCACATGGAAGTGTTTGCTGTAAAGGGTTGCTTAGTCTCATATACCTAATCCACCATTTTTTAAAAGGCATTATTTGTTGTTATATCCTAACACTCTGTAATATGTAATATCCATTTTTATTTATTCATCAGTTGGTTTATTGTCTATCTCCCTTTACTATTATGTAAGCTCAATGGGGAAAAGATTTGTTTTCAATTGAATTTCCAGAGTATAGAAGAATGCCTACTAGACTCTGTTCACCTAACAAAAATACATTACATCAACTTTTTGGTTAAAATTACATTAATAAAAGTTTAATTGTTTCAGATTGTTTTAAGGCAAGGAGTCCCTTTTAGAAAAAGAGCATGCACATATTGTTTTGTATTTGTTCTTAAAACTGTTAGGAATGGAGATGAAGGATAGAGATTTTGTTTTTATTGTTGTTTGTGTTTCGTATGTAAAGGATGCAATGATATTGCTGTGAAGACTACCCCTGACTCAAACTCTTCAATTATAGTGTCTCCACACACTTCAATCTACCATTAAGGTTATATGTCTCTGAGACCTGAATGCTTTGGGATAGTTTAGATTTCAATTCTTACATAAGTCCCATAAGGCAAGGGATGATGATTTTCTTATTGATCATAAACCCGATGTTCAGCACTTAGAGCAATGTCAGGGACATAACAGTAGTTCAATAAATATTTGTAGAATGATTAAAATAACTAACACCCTGGAAGGATTATAGCAGCTGATAAATTTTTCTGAAAATAGTCAGGCAATAGACTGTTTGGACCCAGCAATAGATACATTTTTGTGAACATACTGATTCAACCACAAACTTGAATGATGAAACTGAGTTTGGATCATTTTCAGCCACATTTGGCATTGGGGAAGTTATTCCATATGTATGTTACTGTAATTTCTGACTTTTGTGACAAACTGGTCCTGATTTGTTTGGTGGCATATCTTCAAGATGGCTTCAGTACCATTTAGCCATATATCTGCATAGAGTTGTTCTCTATTGATTATAATACACATCCGTAACTTTTCAGAGTCTACATAGTTAGCATTAATTTGCATAAAATATAAGAACCTTGCAAACACATAGCTCCATTTATATCCCCATCCATCTTTTATGTGATACTTATCTTATGCATTTCATCTACCCACATTATAAATCCCACAAGACAGTTATTTTTGCTTTCAACATTTCTATTTTAAAGACATTAAGAGTAAAAAAGAGTAAATTATTATATTTAGTCAGGTATTTATTATATCTCATGTTCTTTAGTCTTCCATGGGGATCCAAATTTCACCTATATTATTTGCCTCCTACCTAAGCAACTCCATATAGGCGTTTCTTTTAGTGTAAATCTGCCGATAAGTTCTTCAAGCTTGCTTTTATTTAAAAATGCCTTCGTGCTGCCTTCATTCTTGTTATAGACTAGATATCTAAGTCTTCTCCAAATTCAAATGTTGCTACCCTCATATGGCTATATTTGAGCAAAGAAATAAATAATGTTAAATGGGGTCATAGAGATTGGTGTTCTTATAAGAAGAAAAATGATAATGTGTTCTCCTTCTGTTCTCTTTCTTTCTCTCCCCAGTCTCTCAATTCAAGTACATGCATCAAAGTCGAGACATGCCAACACACAGTGATAAGGAAAACATTTAGAATCCAGGTGGAGGGTCCTTATCAACAATGCTGGCACCTTGGTCTTGGACTTCATAGTTCTGTCCTCCAGAACTGTGAGAAAATAAATGTTTAAGTCACACAGCCTTGAGTATTTTGTTAAGGCAGCAGGAACAAATGAAGGCAATTCTCAAGAATATTTTGCTTGATGTAGATTTTTTTGTATTTATTTTTTTCTGGCACTTTAAACATGTTCTTTCTTTTGTCCTCTGTTGTTTTAATTTTTCAAATTAAAAATCAGCAGTTATTCAAATTGTTGTTCTCATAGATGTAATGTAATCATGTTCTACAGCTATTTTTTAAAATTTCTTTGCTTTTCAGTTTGACTATGATACATATGGGTGGGTGTAGTATTTTCTTTTTTTTGTATTCATTCTATTTGAAATACACTACTTTCTTGAATTTGTAATTATACATTTTACATTAATTTGGGGAGTTTTAGGTTATTATTTCCTAACTTATTCTTTCTCATTCTCTCTCTCTTCACCTTCCAGTACTCCAAATAAGTGAATGTTGGACCTTTGTATACTATTCCTCATTTTTCTGTGTCTTCATTCACTTTTCTTCAAAAGTTTCCTGTTTTCATGTTATTTTCGATACAACAATTTTCATGTTCATGGACCTTTCCCCTCTGACAACTCCACAAGGTCATCCAATAATTTTTTTTTTTTTTTGGTTTTGGTGTGTAGTTGTACATTTCTAGAGTTTTCATTTTTTTCAGTTTCTATTTTTCTGCTTAGATTTCCTACTTTCTTTTGAAGAAGACTATCTGATTGAATATTGTTATAACATACTTTGTTATAACGTATTTAAAAAATCATTGTATACTTAGTAAAACATCTGGGTTATTTCAGACTTGATATCTGGTCATTATCTTGTCTCTTGAGAAATGAGTCAGTTTTCCTGGGTCTTTGTATTTTGGATAATTTAAGATTGTAGTCCATATATTATGTTGTGAATTCTGTTATATTTTCCCAAGGAAGACTACTTTTTTGTTTAATTACTTTAATAGATAACTTGTTTGCATACAAATTATAAGTTCTATTTAGGGAAAGGCATTTCTAGTTATAGTCATTTTTTTATCTTAAGCTACAGTATGCCCTTATATTTATTAAGAATCAGAGATTTGGATATATTTTGCACACAAATTTTTACAGATAGTTTAATAAATATTGTTAAGACAAGTATTAGGGATTATAAAATAATAGTAAAGGCCTATAGTTATCAGATTATAGTAGGAATAGCACATATAGAATCAGATAGTATCTTGCTACCAAAGAAAGACCAAAATATGTCATTTGCTCTGTTAGACGTGTTCAGTCTTGTCTTTGGATGTGAATCTTCTACTTAAAGTTACTTAGGGAATGCTGTGCAGAAGATCCATCCTGTCCTGAGACTTGCCAACCCTCTTCTACTTGCCTCACAAGAACTATATTCTACATATTCAATGGCTGAAGTTACTCAAGAGCTTAAGAAATCAATGATTTGTATATATGGTGCATAGGGCTGTAAGAGTCAGAGAAAATGAATCTTTTAGGGACTTCCCTTGAGTAAGATTATACAATGTAAAATCTCACCTCTAATATAATCCCATGACTTCATAATCAGGTAGAAGTCCAGGATACAATGTTTTGAATAGCTCTGTGATTTTGGAGAAGTAACTTTAACCTTCTGAGTTCCAGTTTACACCTCTGTAAGTGAAGACAAGAGTTACATTTAGGAGTACATGAGACAAATCATAAAAACCTAGTATATAACAAACAGGTTCTTGAAAATGATTTCTATCAACTAAAATGTAATAAGTGATTCATATTACCTAAAAATGACCACATTCTAAGGGAAAGTAAGACCTAGTGATTTACTAGTCATTAATTACTACTACTAATTACTATTCTACTAATGCAGTAGTCCTGCTTTAGTCAAGGTATTTATTCCAACATACTCAGTGGATGTATGAACTATATGCATATAACTACGATAAAATTAGATTTTCTTATTATGTGAACACAAATTAAAAAGTGAAAATTATTTTTTTTACCATTTAAGATGTTTCAAGAGGATAACTCCCAATTTACAACACTATCCATGATAAATCACCATAATTAATAATGAAGAATATGTTAAAATAGGAAATGCCCCAAACACATTTTGTTCTCACTAGTCAAACTTCAACAACTATAAAATTCATAACAGCGAGTTTTATTCCAGGAAAGTTTGATTCTCCATAGGCTAAAAATGTAAACAAATACACTGTCACAGTGGTTATCAATGACTGCCAAACATCAATCTTTGAAAACAACAAATTTCTGATGTTTTCCCAAATGATAAATTCTGGGTCGAAAGTTATTGTTTCACAGTTTGTTATGAAACAAACTTCCCTGAATTTTATTCTAGTTCTATTTAAAAATTTCAAGCCACATTTCAAAACAAGGAATCAAAATCACAAAGTGAAGTTGTGGATAAGGAGACAGTACTGTATTGTTAATATTTTTATGTTGATTTCATTCATTCATACATCAAATATTTATGAATATTGTGAACCAGGTGACGTAATAAATATTTGACACAGGAGAATCAAGTGAAACTTGATCCTGGTTCTTATGGACCGTACAATATAGAGAACAGAAATTAAATGACAAATCAATCATCATTTGATTACAATTTTGAGCAATGTTGCAAAGGTGATAGATAAGGTTTACATTATCTCTCTGGGGCTGCAGTAATAGTCCCTTTTGGAGACTTCAACTTTCCTGTAAGAAGTTTGACCCCTGGCTAGAGAGCTTAGATGGAGAGAGATTCTGAGACCACATGGAAAGAAAGAAAAGGACCCAGCTGAGGCCAGCACTCCACCTGTTTCCAGCAAGGTGACAGGCATTTGAATAGAGCCATTAAGCTCTGTAAGGACCAGAACAAACATTAACTGAAAACAAATCTCTAGTTGATATCATGTGGCACCAAATTAACCAGTCAGGGCTAACCAAATTCCTGCCCAATGTGATGAGATGTGATAAAATGGTGGTAGTGACAAATGTCTGGGGTGGTAAGTCATGCAGCAGTATACAATAAGACAGATGTTGAATTCTACTGAGAGCAAGGATTGTATCGACATGAAACATTTATAGAAACTGTGAGAGAACTGAATAAATATATAAACAATTAAGAACATTTGCACAAGTGAGATGTTTGTTTTACCAGGAAGACCTGAGAAGGTACAGTCTCTGTGGTTCAGGGCTGCTGTTGTAATTTTCCTTGAGGTGAATGTAACAACTGTGTTCAATGTTGAGTTTCCTATCATGGAGCAAGGCCTGTTCCATCTCTAACTGAGGTCGCTTTCCAGTAAATACTGTCAAACAGAAAGTCTAGGAAGCGGGCGTTTTGATAGAGGGCAGATACTCTTTCTACTGGCTCTGTGCTTTAGTCAGCTTTAGTTGCTGACTTCAAATAACATACAGGTCAACAGGCCTGAAGAAGAACCATATTGTACACCATAAAACGTGCCAATAGCCTTGCATGTCCAACACTTATGTAACAAAATTCTAATCTACACCTGTGGGCTCCATGGTTTCTCTCTTCAGCACAGTGCTCCAGGTTCAGATAGTGTGACTACATTTGTAGGATGCATACAGAGAGGCTCAGTTCAGTGACAAACACACCCAGGTTTCAGGAGTCTGGACTTCACCTGAGATCTTCGCTCTGCCACTTACCACTACATGGCTGGCCTTGGAAAGTTACTACCACGCTTTCATCTAGTTTTCTCAGCTGTAAGATGGAAACAGCAATACCTTTGTCATCAAGATGGAGGTCAAGTGGGGTTTTCTACATGTAAGCACTTTACAGAAAGAAACTAAACCAACAAGCCTGCTTATTTTCTGTCTCCCGAAGATCTTTTCCCTTTAGTTTTCAACATAATGTGTTGGCAGTGCTTTCAAAAAAAATTGTGTATTTTAATAAATGGCAATTTTGTAATAATTACTAAGTAATTCCCTTTGCTGCTACATGCTCATTTACTTCGCTTTGCTTGCTGTTTAATTGTGTGGATGGCTGTTAAAGTGAGGGAAGAGGATTTTGCTTTTGAAATGAAAGAACCCCCATTCTTTTCAAAGCTATTGAGCAGTTTTTTAAAAATCCATTTAAATATTCACCATGTAAACCAAGGACAATCAAATGTCATGTCACTTCATTAAGGTACCATCAAATCAAATTCACAAGATCACAACTTGTTTATAGTTGTTTTTGCACTAAGCTTTTAATACAGATTGTGAGTTGTGAGGGGCAACAAAATTGAGAGGCTGAGGAAATATCTATTATCACCTCCAGGAGAAGACTCAGGTTATATAATCTATAAGCTATATAATATGAACTACTTGTTTTTCAGTAACCTTAAAATGAAGTCTTCATAAATGAAAATTTTATAGGGCTGAAAATTGTTGAATTTACACAGGTTTTTTTTTTTTGTTATTGCTGTTGTTTTTCACTGTTATACTCATGATGACAGATTTGTAGTGAAAATTTTACCATGGTTTTCCTTAAAATGCAAATCGCTTTGCTGGGTCTGGACTAAGATAACTTTTTTTTAAAGCAGAAATTTGATAATTTTTAAATTATTTTTATTAATTTTAAAATAGAAGATATTCAATGGTTGATATTCTTTCCTTGTTGCAGTCCACTCATGGAAGTATAACTATTCTATCAAAGATCAAACTATTCCATCATAGAAATATAGCTATTCCATTATAGTGTGTATGATACATTTTATACATACTAAGGAGATATATATATATAAAACATTCAATTAAATTTTGCACCTAAATTTTAAGTGTTTTCTTAAAAATGAACCAATAATTATGCTAGTTATATTTTATTCAAGTGCCTCTAAAAGGGAAAATGAAATGTCAGTTAAATACTTTGATATATACTGTTTTGATATTAAGGAAATAGAACGAAAATAGAAATATTAAAAATACTCCAAATTTCAGATAAGGTTTACACAATGATAAAATCTGTTTGTTAAAGGCCCTTATTAATATTTATCTTGTTTGATGAGACATCTGAAAGAACAGCATACTCTAATATATAATAGCTAAATCATCTGAGGACTATTTGTGTGAAGAATTGTGCTCATTTTGTCTATTTATTGTGCTATGCTCATTGAATGCTTCTTCATTATTTTTGTGCAAAAGAGGAGAGAGCTCTAAAGATTTGAATCAGAATAATGCAAGAGCTAATGTTTGGATAATATGTTACTCAGGACAGTAGGAAAAGTCATTACTATGCATGAGTTGTCTCAGAATCTGGTATCCGGGTTCAATTCCTGAAATAAAACAGATGCACCCCCTGCCATCTTTATACACTGTATTTCCTCCTTAGTTCTTTTCAACTTCAAGACTGGGTTTGATTTGTAGAGGATCTCCTGACAAAGACATTTGTATAAAATTGTTTATAGTACCTTTGTTACTAAAAGAACTGATAGGAACTATTAGGTATTGAGGAAAACACTATTCAAGGAACAGTATTCTTGTTAAAACTGTTCAAATTTGGACTGCTTGAAAATTTCAAAGGAGAAAAAAAAGTCATGTAGGTAGGGAAGATTCTACAATATGCTTCATATTTTACTCAACTGAAGTCTATAGATAGGTTTAGGATTTTCTTATGCCCTATATTCCTTTCTGAGCATGAAATATTATTATAATAAGATTAAAAACAGAGAATAATAGGTTACTAACATAGCATTATTATTTATACTACAGAGCTAAGCATACATTTGGAATTGATAAGCTAGTTTCTTCTATGACTCAAGTAATAAATAAACCAATTTAAGAAAGAATATTGAGTGTCTGTTCTTTACAAGGTACTCTAATTTAGTTACTGAAGTATAAAATCCTAAAAAGAAAAGCATTTTTCTCAGGAAATATGTAATCTATTCTAAGAAAAGACTAGGCATAAATACATACAGAGTTAAAAATAAAATAACAGGCAGAATGCATATAGCACAAAATAGTACATGATTAAGTCAATAATGACCTTTACCCAGTAGTGGCTCCTAGGTTCCTGAATGCTTGACCTAAGAGGTCAGAACTAAGTGCCTTTGTCACATTGCCATTCATAGAAATCAAAGAAGAGATGCTATAGGTCTTACTCCACATTCTGATATACCTCTGTTAATCTGATATAGCCTCTCATAAAGACAAGGAAGAGTGCATATCTTAATACCCTACCACTTTGATCGTTGGAACTCTAAATTTAAAATCAGTGAACATCTTTAAATTCTTACTGTCTTCTCTGATTGTTTCTTTCACATCTGTTTTAATTACGATTGAGTTTGTCTCCTGAGGAATGTGCTTCTCTTCAAATGAAATCAAAGTTATGATTTCCTTTCTCTCTTATACAGGAATCCTCAGTCAGGAAGACAAGTGAACTTCCTCCTTGCTCAACATCTACGGTTTCCACACACAACCACTTCTTCCTTCTGCAGACACCTTGCTCAACGGAAGTGTCCCATGTCTCATACTATACTCATCAATCTCTTGTCGAGCCTTCCATTCATGAAAGTTTTATCTCTGGCTTATTTGCTCAAGAGTCCTCAGTATAATAATTTTTTGTTCTCACAGAAACTTCTCACTGTGGACCCCCCACTTCTGACTCTTTATCCTGTTCCACCAGTCTTCACTTTCTTTCTATCATAGATTTTTATAAACTGTGGTAGTTTGATAGGAACAACATTTAATGATCATTGAATACTTTTGCAGTATTCAATGTATTCAATACATATAGATTTTCAACTTGCTTCAACCATATAAAATAATGTCTAATATTATTCCCATTTCACAAATGCAGAAACCGCACATGTTCAATCATCTAAATCATTCTTTTTCTTTTATTTGCAAATGATTCTTTATCCCTTCACTTGTCTTTTTCTCACTATTGTTCTAAACTTGCATAGCCCTGATTTTGGAGTAAACCAACTGTGGGTCTTTTCATTTTCACCCAAACAGATGAACATTGCTGGAACAAAAAACACAAGAGTTCAGACTGCTTGCACTTTAAATTCATGTTCTCAAGTGGACATTCAGAATTTCGTACAAGGCTGTTGAGTGTAGGTCTCACTTTCCATACTTTAATATAATTAACAATAAAGTGTTGTATGTGTCAAAAATGCTAGAAAAGAGAAATTTCAATATTATCACCACAAAGAAATAATTAAGGTAGTGAATAACTCATCACCCTGATTCAATTATTGCATAATGTATATTTACATGCATGATATAGCTCATTGTGTCCTATAAATATGCACAATTACTTTGTGTTAATCAAAAATAAGAAGTAAACTGTCCACAGTGGTGCATGCCTATAATCCCAACATCTGGGGAGACAGAGACAGGAGGATCTCAAGTTTAAAGCCAGAATCAGCAATGGGGAGGTGCTAAGCTCAGTGAGACCCTGTCTCTAAATAAAATACAAAATAGGGCTGGGGATGTGGCTCAGTGGTTGGGTGCCCCTGAGTTCAATCCCTGGTACACGTCCCTCCCCTCGCCAGCCCCCTCCAGAATAAGATATAAGATGTGATCTAGGGGAAACTCCTTGGAGCAGAATCGCAGCTCCTTTCAACCTCTTGCTCTGTTTTATGTATGTAATGGTTAATAGTTCCTCTAGTTTAAAATGTCACAAATTGTGGCTGCACTATTTGTTACTTTATCTACACTAATTTTATTTTATTGTGGTAAAACATGTGAAATACAGACTTTACCATCTTAACAATTGTTAAGTGCTCAGTTCATTGACAGTAATAATAATTGAGCAGCCATCACTACCATTCACCTGTAGAATCTTTTTCTTCTTCCAAAACTGAAACATCATATTCATTAAACAATATATCCTGATTCTTTCCTCCTTCTCCTTACCTAACCCAGCAACCACCTCTCTGCTTTCTGTCTCTGAATGTGCCTGCTCTAGGTACCTCATGCAAGTAGATATGTATGTAGGTACAGTATGTGTCCTTTTGTTACTGATTAATTTTCCTGAACAAAATGTCTTCAAGGATCATCCATGTTATAGTATCAGAATTTTTTATTTCTCTTTTTCAAGATTGAATGATATTTGATTTTATTTATGTATCATTTTTTAATTTATATATGACAATGGAATGCACTACAATTCTTATTACACATATAGAGCACCATTTTTCGTATCTCTGGTTGTATACAAAGTGTATTTATACCAATTTGTGTCTTCATACATGTACTTTGGATAATAATGATCATCACTTTCTACCATAATTTATAACCCCATGCTCCTTCCCTCCCCTCCAATCCCTCTGCTCTATCTAGAGTTTATCTATTCCTCCCATGCTCCCTCTCCATATCCCACTATGAATCAAAAAAATCAAAAACCTCTTTATATCAAAGAAAACATTCAGCATTTGGTTTTTTGGGATGGCTAACTTTACTTAGCATTATCTTCTCTAACTCCATCCATTTACCTTCAAATGCTATGATTTTATTCTATTTTATTGCTGAGTAGTATTCCATTGTATATATATATATATATATATATATATATATATATATATGCCACATATTTTTATCCATTCATCTATTGAATGACATCTAGGTTGGTTACAGAGGTTTTTTGTTATTGTTGTTGTTTTTTCAAACCACCTCTTGATGTATAATTGGGTTGATTCCACCATTTGGCTGTTGTGAATAATGCTACTATGAAGGTGAGTATACTTTTAAATCTAGTAGCATATACAAAGATGGAGAATTGCTGATATATAACAATTCTATGTTTAATTTTTTGAGGAATTACCATGCTGTTTTATACAGCAACTGCACCATTTTGTTAATCTACCAACAATGCATAAAGGTTTCTATTTTCCCTCATCCCCACTAACACTTATTATTTTCTGTCTTTGTTGCTACTTTTTAACAAAAGCCTTTATGTAAATATATATTTATATTCCAAGACTGAAATATAACAAGTAAATTCCAAATACTGCAATATCAAAGGAATATCTTTGTCCTTAATGTAAGGTTCTATAAGGACAAAAGCTCACTAGGCAGAAAAGGACAGCAATGAATTCTACCAATTTTAACCTTGACACAGAATGGAAAGAGGAGAGGGGATAAAACACACACACACACACACACACACACACAAATAGCCCCCAGGTTGAATACAACCTAGCTTCAAAGACTTCAAATATAAAATTTAAGCTAAATAGGATTTTGCTAAATATTGCCTCAAGATGACTTGTACATGATAATGCAATCCTCTATACTTCTTTTAAGGGATTAGAAAACACATTCCAATCTCAGAATCATTAAAATATGGGGAAAACGTATATCTAAGAATTAAATAAGTATAGTAATTCTATTTGGATATCATTCTCAATTAACATATACAGTGTACTTCACTTTGAAAAAAATAAATCTAAACCCCCACTCCCCTCATTTATAACCTAATGTCTTTAATTGCCTTTGTTGATAGATTTTTTTTCAAAAGTAACATCTACAAAGCTATATCTGCTTTCTCTCCTATGTTTTCACTTTTCAATTTTTTAAACATAAGCAATATATAGACACATTACTATTGTATGAGTTACAAACAATATAGACGCATACAAATGTTAATTGTCATGTTGAGCCTCTTTCTGCTCTTGGAGCTTTGTCTATTTCTAGTTCTATCCTATGTATTTACACCATGTGTAAATATTTGGAAATTAAAAATATAAAACTGAAATATACTCCATGTATTATTTCAAATACCAATGTTTCTACATTTGTTTGTACAAGCGTATGTCTTGGACAATCTTTCATGTTAGTATATTTAAGCCTATGCCAGTACGTTTATTTCACTTCTATTCTAAAGAATTGGTGCATATATCCATTATTAAGAGGAATTTTATGTCACTTTTAATTTTCAGTATTTCAGTGTTTCTAACAAAATTCCTAGAAATATAATTTTTGTCTCTAAAAGGTATATGTATTTTGCATTTTAACAGATATCACAAAAGGATGCTACAAAATCATTCATGATCTGCATTCTGAACAGACCACCCCATCATACCTCATCACTAAAGAAACTCCCTACTGTACTAATTTTTGTTAAGGTCTCAAACAAAGTCATGGGAAAAAAAAGTACACCAAAGTGTTTGCATAAGTCCTTTTAATGTCACTTACTAGGACTGGATTTCCTGGGCACCAGAATTTCAGTGGAATTAACATAATTGGGAGACAGCATTTCGATGTAGTTTTAGATCAAACATTAGTTGAATTTTTTTTATATCTTAAATGAGTGTTAAACACTTTAAGATAATTGAAATCATTTTACCACCCAGGGGCTAGTGATGAGAAGTTGATAATATTAACAGAGAAAAATTACATAAAATTGCCATATGATATGATGCTAGGTATGGAGTTATAAAAGTTATGCTAATTTGGTATCAAAAGTTATAGAAGTTACAATTAATTTGGGATTGGTCTCTGTTACATCACTGACTATGTAATCCTGAATATGTCAGTAAGTTTCTGATTTCTCACCTCCTAAGTAAAGCTAGCAATACTCAGCTTGGATAATTTTCAGAGGTGCCGCAATAAATCAAAATGAGACAAGGGATATGGAAGTCACTTGCAAACATTGACATAGCATATGCTACATATGCTACCTACATATGAAATATATTCAACTTCATAGATGAAAATATAAAAATTAAGGGCTGGAGATGTGGCTCAGGCAGTAATGTGCTTGCCTGGCATACATGGGGCGCTGGGTTCGATCCTCAGCACCACATAAAAAAACTGAAAAATAAATATTAAAAAATTCTCTCTCTCTCTCTCCTCCATCTCTCTCTCTCTTTAAAAAAGAAGAAAAGAAAATATAAGAATTAAAAGTAAACCTAATAAGAAATATAAAATAATATACATATTACTATTTATATTTGAAAATAATTATATAGTTATATACAAATTTTATAAAATTTCTAAAGGAGATTTTTAAGTTGTTAACATTTCTACTTGGAGGAATTAAAATAATTATTACTATTTAGAAGACAATTCTCTCATATACACATATATACATACATTAAGCAAATAAAAAAAACACTCATATAGTGCTTACTATAAGCCAGGGCAGTTCCAAGTCTTACACAAATATTGAATTAGCATCTCATTAAATCAATTTGAAATAGTATCTACTATTAAATTTTACATATGAGGATATCCAGGCAAAGAGGGCTTGCCCAATATCATGAAGTTAGTTAGTGGCAGGAAAATCAGGAATTCTGCTCCAGATTTCAGGCTTTTCATTACTCTCTAGACTGTTTTGCTATTATGCCAGTTAGGATCAGATTTCACTAAACAAAGTGTTATGAATAATGACACTATTAGGAAGCCATTTTAACACATAACCCAAACCTGGAGATGGGCTGTGTTGACTTACGGAAAGAAGAATGACATAGGGATCCTGGCTGTTGCTATTTTTGTTTATTATTTTATCATTTTAAGATGGTTGTTTCCCAGGATTCACGAGCACATTCAAACAAGAAAAGCATAGAAGGTACGACCTCAATACTTAGAACAGGTCCTCTTGCTGCACAGAGCTGGCCTATGTCATTTCTTTGCTTTGTAGTTAGTAAGCAGCACACAGTAATAAAAATAAGATGGGTTTGTAGACCCAAGTAACCAGAGTTCAAATTGTTCTAGTTTTTCATTCTGTGACTTTGAACAAGTGATTTTTAAACTTCTATAACCTCAATTCTCTTTTTCTTTTTCTTTTTTTTTTTTTTTTGCAATGTTGAAGAGACAATAATTCCTTTATTTTAGGATTGTTATGGAGAATAGTCAGTATGTGTTTCAAGGACCTGGTCCTTAAAGATCATTAACACTAAGTGACCTTGAACTAAATCACTACCTCTATGAGGTCCATCCCTTCATATCTGACTTGAAAGGTCTCCTCTAGGATATATGATCCTGAAAGTGTCTTGCCAGGAAATGATCTGCCCTCTTTCTTTCTGGAGTGTGATTAGAAGTGAGTCTTATGTTACTTGGGGCCAGTCCTGTGAGTGATGACAAGGTGCATTTAGCTTTTCTTGCTTTTTAGCTCAACTATGAGCTTAACCACGTCATAGTCGCTATGCTTCACCGACTTCCTTCTATTCTTTCTCTACATCCTCTCTTGCAAAACCTGAATAAGGGGATTAGAAACATCTTCCCAAAACCCTGCCCTGTTCTTCTCTATGATCACACTTATTCTGAAATAAGCATTCATTTTTGATGCAGAGAACCATGTAGAGTGGGGAGGGGGTGCAGGTGGCATTCTAACACACTGATCCCTTGAACCCCTCAAGTCTTGATTTGCTCTGAACTGAAAAGTCTACACTTTGATTCATTCTTTCAAAACCCTGAGTCCCATTGTTTTCTCCTATGTGTGTATTTCCCCGCCTTTACTGAGTTGAAGAGGGAAAAGATGAGGAAAGGGGCCCAGACACAGAAAAAGGGGTAATAGCACACACCTGTCATCCCAGCAGTTAAGGACAGCCCCCAACAAATTAGCAAGGTCGTAAGCAATTTAGCAAGATCCTTTATCAGAATAAAAAATAAAAAGGGTTGGGGATATGGCTCCCTGGGTTTGGTACTAAAAATACTTAAAAAATTAAAAAATAAAATAAAAAACCTGACAGGAATTTTTGGCCTCCTATTTATTTCTCTTCTTGTACTGCAGAAAATTCCTTGTATTTTTCCAAAATCCAATTCTGGGATTAGCATAAGAGGAAAGCTCTAAGACCATTTTTAGCACCAGCAGGAAGCCAGGGAAAGACAGACAGTGGATGAAAAGAGAAATAGTGCCGACAGCTTCCTGCGCCTACATGAAGAATAAGCAGTGGCAATAGGGAGTCAAGACACACCTGGAGAGAGAGGGCATCACCAAGGAGGTTACATTAAGGAAGAAGTCCTGACTTTGCCAACAACCACAGTCCTACCTTTTTTAGGACCCTTTGAGTCAAAAACCATCTGCACTTGTATTGTTCTGTACATGCAACACGTTCTTCTATTTTGAAAGAGTTACTAGAGAATTTTGAAAGTTCACTTTTATGGTGGTAGGTTGGGTAGGTGGTGAGAGCTAAAGATGTAAGGGGGCCTCAACAATGATGGACACCTGGAGAAGAATGCAGGAAAGTGGACCGAGCTCAGATGGCTCCATTATTTAATGGGTTTAGAGCCTGTCAACAGAATCTGAGAGGGAGGTTTAAGAGGACACTTTGAAACACAAGAGGAAGGAGTTCGCTGCAGGAGCTTGGAAACTGCCAATGAGAAAGCAAATAGGTTCCAACGGTGGAGGTTCCTGCCAAGTGATCATGAGTGAGACTGGACCCAGAGGATGAAGAGGACAGGTGGAGAAATCAAGTTGCTTAAATAAATAGATAAATAAATAAACAAATAAATAGCTTTGCCCCTTGCTACTGGTGCTGTTTCAGACAAATTTAACAGATCCAAAACACACAGACAAATTCCAGGTCCTCATCCCTTTAACTCTCCAAGGCATTAGAAGATAGTGATAGGCCAGTATTGTTAGGTCCCGTCCTTTCCTTCCCATCACGGTTCCCTTTCCCTGTCCCTGTCTGCCGCGACCCCTCGCCGGCAAGGGAAAACACGACACAGGATTCTTCTTTCAGCAGTTTATTCAGGCCTTGATTCAAGTATCATCTTCTAGCGACCCCCCGATGAGCGCCCAAGCACAGCCTAATAAAGCCTCCAGCATACCAATCTTAAGCTGCCACGTGGACCTTTCTCATAGGATGGTAAGGGATTGCGTGCCAATTCTCCATATTAGGAGTTGTTTATCACAGGCCACAGTGGAAGCCGGCGCCATCTTCTAATGGCGGCCACGGTCCAATTAGAACGGCTCACCACAGTTCCCCCTTCTATTTTATAAAACAATGCAGGCGAAAGTAGAGGTCCTATCCCACTGTGCAGTAGTGGCTGCAATGTATGGTTCAGTCCCAAGGAGGCGCCTTCCCCAGACCTGACTCCATATCAGCCGACGCCTTTTTTCGTAGGGCGGGGCGTGGACGTCAAACCCGCATGCAATAGGACATGCTTTCCTTGAGGTCC
>NW_025999853.1:19353901-19365827 GCF_001458135.2 Marmota marmota marmota
CAGCTTCTCTCAAAAACATCTGCAAAGTGCTCTGCTTTACCTTAAGTCCTTTTGAACGTAACAACCCGTCTAGGGCCAACAAAATTGGGCTTGAAGAGGTAGTGCCCATAATGTTTTTAGAGCTATAAAGAAAGTGAAAATACAAAAGCCCCGCTCTCTCCTTATTTACAGGGGAGCGTCCTTTTTTCCGCTCTCTCTTTATTTACAGAGAGAGCGCCCCGCTATTTGCTTGCGGATTCCCACTTACCTGGGAACTTACTGGTGCACCACCCTGACTGCTGAAAGTTCTGGATCCTGGGTTCGAGGAATATAATTCCACGTCCGGGCCACCAATTGTCGCGACCCCTCGCCGGCAAGGGAAAACACGACACAGGATTCTTCCTTCAGCAGTTTATTCAGGCCTTGATTCATGTATCATCTTCTAGTGACCCCCCGCCGAGCGCCCAAGCACAGCCTAATAAAGCCTCCAGCATACCAATCTTAAGCTGCCACGTGGACCTTTCTCATAGGGTGGTAAGGGATTGCGTGCCAATTCTCCATATTAGGAGTTGTTTATCACAGGCCACAGTGGAAGCCGGCGCCATCTTCTAATGGCGGCCACGGTCCAATTAGAACGGCTCACCACACCTGTCCCTTTCTTTCTTGGTATTAGGATTTAACCAGGGATGTTTTACTGCTGAGCTACATCTCCAGTTTTTTTTTAAATTAATTAATTTATTTATTCATTTATTTTTTATTGTTTTATTTTGAGACAGGGAGTCTCGCTAAGATGACGAGGCCGTTCTCCAACTGGCAATCTTCTTGCCTTAACCTTTGGGTCACTTGAATTACAAGTGTGTGCCACAATGTCTGGCTGGAATATTCAATTTCTAACTTAAAGACAGATGACCAGTCAGTAGTACCGGAAATTCCTTTCCCATTGTTTTAGTCAACTAAAAGATCTGATCAGAACAATTGCAGAGGAGGAAGTTTTACTAGGGAGGCTCATGGTTTCAGAAGTCTCCATTGATGGAAGGCCGGCTCCATTCTTTTCTGCACAAGGTGAGACAGAACATCTTGGCAGAAGAGTTTAGTGGAGAAAAGGGGTTCACACGATGATCAGAAAGCAGAGAAAGAGCGGTTTATACTTTCTAGATACAAATGTATACCCCAAAGCCAAGTCCCCAATTCCTACCTCCTCCAGCCACACCCTACCACCTCAGTCACCACTCAGTTAATTCCTGTCAGGGAATTAATCCACTGATTGGGTTAAAACTCTCACCATTCAATCGTATCTCCTTTGAACTTTCTTGCCTTGTCTCATGTGTGAGCTTTCAGGGGACACCTCACATCCAAACCATAATACCCACTTACAATACTTTTAATCTACCTATCTCTTGATAGTTTTAGCCAAAGACACAATCAATTATGTTACTGTTTGAATCTTGATTATTCCCCCAAAGCCCATGCATCTAAGGCTCATTCCCAGTCCTTAAAGCCAAATGGGAAGTGATGGAACCTTCAGGAGGTGGGGCCTGGTAGAAGGGAGTTCAGTCATTGGGGTCATGTTCCTGAAGGGCATATTGGAGCCCTGGTCCCTTCCTCTCTCTCCTTGCTTCCCTGCCACCTAGTATGAGCAGCCCCTTCACTTCATTACCCACAATGATGTGCTCTGCTGCCACCAAAGGCAACCAAAGGCAATAAGGTTAAGTGACCAGGGACTGAAACCTCTGATGCCATGACCCAAAATACACCTTTCCACCTTATAAATTTATTTTCTCAAGTATTCTGTCACAGTGACAAAAGGCTATAGTTTGGCTTTTAGGTGTTCCCCCAAATTGCCTGTGTTAATGAAGGAATATAAGGAGGTCCAAAGATCAGATTATAGGAGATGTAATCTAATCAGTTCATTCTAATTTTAACTGGACAGTCTATAAGCAAGTCAGGCATGGCTGGAGAGATTGCATCACTAGGGGGGCCTTCCCTGGAAGGGTTGTTCTTCCCAACAGTCTATTTTCTCCTTTCTCTGTTTCCTGACTTCCATGAGTGAACAGTGTTTTTCCACCAGGCCCTTCTATCATATTGTTCTCTTCCTCACACTAGGCCCAGAGTAATGGAATCTGCTGACCACAGACTGAACCTCTGAAACTGTGAGTCAAAAGTAGGTTGTTCTTCTCAGGTATTTTGGTTACAGCAATGAAAAGCTGATCAACACAAACACAAATTGGGATCTTGACCACTGACCCATGTTGCTCACACCCATGTGGGATATATTGTCAGTCACTGAATTGGTGTGTTCCTCTTTTCTGCCTTGTATATAACACATACACGAAGAGATCCCCGGACGAAGTCATCTCTATGCATACTGTGCACGGAGTATCCAGTTGCCTTCTTTGCAGTCAGATTGGACTGAACGTTCTGGTAAGTAGCTAAGCATGACAATTGTGATTTGAATAAGTTCAGTGAAGACTTCAGGGATGAAGTCTGCTTTCTTGGCCCACGTTATCCCCACCCACAGCTTAATAAGGTGCACAATGGATGGATTAATCGGAGATTCAGGCTTAGAGCAGACATGATGCATTTCTGGCTATCTTTTTAATACACACATTATTACAAGTGATGGAGTCAATATCATTTCTATATTACACACATCAGGCACATTCTTGGTGAGATAGGATTTTATGGTCTACCCTAGGAACACAACGGACAAGGAAAACATTGTTTCTATGGAACAATATGTTCTGATTTCCAAATAACTGGTCTGCAAATGAACTTTTAGAACATGAACCATCTGCACGTTGGGAACTGCATGTCTTCACATTTATTTATTGAGTCATTTCTTTCCCCATCTCAGAATTTTTTCCTCACAGGATGTGTCTTAACATGTTGCGTTGAGCTTTTTCTTTCTTTTTGTTCCTTTTTTTTCTGCTTTAAAAATGAATCCTCTGAAAATCTTGGCCATGTGTCAATGCTGTATTCATAAGGATTAAGGATCAGCAGGGCCGCTGTGCAGCAATTCAGAAATTGAGTACATCCTGGGGACTGGCAGCTCACAGCCTGCTATTGTGTAGGAGGACGGGTGTTCCAGTGCAGTCATGTTAAATTTAGCAGCTGTCTTGAATTGTCATTGGGGATGGGGGTGGAGGCAGTGAGCTCTAATCTAGATCCATTTGGGATTTTTACTTGAAAGTTTACTTTAAAGGATTCCTTTCAAGGAGAACCAGTTTCACCTCTTCTCATGTTTTGTAGATTGTAATGACTTTGTAATGAAAATATACATGCACATGTCCTTGAACACAATCAGTACACTTGTGCATGTACTGCCAATTTGTGTTCTTTATGGTTAATCTTCTCTGTTTTAGGGATTTGATTTTATTCCATTTATAGGGCAGAGTCACTCAGTGACAAGGACCATACATCTGCATATTTTAATTTATGATTTAGGTGCATTGATAACATATAAAAATCATTTTGGAAAGAAGTGGGAGAAGGTAAGAAAGGAGTTAACAGTGAGTCAGGATTTTTTTTTTTTGGTAGACACTCAAGCAGGTGGGTAACAACAAATGAACTAATTTATTCTGCATTCTCTTTTTATTTCTCTTTATCCAATCTAGAGTCAGACCATTTACTTATGATAGAACCAAGGAAATTTGAAGATGATTAACCTTGTAGAATTCCCTGGATAAATTCTCTATTTTGCCACAAATGAAATTGAGAAACAGATAAAGAATGAAAGAATTGAAATAAGTCAGTGATCGTATAAATGAGAACAGAACTATTGATTTCCTGTCTAGAGATAGTTATACTGCTTTTCAATAATTTCTTACCATATAGAAATAATGCAAAACCTTTATACCCAGCTGTAATACCTGGGCCTCTATATTCTTAAAACCTTCAGAAGCCTGAGGAGCATTTCTGGAATTCATTCTCACTGTTTCTTGTCAAGTCTTCCAAAAGCATAAAAAATATGACCCCTAGAGTTATTTTTTTAGTGTCCAACCCCTTGGCATTTAACACAGTATACAGAATGAGGAAGGACAGATGACAAGTAAGAATTGAAGTGAAAATCATAACCCTCACAAATAACCTAAGAATTAAACATACATTTTACTCTGTGTTTTGATCCACTTCTTTTTTCTTTGCTGCTGTGACTGAAATACCTGACAAGAACAATTTGGGGAGGAAAAGTTTATTTGGAATCTCATGGTTTCAGAGGTATCAGTCTCTAGACAGCTGGGTCCATTTCTCAAGGCTCAAGGTGAGACTGAATATGGTGGAAGAATATGGGAGAGGGAATGGCCTAAGACATCACACCAGGAGACAGAGAGCAAGAGAGCTCCACTCAGTAAGGACAAAAATATATACCCCGAAGACATGCCCCCAGGGACCCACCTCCTGTAGCTACACACCACCTGCCTATAGTTATCATCCATGTAACCTCTATTAAGGGAATAACACACTGATTAGGTTAAAAATCTCAGAACCCAAACATTTCACCTCTAAGTTTTCCAGTACATGGTATATTTTTTGGTCACAGATTAAAATATGCACACAACCATTAGCAACAGAGAACATGTATTGATCCTTATCTAGGGTCATTCATATACCACTCATTATATACAAATTATACTTAGTCCGACATGCTCTTGAAAGCACAAATTCATAACAAGTGTCATCTTTCTTCTATTCCAAAACATTGTTGAAAGAAATATAATTGATATAGAAGCACATTTAAGGAAATGAATTAAAATATTTCCATATTATTTACATTTGAAAAATATAAGGCCTAAATGCAGAAAGTACTAAAAGAAAAACTACATTTTAAAATCAATGAAATAGAGTGATGCATAAAAGTATGGACAAGATATAGCAATACTACCTCAGCTGGAATGAATTATTTGGGAATATGTTATTTTAATTTTAAGGAAAACTAGAGAGAGAGAGAGGAATAATTTTGAAGTGGGACAGAGACCTCAGTAATGACTTTCCCTAGAGACATTGAAGAGACCAGAGGGTACTGGGAACAGAACAGAAAAAAAAAATTGTGAAAGAAGAATAAGAAGGTAAATAAGGAGGAAGAGAAGAAACATAATAATATTCCAGGACATTGGTAAGGTAAAAGGAAGTTTGATACAGGACCTTGGAGACTTGTATTCAAATATCAGTGACAAAAGTCCTTTACTGTGTCACTAATGATACCAGTCCTGCAGGACAGCTAATTTTTTTTCTATATACTTGTTCTTCTGTATCTGTAAGTGATAGGTTTTAAGACTTCTACCGGATATTTTTCATACATATCCTGAGTGTTATTACATAGTATGAAGTTTCGTCTGTCTTTCCATGCTATACCCTGATTACTCCTTTGCATCAGAACATTTGTGATTTGTGACCATTATTAACTAAAGTAAAGGTTACTTGAGCACCAGTACTGCAGTACTGCAATACCAACACAATTGTTCTGGTAACTGATATGCTTACCAAGTGGCTAACAGGCAACTGGTTTATAAAGCATGAATATCCTTGACAAAAGGGATGATTCATGTCCTAGGGTAGGGAGAGAGAATTTGTCATACTGATCAGAACAATGTTCAATTTAAAACTGGTGAATTGTTTACTTCTGGAATTTTCCACATAATATATTTGGACTATGGTTAACTGCAGGTATTAAAACAGCAGACAGCAAAATAATGGCTAATGGGGGACTGATGAAATTTGTTCAACTAGGTATATGGAGGCTTCACCTAAAACATTTTTATCAAAGGAAGAAAAAAAATGTTCTTTCTGCTATCATGAGCTTTTTGAACTGATTTCATGTCTTTTTTAAGAGAAAAATGTTTGTGTCAGTGGTGCAAAGGTTGAATAAGACAGATCTAAATGTGGTCCCAGATTATAAAAAATATTTAGGAAAACTAATCCAGTAATCATATATCAATCTTAGGATCAAACCTTTACCTAAATCACCATGATACACATCTAATAGTAAGTTTCCGTTGCTATTTTTTTTTTTTTATTTTGAGACTTTCCATTTAAAAACTAATTGGGTTAGTGAGAACAGAAAACAAAAACTTTTCTCCTAGTTGAAAATACAAGAGGTCTCTAAACTGGAAGAAACTAGAACAGTTAAACTTTTTTTTTAATTTAATTTTTGAGTAAAAGTTGAACACATCTAAGTAAAATAGAGTTTAAAGAATATAACTAATAAGCTATATAATATTTTACTTAGCTGAAAATAACAGATTTTTAGTTTAGTCTTACAATTTGAGCCATCATTATTATAAGCTCCAAATTTCAGTGAATATTTGGAAAGCTCTAATTTTTTATAGAATTTCAGTTAGGAATCATCTTTAAACCTATTTAGGAAAGTACATAGCATTCCTTTGAAAGGAAAATGTGTTATGTTGAAATTCAGTTAAGCATGTGGATTTCATGCTTATTGAATTTATATTCGGTAAGCTGTAAAGTTGACAAATGGAACATCATAGCAATTTTTCAATGGATATGTGGCCTTCCTTTCATTCATGTTCTTCTGTCTAGTACAGTGCTAATTTCATGATTTTTAAGGGTTTACAACTAGTTCTTATTTGCCATAGGTGGCAGTAGTAGATAGCTCTTCATTAATTTGGCCTGTGTTTCTATAGCTCAAATGCATATTCATCCAGAAGTTGCAGGAATCGATTTCATAGCCAGAAGGTCATCAGAGATGTACAATAATTAGAAGCTCAAGGTGTAAGTAAAAATTACCAGGTGGACTTTGACAAATTTTGAAAACTTATAAAATTAATTTAAAATAATCTTAAAGTCAATATGAAAAGTTATAGGAAGGAAAACATTTGAGAAATTTATTGAATGATGATGCTTTTTAATCAGTTTTTCTTTGACCTATAAATTTAGGATAGTAGACCTTGAATTACAAAATATGTCATTAAATACACAATGGGTTACATATTGGGTTTCAACATTTTGGTACCAAATATAAATATAAAGGCATACAGACCTTTTAATTAGTTTCACTCTAATCGCAGCAAATGAGATCTTTCGGTTAATTTTTGGCTAATGTGGCTTTTTCATCTTTATTGCACATCCAAATATAGTTACTTTGGTACTTTAATTTTGGAAATATGACACTGATTTTGTATATTTTTTAATTAATGAAATACCCCCAACTCATTCATGCCCACTGATTTAATTTTTTAGTGTGATTTGATTTTTCTCTTCCTTATTTGTGGTATGGAACAATGGAGTATATTTCTCACATGTACTTACATCATTTTGGCTAATTTCCACTTATGTGCAAAAGGCAACATAAACAGACCTAAATAGGGCTGGAAAGTAATAAGATTCTGAAAACATGTAGTCAGAAGAATTTGTATGCAAGGCAATTTCACTTATCTACATCAATTTTCAGTGCAAACAAGAATATGAAATGCAGTTAAGTGTTCTATGAATATTCATGCTGGTTTGTCTATATTTAGAATACAAAGAACCATGAATATATTTTTGCATAATGTTGTATTAACATGTGTTTGTTTTGATAATTTTGTTTTTCTTTGAATAAAAATAAAGAAGTGAATGCATTATAAGACTGGCAAAATTGTGAAAGAAATGGGTCATCAACAGAGTGTCCATACTTCTCAAATCTGTTTGATGATCAGAGTCATCTTCAAAATCTCTAACAATTAAAGACTCCCCTTTTACCCAGTGAGGAGGATTTACAGGACAGTGATGATTTTTTCCCCCAGTTACAGCCACATCCAACTATGTATAAAATAGACTCCAAATTCTGCTAAAGGTATAAAGTCTTCTGTTTTCATCAGTGAGACTAGTTCTAGGCTGTCAGAATATCACCATTTTCATGGAACTAAACCACAGTGTCAATGTACCATACATGTTAGAAGTTTGATTAGCTGTAATCAAAAATCTTCTTCGTGGTGTACTGGACTGAACATGATCTTCAGGTGCTTTTCTCAATTCTGAGAGAAACCTCAGTAGTACTCAGATTGAATTTCATGTCAGGGAGACGCATCGGGACTCTGAGCATTTAAGAGACTCAGATTTATAATATCACTTGAAAATTAATTATTTAATGACACAATCATAAACTATTTATTATAAATGTGAACTTAAAAAACTGTAAAGTATCGATATGATAAAATAAACAACTAAATAAATTGAGGTACAAAATATGTTTGTGGATTGCAGAAGCCATAGTTTTAGGGGACCAATTTCAACCAAATTGATTGCCAAATCCCCTTCAAATCCACATTTTTTCCTAGAAATTGATTTGCTAAATCTAAAATGTACCTGGAGAAACAAACTAGACTGGTCTGATACCACCATATACAAACTGGAATGACTACAATTAAAAAAACATTCATTGCAATTGTTGGCAAAATTCAGAGTAATTAGAACCCTCACATATTGCATGGAAATAAATTAAAAGTTACAGATACCTTGGAAAACAATTTGGAAGTTTTTGTTTTTACAAAATTAAACATGAACTTGCAAGAAGAAGAACTTGCAATTTAACTTCTAACTATTTTGAAAGCAGAATGATGAAGTATGTCTATGCAAGTACCGGTATGTGAATCTTTATTTATAACATCTTACAACTGGAAATAACTCAAACATTCATCAACTTAGGGCCAGATAAACAAATTATGATATATACATATTATATTGAAATACCACTGAACAATAAAAAGAACCAAGTTATTGTTATAAACAACAACACAGAAGATTCTCCAAATTATTATGCAAACCAAAGAAATTAGAATAAAAGAGCTTCATCCTTTATGTTATATCTGGAAGATGAAAAACTATACTAAAATCAAATCAGTTATTTCGCAGGATTAGGATCAGAGTAGAAAATTAATGACACATAATGACAAAAGAAAATGATAGGAATTTTGAGTGATCATGAAATTCTTTCTCTCTATATATGTATACACACACACATATATACATATGTACTGGATATCGAACCTAGCACTTATATTCCCTTCCCTTTTATTATTTATTTATTTCAGGGAACATTAAGGATTAAATCCAGGTGCACTCTATTACTGAGTCACATCACTCTTTTTAATCTTCTACTTTGAGATATGGTCCCTCTAAGTTGACCAGACTGGCCTAGGACTGTGATCATCTTGCCTCACCTTTCTCTCTAGCTGGGGTTACAGGTATGTGCCACCATGACCAGTGGAAATATTCTATATTTTGATAATTGTGGCATTAATATGTTCATTTATCCTTAACAAAGGAATTGGAGAAAACACCGAAAAATTGTCAATAAACCTGTCTTCAGAAACAAAAACTGGTGAATTAGAGAAGGATGAATATGTGCATCAACATCAAATGATGTTGACAAAATCTTAGACAAAATTTTAAATTTTTCTACTCTTACCCAGAGTATTTAAAGATGCTATTAGCAAGAATATAGTTTCAGAAAGTTTGGAAACTTTAGATGATTATATTATGTAATATAATATAATGTGATATACAATCTGGACAATGGTTAGACTAGAGCTGTTGGATTGCATTCTAGATGGAATCATTCAACAATTCCTATTCCTGGAATCATTTAGTTGTTTCTGCTACTCTGCTGAATCTTTTGGGCATCCTATATTGAATTGAAACACAGGGAAAATAACAGCAACAAGAACAAAGAAATGTGAGAAAACATATTTGTTGTTTAAATTGAAGTTGAGGCCTGAGGTTGTGGCTCAGTGGTAGAGTGCTTGCCTAGTATGTGTGAGGCACTGGGTTCCATTCTCAGCACCACATAAAAATAAATAAAATAAAGGTCCATCAACAACTAAAAAATATTTAAAATAATAAATTTGAAGTTGAATTTCTTACCATTTCTAAACTTAGATTTTTTTTTTGTCTATAAAACCGAGGTGTTGTAAATACGCCTGCTTAATAAATAGAATAATCCATGGATAAGTATTTTGTCAGTCACACAACCCTATTCAAATGGCATCATTAGTAGTAGTATAAAAGCTACTCTTATGTAGTCCTAGACTTGATCCACTGTGTTCCACATTAGTCATAAACAGATCACTGTGCCCATTTCCAGTACTTTAAATGTGATGAAAAGAACCTCATGCATAATACAAATGAGTCAAGGGATGGAGAAGAAACACTGTGAAGAAAGGTTAAAGTAGTGGGAGGGAATTAATCTGAAGAACAATCAGAATAGATGGAATAGGTTTCATCACCATTTTCTTTATGTAGAGTGAATATCAGCTGTTAGTCATCATAGAGTCACAAACAAAATGAAATAGACAAATTGACAAATTATAGCAAATGAAATAGAGCAGGAAAGATTCTTGAATATAATGCCAGTTACATCCGGGAACAACCTTTAGAAGGTAAGTTAGAAAACCATTAATCAAATGATTTAAAATGCATATACTATACACAGTGAGTGGGTGGTTCAAGTCACTTGCTAAGGTGGCATCTACCTGTCTGCTTTGACAGTGAATGCAATTATTTGTATTTCTGTGTCAAAAGTAACTGCGCAGTATTTTCTGAGAGCTTTACTTCTGTTGTTCTGATCTGTAGACTATTTCTCTCAGAATTGTTATGGTTTTTTGTTAAAACATAATATGTATCTGTGTATTGCCACACTAATACTAATCCGATTCTTGGAGAGTCAGACAAAAAAAAAGTCTAAATTTAATAGAAACCCAAAGTAATTTTGATACACAATAAATGTTGAAAAGTATAATTTGAAACAAATGGCCTAATAATTCTGTGTCAGCTCTATTCTTATAAAATCATATGTACTTAACTTTTGTTGTGTTTCCTAGATAAGTATCACCTGAGTTTCCCATATCTCCTGTCTGGTTTAGTTAGCTTCCATGATATATTAATTTGTAATTAGTATCTCATCATTTATTGAGCAATTAATGTGTTGCTTACTGTCATTTGGTCTCTCTCTTGTCCAGTGTAAAAAGGGAAACCTCTCCCACCAAACATACACATGCTTTCCATACATTCATGTTTGCTCAGCTTTCTAAATTCAGTAAGGAAAAGAACACTAATAAAATAAATATTTAATAAATAAGAATATTAATCAGACTTGCAATTACTTTAATTGTTTTCTTTTTTATTGTTATAGTTCTTTTTTTTTCTTTAATTTTTATTGTTGCTTGTTCAAAACATTACATAGTTCTTGACATATCATATTTCACACTTTGATTCAAGTGGGTTATGAACTCCCATTTTTACCCCGTATACAGATTGCAGCATCACATCGGTTACACATCCACTGTTTTACATATTGCTATACTAGTGTCTGTTGTATTCTGCTGCCTTTCCTATCCTCTACTATCCCCCATCCCCTCCCCTCCCATCTTCTCTCTCTACCCCATCTACTGTAATTCATTTCTCCCCCTTGTTTTTTTCCCCCTTTCCCCTCACTTCCTCTTGTATGTAATTTTGTATAACCATGAGGGTCTCCTTCCATTTCCATGCAATTTCCCTTCTCTTTCCTTTTCCCTCCCACCTCTCACCCCAGTTTAATGTTAATCTTCTTCTCATGCTCTTCCTCCCAACTCTGTTCTTAGTTACTCTCCTTATATCAAAGAAAACATTTGGCATTTGTTTTTTAGGGATTGGCTAGCTTCACTTAGCATAATCTGTTCTAATGCCATCCATTTCCCTGTAAATTCTATGATTTTGTTATTTTTTAATGCAGAGTAATACTCCATTGTGTATAAATGCCACATTTTTTTTAATCCATTAGTCTATTGAAGGGCATCTAGGTTGGTTCCACAGTCTTGCTATTGTGAATTGTGCTGCTATGAACATCGATGTAGCAGTGTCCCTGTAGCATGCTCTTTTTAAGTCTTTAGGGAATAGACTGAGAAGGGGAATAGCTGTGTCAAATGGTGGTTCCATTCCCAGCTTTCCAAGAAATCTCCATACTGCTTTCCAAATT
>NW_025999853.1:19366592-19414463 GCF_001458135.2 Marmota marmota marmota
ATATCAACCCCATCTTTTCCTGGTTGTTATGTCCTGAATTACTATCCCCGTCACATCTTTCCAGCATGAGTCTCTGCCTCATGGGACTCAGAGCTATGGAGCTAGCCTACCATGGACTGAGCTCTGAAACAATGAGCCCAAATAAATAAATTTTTTCCTATCAGAAGTTCTTGTCAGGTCTTTTGGTCACAGCAACACAAAACTAACACAAAAATTGTACTGAGAAGTGGGGACATTGCTGTGACTAACCTGACCAGGTGGTTCAAAGGCATTTAAGACTGGTTTACAGAAGGAATTTAGAAACTTTTGAGATGCTGGCAGGAGAAGCCTTAGAAAGTTGTACGCAGAACATATTGGGTCATTTTGGTGGGGTGTCAGAATACCAGAATGCTAATAGGACTGTGATCTGTGAAGATTGGGATCATGGGGTTTCAGAGCAGAAGGAAGACTCCTTAAAACTGGAGTCATTCATATTGCATTCTGGCAAAGAAGTTGTCTAAATTTTGCCCATGTCCTCAGAATTTCTGGGTGGCTGAATTTAAGTATGTTGGGCTGATTAATCTGGTAGAAAAAAATTTCAAGGAAGAGCACCATTCAGGCAGTGACATGGATATTGATGATATCTTTCAACCAAGGTTTCTGTGATACTCAGAGAAGGAAGAAGAAAGGAAAAATTATAATTTGTCCAAAAAAAAAATGTGTGTAAAACTGGGTCTAAGGAGGTTATGATTGTTTAAGAGATTATAGCCACTAAAGAGATGCTAAGTACTTTACACAGAGACAATAGGAAAGATGGCTTGAGGGCTTTTCAGGATTTGGCAAGACCACACCCATAATAGACTCAACCTCCTTTGAGAAGAGATCATGGGTCATGCTGCTTCCACATGGGAAGCACAGTGAGAAAAATTGTTTTATAATGCTTAGCCACACAGGTATTTAGAGGCCACTGCAGTCGTGGTTCCAGGAAGTTTGGCCACTGCTTGAGCTGACAGTAGATTTGCAGTGGTTCACATGGTAATGGTCCTACAGGATTGCAAGATGCTGGAGTTAAGGGGTCATGGAGACTTCCACCAAGATTTTAAAGGAAGACTAGGAAGGCCAGACAAAGTGTGAAAGGGTCGGAATCCCTGCAGGGAGACCCTGAGAGGACAAATTATAAGAAGCTGGGAGAAGGAGAGAGAAGCATCAGTGGAGATCCCCAATGATTAAGAGATGGCAACAACATGGGACATCTGCCATGGGAAGCTAAAAAGGTCAAGCAAAAACATGTCAACAGAGTGATCATGTGGGCGGGACCCACTTCTAGAACTATTTCTTCCAGTGGCATTATCATATTTCGGCATGTCTTCAGGGCATTAACATACTTTGGATGTAAGATATGCAACATTATGTCATTTTTTTTTTTTTAAAAGTTTATGTGTACTTAACAGAATTTTGTTCTTCCTAACTGAATACTCTGATGTGAAATACTTTAGTATATTTGTTATTCTCTTAGGTTTATTTTATCCCTGAATTTTCTAACACTTGTAAAGTTTACACAAATATCATTGATATTTACTTTGAGATTTTCTGGAATTCCTGGAAAATAGATTTTCTGAAATACAATCTATAACAAAAATTTTGGCCCCATGTTTACAAAATTATAATTAATCCATTGCTACATGTTCAAATCATAAATTTCTGATTTTCATGATAATGAAAAATGTCACATGACAGGTGACTTGTCTTTTTCTGACTTTCTTTTCTACTTTAATATTCACTTTCTAATCTGCTTTACTGGGAAAAAAGAACATGAGCTATGGAGTAAGAAGTTGATAAATCCTGCTTTGTGTGATATTGGGCAACAAATCTGTGTAATTTTATGTGAATCTGAGGTAGATACAGCTTGCAAAGATCTGAAGACCTAAGGAGAAAAAGCATATTGACTGTCTTGTAAATTGTCAAGTGATGCAGAAATATTATAATTAGGCAATTAAATAGACACAAAGACACAACTGGACAATGATCTCCAATACTTTCTTTAAGCTAGGAATTCTGGGTAGTGATAATATCCCTTTCTATAATTTATTCAATGTTGTCTCTGAATCAGTTTTTGTGATAAGCCTAGAGAATATGAAAATTAAAAACAAAACATGTTTTGCCTTCACAAGTACTGAAAGTTCATGGATGAAAATTGTAATACAATTAAACATTTAATAACTCTCAAAGTGTTTCAACAGTCTGATATGAGATTTTCCAATAAACTAATTAATAATTGCAACCAAATCTTATCATAAACTAATAAAACCTTTTCCAATTCCAAGTATAATAACTTGCAAAGATTATCTTTAAACTACATCATTTTGTAAGTTTCACATCAGTATGTAATAGATCCTTTCAAATGCAACAATAATTTTATTTGAAAACCTCTGAGAATTCTCTGTACACATATATTATTCATGAAAAAATATATGGATACTGAAGATGCTGAAGATTTGACTCAATATTGACTTAGGAAAATTATTTTCTCCCAGCTATACTAACAAAAGACAATATTTCCTCACTCATTAACCCCCTAACTCTTCTAACTGTGTAGATACTTTCTCAAGGGGAGAATTATTCAAGCATTTACTCATACAACAATATCAATTATAACATTAGATCCTTAATATCAATTTGTATTAGTTTTTGCTGAGCTAACAAACAATCCATTAAATGAAAGTCTTCCTTCCTCATGTTGTATGAAGGTCTGCAGCTTGTCTGTGGTTGCTGTGTTGAATGAAGTTCAGCTTCACTTGACATTTCATTGTTATTCAGGTCACAGAAACAACTTCTATCTGGAATGTTCTATTATTGCAGCAGAGGAGAGAAGCACAAGGCATGCCAAGCTGATCAAGTCAATTTGCATTAAAACTTTTGTTCATACACAGCATTCTGTCACATATGTTAATAAGACATTGAAGTAGGTACCATGACCAGGCAAGTACCATTGGGGGTGGGGTGGGAGCAAAAATAATAAATTTTTACCCATCCAGAAATAACTATGACAAAACTCTGTGAGTACATAGAGTAGAAATCATGTCTTCATTTTAAAGATGAGAAAACTTACATATAAAACTTATGGGTCATAACAAAGCGGTGTTTGAGAACATGGGATGCAAGTCTTAAAGATCTGAGTCTAAATCTTGACTCTATCACTTACCAGCTGTGTGATTTTTCATGAATGACATTTATCTGTAAAATTATAGTAGTAAAACATACTTCAAAGTATGTGTTAATATTTAATCAGAGAGAATACATGCAGAACCTAGCAATGTCTTGAACAGAGTGGTCACCTAATAAATGTTTTGAAGTTCCTATGTCACCTGGCAAGAAAGGATGAAGAGTTGTAGTGCAACTGAGAACTGATGGTTTGGTACTGAGATCATGCAGAATGCTTACTTATCTCCATCTTAATTCTCCTTCTCATACTTAAAGTTTACTCTTTAAGTTTGGCTCTCAGCAAGATGTTATGGGGATTTCTAAACCATTATGCTGAAGGGTTCTAAGAAAGTGTAAGAAATTTGTACTGTATTCCATCTGCATCTGTATTTTATAAAATATGGAAAGCAGCTGAGGACATAGCTAAATTATTCAGGGCAGGCTTAGCATGCATGGTACCTTCAGTTGCATCCCCAGTACTACAAAAATGCATATATATATATATATATATATATATATATATATATATATATATACACTAGACAGATAGATAACACTTGTACTTTTTTAAAGTAATCATATATCTTGCAGCATCATGCATCAGTTGATAAATTGCTACATTTTTTAAGTAAATTGGTTTTAAAGTAAATCAGATGATGACTTTTTTTATTACTAAGTGGTAGGGCTTTTGTTACTATTCTCATCTACAGTCTTGAGAGTTGTACTTTCACATTAAATATTTTAGTTGTTGAATTTAAACAATGAATATAAATGTCCTTTACCTTGACTTTCACTGAATGAATGTGATTTTGTTGAAAAAGGGTTTAAAATAACCTCATTGTGTTTCCACCAACAATAATTTTATAATATGAATTATACAAATCAATTACCTTGTACTAAATTATCATTTTTTATATAATAGTGGGTAAAATACTGGCTTGTCTTTAAATTCAATAGCATGAAGACTAGCCAGGGTATAATTAAAATAAAACCCAACTAGTTGCTAGAGAAAATAGTATGAATAATGCTTATTAAGATTAAGTAGCTCTATAGTGTTATAAAGATATTCTGCAAATAGATATTCTTTCTGGTTTATAATGAATATCTGAAATGCCAAAAGAATCAAATAAAGAATGACTTGATATAGAATCCTTTATTTCTCAGTCAATTGACTAATTCACTAATGTGATAATGGCTCATCATTTTCTTTCCCTGCATTCTCACCATCAAAATGTCAGTATTTCTATAAATAAATAAAATGTAACAGACTTTGGACACACTGCTATAGAGAAGTAAAAGAAAATCAAATGAATCAAGGGCATTGCTTGGTTTCATTCAGGACTACTAATGAACAAACAAATCATTTCAAAGTAAATGAACACAGAAGACAGTTTATAAAGTAATGGCCAAAGCTTTCATTTCTGACAAAAAAAATTGTAAAAGTTTATGCTTTAGTTGATTAAAAAAGCACCTCCCCACACCAATTTACTTACTTAGATCACTTCCTCATTTTATACTGAATAACAGGAATATCTTTGAAACTCCCCATAAAATTCATAGAATTCAACCACAGGCAGAACAATCAGCTGCTGAAATAAGACATTCCAAGGCAATTATATAAGGGAGCATCGTCGACATGGTTTCAGTGGTATCACAACTGTAGTAATTTGCTAAACATCATTTAAGGACAAAATGGGGCATAGATTACCTATTATTTAAGAGACTTATAACCAATATGATTGGTTTCAACAATTCCCCCTTAAGTACCTTCAAGTTTGAAATTTAGTTTATAAATAATTATAGCTACAATTGATTTGGTAACAGATAAACAGTATAGCAATGTATTTTGCATAACAGAAAATAATACCAGAAAAGCTGAGAACAGAAAAAAAAACTGCAGTGCCAGAATTGTGGAGCATGTGTAAACTGGTCACTCTTGGATAATGTAATTAAGTTTCATGCTAGCAGTATGCTATAGAAAATGTTATGAAGAAGGTAAGTAAAGAGTAGAGATCCTGACTGATCTTTCATTTGGTGTCTAAAATTTAGGTCTTCTTCATCATAACTTAGAGTGGTTCAGAAAAATGCAAAGTCACACATTGATGTAGGTATCAAAAACATCCAACCAAGTAGAACTCAATGGTCTTTTAATTATCAAACCCAGTGTTTTTGTCTATTTTTGCCTATAACTTATTGCACTTCCTTGATATTCTCTATTTCTTTAGAATTTCACTACAGATCTCTCCTGGTTTTCTTCTGGTTGGTCCTTTTACTTATCTCTTCTAAGATTTTGCTTTTGCTGTCTGTTTCAGAAAATTGGAGTTTCCTTGGGTTCTACCTTCAGCCTACTGTAAATTTCACCTATATGTTTACTCTGGGCATAACTACAGTTTCATTTTTGTTTTATCTTGGGTACCCAATAACAATGGTTAATTGTTAAAAATTTTGGAGTTAGACTAGATACTAAGTTGTACCTCTTCACATACAGTCTTCTGAACTACCCCATTATCCCAGGTTTAGATGGATATTTATATTCTGTATCTGCATCTATTTTCTGAGTTCCAATTAATATGCTTGTATTTCCCTGCAAAACCCCTAGACTGTGAGATTGTATATGGAGGAGCCAAGGCAACTTCATTCTGCTTATCCATGTATCCTTAAAGAATAACACAGTGACTAGAATGTGATTGTGTGGAGCTTATAATTAATTAATTAATTGATTTGATTTAATGTTTTTTTGAATTAATCTTTAAATGAGTACTCTCAAAAATAATGTATTAAGGGAAATCTTTGAGACACTGGAGGAAAATTTGAGTTCCTATTTGTATTCAGATATATTATTTAAAATAAAAAATATAAGAAATAAATATTAATAATGTTTCACATTCATATTATCAGTAGTATGAATAGTTAATTTGTGTCTAACTATACATACTTTAGATTGTGGGTTCAGAAGGCTGTTGCTAGCCAACATGGCACCCTTGTGTAAATTTTAAATAAGCTTCTCTTCCTGTAGGTAGTCACAACTACACACCAAGGCACATAACTTAGCACACAGCAAAGAGCTTAATGTAGGGCTGAGGATATAGCTCAGTTGGTAGAGTTTTACCTCACATGCACAAGGCCTTGGGTTCAATCCCCACCAGCACTAAACCAAACAAACAAACAAACAACAACAACAAAAACTCAATGTATATCTTCCAGGTTCCCCTTGGTTGTGTGCCGTGATGTGAGATACAACCAGTACACATTTATTGAAAAATCCAAAAACATTTTTTTATGTGTGAACCAAACCATCATTTTCTAGCCTTGAGCAAATCTTTACAATTTTCCAAGTCATTACAAATTTTGTAATCTCACAACTCAAAGTCATCATCAATATTGATTATTATTTCCAGATACTTACTACTTTACTAGTAAATAAATAAAAATATATAATAAATTTATTATATGTTCTTAGCTATAAGATCCCTATTTATAACTCACTTATAAATTATGTAATTTGGATTTTTAACTCATGTACATGATGAACTAATAAATGATGTTTTATATTTATAAGGAACATATTAGCTAAGTACTCTTCAAAATGTTTTATATGAATTAAGATTTTTATTCAGAATTAAATAGGCACTCCTATTGACTTAGTTTTTCAGATATACAGAAAAAGATGAGGCACCTAAGGTACCCAAAGGCATAAGCCTAAAAAACACAGAAGAGGTCCATGGATATTTAAATGACAGTTTAAGAAGTTTGACTCATCTTCACGTGATCAGAAAGCTGGTTTAAGAAATATATATATCCATCAGAATCATATTCAAGCTATCACAGGAGCCAAATGCTTCAATATCTAGTCAATTATTTATTTACTCATTTGTTAAAAACATACTTATTAAAAACTAATACATGCCAATCATTTTCTAATCCCTGAGGGTGGAATTATGAAGAAGTCAATTCAAATCCCCAAACTTTGTATAGCATGGTAGGGGGCAGATCCTAAGGAAATTATTCTCTCCATAAATAATAAAATAAATTTATTATTTCCCTTTCATCCTATGGTATAAAATCTTAAAATAGAAAGTTATTTTTTGGTTTTAGATCAGTTCTGTTTTATGGATTTTAAAAGTTCCCTATGTAGTTATTTATATTCCTAGAAGAGTTCTTTATTTTTGAGTATATTTTAGAACACTTAACTTTCTATAAAAGACTGCAGGGTTAGAAAATGTGAAACTAATGTGGTTTTTATTCTGATACACTTTGCTTTTATCATTTTATCCACTCACCTTGTGTTATGTCTGATCCTGTGGAGGCTTTCAAGTCTTGACTTGGAAGTTTACTTTGAATGCCACTGTGTTTGGTTAAAATCAACACACTGTGGCACTAAACAAAGAGAGTACTGAACACAAAAGAGAAACATTTTAAAATAGCAATTTAAATTTCTGTAATGGAATTCAGTTTCCCATGTTTTCACCCTCTGAACAAATGTGTGCATTGATAAAACTAAATAGTGAGTTATTATTTGGTTACCAGGGTCTTGACAACTTCGAACATCTAGAATGTTAACGCAAAGAATGAAGTGAATGAAAATGTAACATGTGTTTACCTCAAATTTAAATTTGTACAAAAGTTTATGTATTTTATTTGTGAGTAAAGAATATAACCATTTATAATTAAATTTATTGATATTTTAGGTTCACTAAATGTTTGTTTCTATTTTCTTTAGTAACCTTAAATTCTTAGTAGAAAAGTAAAAGATCATTTGCAGCCATGAGAGAAAGGTTTAAGACTCATCAATATGGTTTTGCTGAGAAGTGAAAGAAACAATATCAAAGTTATGACTAGCTGGAAAACAGCCGGGAATCACAAGGTACTGGAGAAAATAACCCTTCACAGCTCAGTAACTCCTGAGGGGATTATTGCTCTAGATTAAAAGGTGATGCATTTCAAACAATCCAGTATTGAGCAATTGTCTAAAAATCAAAAATAGAATAATGTAGAATTCTAATGCAGCAGAGAGATGGTCCATATTCTGGGATATTAATTTAACATTATAAAATGAAGGACAGATCTGTAAGTTTTATATTAATATCTCATGTTCTAATAGTAATTTAACATTTGAATCTAAAAACATAACTCTACCAACAGTACCCTCAGCAGCAGTGGCATCCATGTTGATGTAAGTTCATTATACTTGGATGAGTCAGTAATGTAATTATTGATAGCAAAAGAAAAAATGATGCACTTGAGATAACAATCTATGGTAAAGACAAACATTACTCAATCACCTATAAGTCTGTGTGATTTTCACTATTGAATAATCAAAGGTCTCATATAGCATGTCATTACACCAAAGTCCAATATTGGATATTGAACACGTTAGTCAGTTTTTTCACCACTTATGAAAAGGTCTGACAAAACCAATTTTAGAGGAAAAAAAATTGACTTGGCATTCATGGTTTCAAAGGTGTCAGTCCATAGATGGATGATTCCATTACTCTCTGCACAAAGCAAGAAAGAACATTATAGAGTGGGGGGTCTAGTAGACAAAAGCAGTTAAGAACATGGCACCTGGGGATCAGAGGGAGCTCTACTCACCAGGGACAAAATATAAACCCCAAAGGCTTGCTTCTGGTGACCTGCCTCTTCCAGCCACATCCTACCTGACTTCAGTTACCACTCAGTTAATTCCTATCAGAGGAATAACCCACTGATTAGGTTAAGGCCCCCATAACCCAATCATTCCACCTCTAAACTTTTTTGCATTCTCTTACATGTTAGCTTTTGAGGAATACCTCATTTAAACCATAACATTGGCTTTCATAAATAGAACTGCCTTATTAGATAAAGAGAAGAGGGTCCCTGATTAAGATATATTTATTCATACCAGAGTCCAGTTAATATCTACTAACTTCAAATGCAATTTAATGATGTCTAGAATACAGGCAAATGTCATACCATTCTCTAATTTTATGTCACAGTATATTTTCTCAGGAGAGAAAACTTACATGTAAACCTTAAAAATTTTTATTCTGAGAATTTCTTTCCTCAACAAACAATTGGTGGCTATTTTAAACATTAAAATTTCTAATATCTCACTTTTGATCACTTATTTTATAATGATTTATTATTCTAATATACCTGGTTTGGATTTTTTATGAAGCTATAGTATGTTCATTTTTTATGCTGTATTCTCTTGGAGAAAAAGTACAGCATATTTATCCTTAGATTCTTGATAAACATTTGGGTTATTATCATTTGTGATCAAATAATGCTGATACTGAATATTCATGTATGTATCTTTTAGTGCAAGTTTATTCTTTTTCTTTTTTAATTGGCACATTTGTGTAGTAAAGTGTGTTTATTCAATACATGCATACAATGTACAATGACCAAGTCAGGGTAATTAGCATTTCCATCTCCTTACCATTTCTTTCTTCATGGTTGAAGATTTGGTCAACTCTATTCTAATATTTCATAAATTATATTAAAGGTGTTGTAAACTGTAGTCACCCTATCATGCTATAGAACACTAGAACTCATTCCTCTTCTCTAATTATATTGTTAATACATGTCATAGCTAATTATAACCACTACTCCCCTCTCCCACTAGCTCAATATACTTCTGACTCTGTTATTTTATTATATTATTAAAATGTCATAATATTACTCTCATATTATTGGAACAAGTACTTGGACATTTGATTAAAGGCAAAAAATATAATTATCTGATCCTATTGGAATTATCACGAAGGTACATAACTAAGAATTAATGTAATTGTGATTACCCAAAACAGTCTAATGATTATAAAATAAACTCTAAAATTTTCATAATTCTCCTATTACTTAAAAATTGAGCCATAATTGCAAAAAGTTTATCTGTTTTCACATTTGCTCTGTTTCAGGCACTGTTACTACAAGAAGACGAGGGCGAAAATTCAAGAATATTTTAATCAATATTTATGCTAAAAAAAATGTTCAAGATACTTCTCCTTAGTGGTAGACTTGGCTTATATTATCACCAAGGCTTTCATTCATTTTAATGTAGTTTTTCAATTTGCCAGTCCCGTTACCAATGCTATTGTGGGGCCGTATTATTTTAATAGCAGCAGTTCCAGATAAGGATCTTTTTTAACAATCCTGCTACAGTAAGCTTGCAAAGTGCAACCTTGCTGAAAGCATCTTCCAATAAAACATTGATTGATTATAAATAAATCAGATCTATACTCAATCTTAACCTTACATAAAAACTGGCTATATTTATTGTTTCAGTCAATTGAAAGCCCATGTGATTTCAGTTAATTGAAAGCCCATGCTCTCCTTGGTGTTATATAACTGGGTAGTTCTTTCACAGATAGCACTGAAGGCATTTCTTTAGTTTGAAGGGATTGAATCAAGTCTCTGTTGAAAGATCATAAGCCAAATTAAATTCCAAGCAGTTTTTGGAAATTTAGAAGCTCTTTCAAAAACTTGAATGGAAATCAAAGGAGATAAAAGATCTAAAAAGACTTTTAAAAACATAAATGGTGGGAGGTGTATTTGCTTTCAAGGCTTATTATGAGGCTACAGTCATCAAGATGATGTGGCTTTGGTAGACTGAAAGATAAATAGGAGATGTAATGGAAGAGAGAGAATAGAATTTATATGGTTATAATACAAAGTCGTTCACAATTCATATGGTCAATTGACCCTCTTGCAAATACGTATTCAAAATGGTAAACCTTAACCTTCATAATACACTCCAAAACTTAATTAGATTTGTGTTACCCACAACCTTAGAAATTGACCCAACCCAGAATGCAAGTGCAGAAAAGAAAACAATGGTCACTATAGTAGAATTGACATGAATAGTTTGATCAAAAACCTTAAAGATGTTATCCCTAAGACATGATTAGAAGTTATGAACCACCAATAATAAAATGAAATGGGAAATGACCAATACCTGGTGGAGGATATAAATAAAGAAAACTAGGGTTCTGGGATGTCTCTATTGGGTTTTTGTTGTATGAAAAATCTACAGATGAGATCAGAAATATTAAACTGGCATTTACTAAGAGTGTTAAGTAGGCTGTCTTCTAACTATAAATGTAATCATTGTTTGTTTGTTTGTTTTTTGCTTATTTTTCATTTGTTAGAATCACTGATCAGGGATCAAGGGCTATGAGAGAGTGGATCATAAAATAGGTATCATTTGGTGTGAAGAGGGAGTCACCAAACAACAGGAACTGGGAGATGGACATGGAGGTAAAATTGGCTCAGAAAAGGTTCCTGACGGACAAGAAACAATCTAGAGATGCTTCTTCAAACACAAGGCAAATGTGGTAAAAAGGATTTATTGACCCCACTTTATGGTTTCATGCATCCATAGGTTTTCTTTACTAAAGACATCATTAATTTAAAAAACTAATTATAGAATATCTGCTATTTTCAATGCAGTATCCCTATCTCTTTATATATTTATATCTGTCTCTATTTTTATCATCATCTACCTAAAGACAGGTCTGTAATGCCAGAATTTTATATAAAACTATGCATTTAAGAGAGTATTTTCATTCTTTAATGTAAGAAGTTTTGTTTTTTGAAGAAAACAAAAAGGAAAAGCTATGATAATGACTGCAAGGTTATAAAAAGACTAGCTAATGTTCATAATTATCTGTTCTTGCATTTTCTTAAGTATTATGTTATAATAAATATTCACACTCTTTTACAATAATAGAATATGTTTTGGGTGAGATTGAGACCCTTAATGTTATAAAATTAGATATTAATGTAGTAAAAATTCATAATCAATATTAAAGCATTCTACAATAAATTTGTTTTTCCCTTCCAACAAATCACCCTTTTGTTTTGTTTTGTTTTGGGTACTGGGGATTGAACTCAGGTGCCCTTGACCACTGAGCAACATCCCCAGCCCTATTTTGTATTTTATTTAGAGACAGGCCCTCAATGAGTTGCTTAGCACCTCCCGTTGCTGATTCTGGCTTTGAACTTGTGATCCTCCTGTCTCAGCCTCACTAGTTGCTGGGATTACAGGTGTGCTTCAACAGCACTCAGCCCAATGAATCAACTTTTTGAGTCAATTTACTAGTTCAGCCAACAAGTATTTTCAACTGGCATGGACTTTTGTCAAAATAATTGTTTTAAACCATCTCTTTTGCAGCTCCGACCTTAAAATAAAACCATTAGTAGTTCTCTTCCTACAGAATTGCTCATTTTAAAAAAATCAATTAAGATAATTAGACATTTTAAACTAAAGATATTATTATTTTTTGTTGTTAAAACAGCTAATAAAGTATTGGATTACAGGTAAAGAAAAGTTCCATGATCACAGGTTTTTATAGGTACTAAAATTTTTTTTAAAAAGCCAGAATCAGGTTAATATGCCAAGGTCAGAAGTACTTAAAGTAGGAGTAGGACAGAAAAAAAGCAAAGTAGAAATAGAGTCCAAAGTTCTGATAAATAGAACAGATAAAGAACAGCACAGGAAAAAGGCATCTCCAGGTTCCAGCTGACCTTGGATTTCAATCTAACTCTGACTGTAGAGTTAATTCCTATATTTTCAGCCTGACTGCTTCTTAGCTAAACTTCAATGTATTTGGCTTTTTTATTCTTGCTTCTTTCTGCCTGTGTGTACTCTTTCTCTCCCTCCCTCTCTCCCTCCTTCCCTTCTCTCTTTCATTTCTAATTCACAAATTATTTAAAAAGCACTCACTATGTGCTAGGAACTTTCCTAGACACATGTTTATTTTTAGCTGTTTTATGACTAATAATGCATAATTTTATCTAACATTTAATGATGTTAATTAACAGGGACATTGTATTATTCCAAAATAGTGTGATTTTTTTTCATATATTTGAATATAACGTGTAAGTTATTACTTGATCATCAATGGCTTCACTTATTTGACTTTTTCAGTTAATTATTTGAAAAGTTCTGCTTCATTATTTGCATAATGTTCAGTATTTCCATTTTGAGGCTTTCCTCTTTCCTAAATTGTCCAAGGATCTGGATGCTTGTTCTGTCAATGGGAAATACATCCTGGAGCAGAGGTGAAATGTGAAATGTGCAGCCACAGCTTCTCCCAACACACTGTGGCCATCTATATGGTGGCTTGAGAAGTACTGAGATTACTCTATCTCCACTGAAGGATCATTAAAATGTCATCTTTACATTAAAATCTAAGTCTCTCTCATGTTTTGGAGTATAAATCATACAGATCACCTGGAACAAACGTCTCATCCATACTCCTTCACATCCCTGGGCAGGTTTTCAATGGAGGCACTTTGATGTCTTGAAACATATGATTTTGCTGAAAAGGGGTGAGTATGATCCTTTTCTCTGTGTTGCAGGAAGTTTAGCAGCATCCTCAACCTATACCCACCAGAAGCTGCAAACAGTCCTTCGGGGTGGGACAGGGACACTCAGAAAAGACTCTAGAAGTGTTCTCTGTGGAGAACATTCCTCCCACACAGAGAACAACTTTGCTAGATTTAGGAGTGTGGTATTTAGCTTTCCCTCCTTGGTGCCTCAATTTAATCTCTCCTTTGTGGTCATTCCCTTTCAGTAGGGTTTGAGAAGTTTATAGACAGAAAACACCAAAGTTAATTCTATGCCTAATCAGCTACCTAGTGATTAATCTTGGTTAACTTCTTCCTGATTTCTTTCTTGTTCTTTCTATGAGTGTTTACACATAATATAGATTTCTATATATACGTTGTTGATTTCTCTTTTTTTAATGAATAGTATTCTTTGGAACATAAAAAAAATAGTGGATGATAATATGTGTGTTTACATACTTATTTCATTAGTTGTTAAATAAATTTTCTCTAACTCAGAAGTACATTTATTTTCAAATTTTGACTACTATAATATAATACCAAGGTAAATAACGTTAATCTAAATCCCTAATTGTTTCTTTATGAAGAGCTTCTAAAAAGGACAAATGATAAAAATATCTTAAAAGTTTTTAATATATATATTTGTCAGAATACTCTCCTGAAAGATTTACATCACTATAATGTGTAAAAATCCTTGTTTATTTGTATTTTAACACTGAAAGTTAAAAATGAAAAAAAAAATAAAGAGACTAGATTCAAGGAAAGAAAGAACTCAACATGCAAGATAAAGCACAAAAGAGTTTCTAGAGAAAGATCTTTTGAAAAAATAAATCTACTTCAAGTTCTACCTGATAGATTTGTTGATAAGATCAATTAAATTCTGGACAATTCAGTAGACTCAATGCAAAGGGCCCCAAAGAATCCCAACCTTCTTATACCCACAACTGTGTAATTCCCATTCCCCTTGAGAGTGGGCCAGACTTGTAACTTACATTCAATCAAGGGTATTCAATCAGTAGTGAAGGGCTGTTACTTCTGTGATAACATTACATGAAGCTGAAACATCCTGATGGAGACATTCTTCTAACATGTGACTATGTGGCAAGAAACAAATGGCAGCCAACAAGAGCCTGTAAGGAGCAGAGACTCTCAGTTTAACAGTCTACAAGGAATTCACCACTGCCAAGAACACCTATGCTTGGAAGCAGATCCTTCCCCAGGATGGGACAAGAATCCTGGATACTTGTAGCTTTCTGAGAAGCTTAAGTAGATGATCCAGCCAAGCTATGTCAAGACTCTTGGCTCACACATACTGCAAATTAATAGATGTATATTTTATTTAAGCTGCTAAATTTGTAGTGATATAGTTATGCAACAACAAAAATTAATAGCATTAGTTTACTAAAGGCTGTTGGAATGTTCAGAAAAATTTAAAAAATGGAAACTAAACAAATGAAAAAATAGTTCTTTATTAGAGAAGGTTTAAAAGAAAGTTGAATGAGGCTTTTAAACATACATACTTTATAAAGTTTTGCTGTAGGTTCAACTTCAGGAAATTATTTTCAGGAAGTTCACATGCATATATTTTATAGGCTTTTATGTATGTGAACTGCAACTTGTTCTGGAAAAAAATACCTTCTGAAATATGATATTGAAATTAACAGATTTTTTTCAATTGTTAATGATTTCTTGTAAGATCTTTTTTTTCAGAATGCTTATACTTTTCTTTCTTATTTTGCCTAACTTTTTAAAATTAATTTATTAATTTTACCTCATTATGATCTTTGGGTTGGCTCACCAAAAAAAGTTCTTATTTTCTCTCTTAGCACTTGGCTGTACAGGTAGAAACTATATTTCCCTTGATATAAACATGCGATTTAATTCCAGTAAAAGATATTAGAGGAAATTTCTACTTCTGTGTGATTTCTAAAATATTATTTTATTGTACCTGCCCTATCTTCCTGCATCCCTCAGTATGAACATGACAGTGGGATCCAACCATGAGTCAAAGGAAATGACAGCAGAGCAAGACGATGGCTGGAACCAGATTCTTAAATAACCCATGGAGCAGCACTGACTGTTCCACAAATGACTGAACTGTTTCATGGGGGAAAAACAAAACAAAACAAATAAACCTCTACCCTGTTTAAATTATTTCATAATAATTTCTAGATACATCAGCTGAAACTGCATTCTGATATCATTGCCAATTTATTTTTAAAATAATATCTGCTGCTTATATATTAAATAATTTGTGAAGATAGGCCTGTTATCAAGATAATTTCATTTTTTATATATTTTTCTTTTAGAAGAAAAATATTTTGTAAGCCCTGACTTCATTTACTTTTGATTTATGCTTAATAAAAAAAATCCCAATTCATGGATGCCCAGAATTAAGATTGCATAGCTTGCACTTAACCCTGACTATTTGAATTGTTCTCCCAGTGTCAGAGGAAAGGGTTAGCAGAAAGCAGGAAGGGAACAATCCTAAAGATTAAACACGAACTGCTGAATATAAGAAACTTTACTGCACAACCTTAATTCCTTTATAAACAGCTCAGATAGAGGAACATTCCATTTAAAAACAAATTACCAGATACACTGAAATTGGGAAGTAATAAGACCTGCCTCTTCAGCTGTTCCTTGTGGAGTTGAGTGAAAGTCCCACCCATCTCCATGTTTAGTGACCTGCAGAGACTCCTCCAGGATGCATTGTTATCCGCACTCACCCCACATGGCAGCAAGAGAAAGTGTATCTCTCTAGGGTCCCTTCCATAAAAGCACGGATTCCACTTATGAAGAATTCACCCTCATAAACTAATTACCGCTCAAAGGCCCCAATACCTCATGTCATCACATTGGACATTAGAATCTCAGCATTTTGAAGGGACTCAATAATTCCATTCATTGGATTTGTGCAACATCTCTTGATGTGCAATGTGAAAATTATTCCTCCCATTCCTGAGGATTTTATTCTTTGCATTGAGGTTTTGGAATATAAGAATGTAGAAATACAAAACAATTGACAGTATATATGGAGGCTGTTGGAGTAGAAGATTGGGAATGCATTCCTACTTTCTATTGAATTGAAATCAATACAATAAACAGAAATCTGCACTTTCCTTGTAATTATGTAATTTCTTCTTATCCTAAAAGGAATTTTGGAGGGAATTACCCACCTTAACAGGGAAGGATGGCTATTAGCAAATATATTATCAAATGATTTTTGGTTATTGGTGTAGAAAGAATTAACAAAATAAAACAAAATTAAGTTTGGGAATTAGATCATTAGCAGATATTCTTTTATTAGTTTATTAGAATAAGTTAGCAAGCTACATCAGCTATACATTTTCATTGCTCCTGTTATAAACCATGATCCATCTATGCCACACAAACTTTGGATTTTTGAAATAGTAGACATGGTGAATGAAATTCTGCAAAATTGCTAAAGCAATTTTAATTCACAGCCTGGGCATATTTGAATGTATTTTGATGATTGTCTTTGGTAATTTTTTTCCAGGAACAGGTAATAGTGACAAAATATATGCACACATTCTTTAGAACTTATATACACAAACTACAGGTATATTATTTGTTTTTCACTTTGTAGAAACAAAAGAAAATCTAAAAATCTTTACTATGGCTGATAATATCTAGTTTATTGTGCTCTTTTTAAAAACAGCTCCAATATCTCATCAACATCAGGTTAATGGCAACATAAAACATATTATGAAACAGAGTAATCTATTTAAATGTTAATGTCCATTTTAAATTAGTGTTATAAAAGGCCAAAAATAACAGGCAATTTCTGCATATAAAATACCCTCCAGACTTTACACCAAGGATAATGTAGGTTTTGAAAATCCAGAGTATTAAGGGCTTGGTTCAGGTTTTAGGGGCCCTGCAAGTTAATTTCAAGAGCCCTCTTTAAGTAAAAGAGGACTGTTATGGTTTGGAACTGAGATGTCCTTGTAAAGCTCATGCATAAAACAGTGAAAGAATGCTTAAAGGTGAAATCCAGAGAATTAATTCCTTGATAGGGATTAACTAGGTGGTAACTGCTGGCTGGTAGGATGTGACTGGAGGAGTTGGGTCATTGAGGGAAAGCTTTTGGGGTTTATATTTTGTTGTGATGAGGAGAGCTTTCTCTGACCTCCCGCCAACCCCTGCACTTCTTGGTGGCTCTTTCTTGACCTGCTTCACAACCTTCTACCATGAACTCCAAGGAATCAAGCCATCTGTCTATGGACTGAGATCTCTGAAACTGTAAACCTCAAAATAAAACTTTTCCTCCTCTTCTTGTTAGGTCTTTTGGTCGCAGCAGAGGAAAGAAACTGACTAAAACCAGTAAAAAAATTATGAATTTGAAATGAAGTTGAAAATGGAACATTTACTTATAAGAAATCACAACAAATTACAAACTAAAAAAGCAAAACTGAAGAAAATCTCAAAATTCAAGAATGAAGTATGTTTTTCACCAACTCTCCCGTGTCTATAATATTTTCTGTTTATTTTTATGTACTCTTTTAAAATTGAATTTATTTTTTTAAATACATGACAGTGGAATGCATTATAATTATTAATACACATATAGAGCACATTTTTATATCTGTATATAAAATATGTTCATACAATTCATGTCTTCATACATGTACTTTGGATAATGATGTCCATCACATTTCACCATCATTGCTAAACCCCTGCCTCCTCCCTTCCCCTCCCACCCCTCTGCCTATCTAGAGTTCGTCTTTGATCATATGTTTCATAGAATAGTGATTCTATAATATGATTGATGGGGAGAATAAACACAATTCATTCATTTACCCAGCAAGTATGATCAAAATTAATTTTTCATTATTAAAAATTCGACAAGCTTTAGCTTTGCAATTCTGGTACTTAATTGCATGTGACACTATGAAAGCAATAACTGCAAAAGTACTAAAAACCAAAATACATATCTTATTCTGTCAGCCTTTTCACTTTTTTATTTATTGGCTGTGCTGAGGGTGAAACTCAGGGCCACATGCATGATAGGTAAACTCTTTAGCACTGAGCTGCACTCCTAGCCTACTCTGTGAAACTTAAACTTTCCTTAACCAAATATCTAAAATATTTTTTCCTACTCCAGTGTCTCTCTACCCACAGCTCCAACCCCCACAATACCCCACCTTGAGAATTTGCTTAGGGCTTTAGAGGAAAAAAGAAATAGAAGTTTAACTAATTATAGTTGCAGTCCTTGACTTTTGTGAATTTTGCAGAGATGTAGGATTTCCAGGGGAACAAATTGTTTGACTCTTTGCAGGGATTTGGAGGGATCCTTGGAAAAATGAAGTTTTGAAGCTTAAATTTCTTTCACTTTGTAGTATACATGCTACTGATACTGTTACCAATCCTTCTTACACGCCCCTGTTATACACACAAGCATACATACACCCTGGGAAGGACCAAATGAATGAAGAAAACAACCTCAAAAGGTTTTTGTTTAGAACTGGTTTGGTTTGATTTTCATTTTAGTTTTGTTCTATCAAGTAATGGAGCTATAATCACCACAGATACACAAGAGAGAAATGAGTCAGAGATAGTCCCTATAGGGAAGATGTTCTACAAAGGCACCCATCATTTGCACCAATCTTAGGAATCCAAGACCTGGTCAATTATGCTTACCTTTTCTGCAGTGATGACTAAATGGAAAACTAGATGTTAGATGGTAGACACTAGAAACCTTGGCAAAATGCCTATATAGGGGCATGGTGTAGCAAGACTGAAGAGTTTTAAATGAACTTTGTGGTCATGCAATAGGAGATAAGTAACAGTAAAAAAAACCAACAACAACAATAAAAAAACAACAACAACAACAAAAAAAAAAACCCAGCAATTAAATTCCCCATTCCAGCTGGTGGACAGAAGCTATTCCAGAATTAATCTGACTGAGGAAAATCAAGGAAAGGGACAATTTTTTACCTAATGAACAATGCAGCAATTCCAAAACCTGTTATAAATACATCACATATTTGTAACTACCAGTTTCATTTAAAATAAATCTGTAATTACAATGAGCCTCTTCAGTTTTTAACTGGTAAATATAATATTTTTGAGAAAATATATCTATAAATTGGAAATAGGCCCAAGGGATTACTGTTTCTCCTTTCAAGGTCATGCAGTGGCACTCCATGCCTCTAGGTGCAAGCAATCTTGTTGGATTTTTCACTTACCATTCATTAATATATTTCACAGCTCTGAAGAAAGTATCAGTTTCTAAATAATGAGTAACAATGCAAATAATTTTGTCCTATAGCAATGAAATGATTCTTCTCTCATGGCTTTCAAAATGAATTTTACTTGGCAGGGATTTGAATGATATCGGCAAAATTACAGTTCTAATGTCTTATGGGACATTAGCCAGTTTTGTTTTTAAATTAGCAGTCTGATTGAAGCATGTTGTCTTTCTGCCATAACTACTTATGCTCTTTCCAATTCACTTTGGACTTGTCTTACCAAGTTGTTAGTTTCTTCATTAAAGAACTAAGTAAACTTTTGATACATGTTCACTTTATTATATTTGTAGGATAATATATAATAAATTATCTATATTATATATACATATATAAGTAAACATATACATAAATATATATATATATATATACATATTTATAAGGGTGCTGTTCTAAGCCCCTATATGTATATATGTGTGTCCATATATATATATATATATATATATATATATATACATACATACATATATATGTGTGTGTATGTGTGCCCATATATATATGTGTGTTTGTGTATGTATATATCTATTTTTCTGTATTTCTTATTTATTTCCAAAATAGACAAAAGTTTTGTGCAGACTTAAGAAAAATGCTGTTACAATTTTATATCATTTTCTTCTTTTAATATTTATAAAATTTGATATTTAGAGCAGCTTTAGGTTCACATAAACATTGAAAGGAAGATATAGAGGTTTCCCATATATCATACACACACACACACACACATATACACAAAAAAAAATGCATGCATACCTATATATTTGGTACTGGGAAGCAGACCTAGGTTTTTTTTTCCTCTGAGCCACATCACCAGTCCTCTTTATTTTTTATTTTGAGAGGGTCTCACTCAGTTGCTAATCCTCCTGCCTCAGTTTTCTCAGTTGCTGTTACTACAAACCTGTGCCACAGTACCTAGCTAATAATTATACATATTCTAGAGAGAAATTCTTAGTACCCTGGATCATGATATGGGGAGGCTATTTTGCTTCCTGCTAAACTCAGTGCCAAAACATATTACATTTAAAGGAATACTGTAACAATTCTCATTGCCCATGGCCCCTGTTATTTTTTGATAAAATTTCTATGAATAAAATTGAGAAACTGAGACATCATATAAGTAATAACTGAAGACGATGAGGATAATGATGATCAATAACAATAATGTTAATGTAAAGTGTTTAGAAAATTAAATGAGAAGAGAAAGCATAAAGAGAGCACTTATTTATTCAATTATTACTGAATTAGGCACATAACCATAAAGGCATCATCATATTTTCTATTTTTTCCCCTCTATTTCTTATTTTTTACACAATAGACAAAAGTTTTGTGCAAATTTAAGAAAAACACTATGCTACATTTTTATATCATTTTCTTCTTTAACTATTTATAAAATTTGATTTTTGAGCAGTTTTAGGCTCACAGAAACATTGAAAGGACGATATAGCGGTTTTCCATATAACTTCTACTGGTATATATGGGTGGCCTCCCTCATTATGAACATCCCCTCTTACAAATGATGACTTAATATTCACATACTATCATCACCAACCTCCTTAATGCATCTGAGGGTTTACTCTTGTTGTTGTACATTCAAATGTACAATATTTGTCTTCACCATTGTAATGAAATACCATGTATTTTCACTGCCCTAGAAATTCTCTATGCTCGGTTAATTCGTTTCTCCTTATTCATTCCCCCTTCATCCCAGCCCAAGGCAACAACTAATCTTTTCACCCTGTTCATAGTTTTGCTTTTTGGAGAATGTAATATAGTTGAAATCACATAATAAACATTCTTTTCATTTTGACTTCTCTCAATGTTCATTTACGTTTCCTTTTTATGATTGGATAGCTCATTTTGCCTGATAATGTTCCATTGTCTGTATTTGTTATCATTCATTTTTTAATTCACTTAGTAAAAGACATCTTACTTGCTTCCAAGTTTTATTTTATTCTATTTTTATTGACATAATAAATTGTACATATCTATGGGGTATCATGTGTGTTTTGATATATGCATACATTGATGCTCAAATCAGGATGAGCGTTTCTATCTCCTCAAATATTTAATGTTTCTTTGTGGTAAAAACATTCAAAATCTTTTCATATTCAAGAAATATTCAGTACATGACCAGTATCTATGGTCACTCTACTATGGAATGATTCTCAGAACGTATTTCTCCCATTCAATTATAATTTACTGCCTATTGGTCAACCTTTTTCTCTCTCCACTCCCTAGCATCTGGTAACCACTATTTAAATTCGAACATCTATGGGATCAGCTTTATATATTCCACACATGAATGAAATCATGTGGTATTTTTCTTTCTGTAGCTGACTTATTTCATTTAGCATATCTTTTCTGGCTTCATCCATACTGTCACAAATGTTGGGATTTCACTCTTTTGTGTTGTACAGTCTTCCATTGTGTATGTAGAACATATTTTCTTTATTTATTAGCTGGAATACTTAGTTTGTTCCCATTTCTATCATAGATAGTTTTGCAATAAATATGAAAATATAGATGTCTCTTTAACATACTTATTGCCTTTGACTATATATTTTGTTGGGGTTGCTGGATCACATAGTAGTCCTAGTATTTTGTTGTTGTTGTTGTTTTGTTTGTTTTTGTTTTTTAAGAACCACCATGTTGTTTTCCATAATGTCTGTACTAACTTGCATTCCTATCAACAAGGACTAAGCATTCCCCTTTCTCCACATTCTCAGCTGCACTTGTATTTTTGCTTGTTTGTTTTTGATATTAGACATTCTACATGGGATACAGTGATACCTCATTATGGTTTTTATTAACATTTTCCTGATGATTGTGATGTTGAGCATTTTTTTTTTCATATAACTGATGGCCATTCATATGTCTTCTTTTGAGAATTATCTATTCAGGTCTTTTGTCCATTTTTCAGTCTGATTATTTTTTATGTGTTTTTGTTTTTTTCCTTGAGTTTCTTGTTTCATCTGTGTGAACTCCTTGTCAGATTTATATATTGATACTATTCTTTAGGTTTTCTCTTTCACTCTATTGATTTCTTCAGAGGCTTTGTTAGTTTGATGTGATCTTCTTTATCTATTTTTTCTGTTGTTACCTGTGCTTTTTCAGTCTGACCCAAAGAAATCCTTGCCTGGTACAGTATCATGGAGCATTTCACCTATATTTGTTTTGAGCGGTTTCATGTTTTTATGCCTTATATTTAAGTCTTTAATCCATTTTCAGTTGATTTTTGTATTTGATAGAGATCAGGATGAGCTTCATTCTACATATAAATAACCAGTTTTTCCAGAAATGTTATTGAACAGTCTTACCCAAGTGTGTATTCTCTGCATCTTTGTTGAACATCAATTGGCTATTTATGTGTGAGTTATTTCTGCATTCTTTGTTTTCCTTCATTGATCTCTCTATATATTTTTATGCCAAGACCGTGGTGTTTTGTAGTATATTTACTAGTCAGGTTGTAAAATGCTTCTTGCTTTTTGTTGCTGTTCAAGATTTCTTTGGATATGTTTTTTTTTCTTTTAATGTTTCCATACATATTTAAAGTGTTTTTAAATAGTTCTGTGAAGGATATGACTGATATTTTGATATACACTGCATTTAATCTCTAGATCATTTGGGAGAGTGTGAACATCTTTTAATTCATTCTTTATTAGATATGCATGACAGTATATGATATTTTGACTTATAGTGTGAATATTTTAACAATATTGACTTTTCCAATTTATTCACAAAGAATTTCTTACCTTTTTTCAGGGGTGGGTTACTCTTCAAATTCTTTCACCAATGTTTTACAGTTTTTATTGTAGGTCTGTTTTTTCCTCTTTGTTTATGTTTATTCCTAAATATTATAAAATTTTGGAAGCTATTATAAATGGAGTTTTTTTGGTTTCTATTTCATATAATTTTCTATTAGCATATAGAGATGTTATTGATTTTGTATGTTGACTTTGTGTTCTGCAAATTTATTAAATTTGTTTATTAATTTTAATAGTTTTCTGGTGGATTCCTCAGATTTTTCTATATATAAGATTTTGTCATCTGGAAACAGTGTCAATTGGTCTTTATTTTCTAATTTGGATGTCCTTTCCCTGATTATTCTGGCTAGGACTTCCAGTACTTTGCTGAATAAAAGTGATGACAGTGAGCATCGTTATTTCCCTCCAACTTTCAGCATGATTTAGCTATAGACTTGTTTTACTTCTGTTATGTTCCTCATATACATAATTTGATTAGCATTTTTATGATGTTGAATTATAGCAAATGCTTTTTCTGTAGCTATTCTGATGTTTATATAATTTTTGTTATTCATTCTATTGATGTAGTGTGTCATGTTTATCGATTTGCATAAGTTGAACTATGTTTGCATCCTTGGAATGAATCCCCATTGAATCATGATGATTAGTTTTTGTGATGTGTTACTTGATTTTGTTTGCTTTGTTGAAGATTACATCTATGTTCATTTGAAATATTGGCCTGTAGTTTTTCTTATTTGTTGTGTCCTTGCCTGATTTTGATATCAATTTAATTATGACTTTGTAGTATGTGTCTAGAAGAATTTGTCACCCATTTAATATTTGTAATATTTTGAGAAGAATTAGTATTAATTTTCCTTTTAGTGTTTAGTAGAATTCATCAATGAAGCAATGTGATGCTGGTTTTTTTTTTTTTTTTTTGATGGGAGATTTTTGGCATTGATTCTGTTTCATTATTCATTACTAGTTTGATCAGGTTTTCTATTTAGATATGTTTTAATCCTGGCAATGCATATGTATCTAGAATTTTTCCATTTCTTCTAGGTTATCAAATTCATTAGTGTACAGTTCTTTATAATAGTCGTTAATATTTTTTTTTTCCTGTAGTGTCAGTTGTAATATAATCTTTTCCATCTCTGATTTTAGCTATTTGATATTTTTTCTCTCAGTTGAGCTAAGGATTTGTTAATATTATTTATCTTTTTTGAAAAAAAAAAGGTTAACTTTTTCATCCTTTAGTTTACATTTCATTTATTTCTACACTGATCCTTATTACTTTTTTTCCTTTCACCACTTTGGAGTTTCATTTGCTCTCATTTTTCTTGTTTATTCAGATGCAAAAACAGTTCATTTATTTGAAAACTTTCTGCTTTTTGATGTAAATATGGATTCCAGTGAGGTTTCCTCTTGTACAGATTTTGCAATATTACATGTTCTGGTACATGTCTTATATCCTATTTACAATTTTTTCAAGAAATTCTTAACTTTCCTTCTAAATTTCTTTTTTGATTGATTGGTTGAAGTAAAATGTATAATTTCAATGCATTTGTATAGTTTCTATAATTTTTCTTTTATTGTTTTCTAGTTTTACATCGTTTTGAGAAGAAAAGATACTTCACATAATGTTAATTTGTAGAAATATGTTAAGACATTTTTGTAGTCTATCATATCATCTCCTCCTGGTGAATGTTCTATGTGTTCTTGAGACTAAAGTGTAGGCTGCTGCTTTTGGAAAGATTACCAATTTGATTTAGGGAGCTGTTGAACTATGATGTTTCTGTGGAATGAGTTTCTTGTAAGCAGAGAATACTGGGTCTCTTTTTCTTTTTTTGTATCTATTTAGTCACTCCATATATTTTAATTGAAAAATATAATCAATTTACGTTCAAGGTAATTATCAATAGCTAAACTCTTACTACTATTATTTTGTTACTTGTTTTCTAGTTTTCTTTTTGTGATTCTTCTTCTTCTTCTTCTTCTTCTTCTCCTTCTCCTTCTCCTTCTCCTTCTCCTTCTCCTTCTCCTTCTCCTTCTCCTTCTCCTTCTCCTTCTCCTTCTCCTTCTTCTCTTCCTTCTCCTTATCCTTCTCCTTCTTCACATTCTCTAACGGTAAGTTCCTTTGTGATTAAGTGATTTTTCTCTAGTAGTGTGCCTTGATCCATTATTTATTTTTTTGTGTGTCCAAGATGAGTTTTAATTGGGATTATAATGTGGCTTTCAGAATTCCTTTTTGTGATCACAAGTTATTTTAAAAGGATAACATTGATAATAAAGCTAGAAAGAAAAACAAAAATAGAAGAAAATGCAGCGTGTAGGGGCACATACCTGTAATTCAAAGGCTCCAGAAGCTGACGCAGGAGGATTTTGAGTTCAAAGCCAGCCTTGGCAACTGAGAGGTACTAAGCAACTCAGTGAGACCCTGGCTCTACATAAAATACAAAAAGATGCTTTGGATGTGGCTCAGTGGTCCAGCAATCCTGAATTCAATCTCCAGTATCTGCCCGCCCCTCTAAATAGAGGAAAATGTTAAAGAAAAACCTACACTTGCAAGCACTCAATTTCTCCCCATATTTTGGGGTTCTGACATCTCATTTTACATCTTTCTTATTGTCTATTTCTACAATATAATTATTTTTGAGTATTTTAGTTTTCATACTTTACACATTATGTTTATTATATTAAGTGTTCTAAATTTCTGCCTTTATTCTTCACCCTGAGTTTTACAACATCAGATATTTTCTTCATTCATTAGCATCTATTTTTCACTTAGGAGAACTTCCTTTAGCATTTCTTGTATGATCCATTTGGTGATAAAGGATTTTAGCTTTCATTTGTCTGGTAATGTCTATATCTCTTGATTCCTTGCTTGTACAATGTTCTTTGCTGGCAGGTTTTGATTTTTGTTATATAATTTGTACCATGAATATCTTACCCCATTTCCTCCTGTCATACAAGGTTTCATGTGAGGGTTCTGTTTTCAGGTGGATTGGAACATCCTTCTGTCTTGTTTGTTTTCTCATTTGGTTTTGAAAATCCTCTGGGAGCTTGATTATAATATGTCTTTGGGTACTTGACAAAGTTGATTCTGACAGATGACTTAATTTTTCTGTACCGGATTTTTATATCCTCCTGCTCCTTTGGCATTATTAAATCCCTCTTAAATTGTAATTATCCAAATATTTTTCTTTAATGCTTTCCCAAACTTTTCTTATGCCTTATTCATCTATCTTTATTCTTTTTATTTTTACCTCCACCTATGTATTGTTAAATAGCATGTTTTTGAGCTCACTGATTCTTTTTCTTTTCTTTTCTGATCTATTCCATGATGAATGCTTTCTATCATGCTTTTTATTTTTATAGTGTATTTTTTCAAGGATTTCTGCTTATTTAAAAAAAATATTTCAATCTCTTTGTTAAGTTTCTCTGATAAAATAGTGTATTCTGTCTTTGGATTTCAGTGGTTTTCTTTAGGAGCCATTTTAAAACTATTCTGACAATTCATACATATTGATTATTTTAGAGTCAGTTCTGGTGTTTTGTCTATTAGGTGATGTCATGGTTCCCTTTAAAATATGGATTCTTGATGTCATATGACAACATTTTTGCCATGAAAGAGTAGGTATTTATTGCAGTCTTCATAATCTGGTTTCATTTGTACCTATCAGAAATTCTAAGCAATCTGCTAGTTTTTTTTTTTCCTTTTTATTGAGCCTGTGATCATTGCTGCTATTTCAGCTCTACAGGGGGACTCAAATACATACTTTATGTGTTCTTCAAGATTAATAGAGACCTCCCAAGACAGATAGTCTATTCCCACTATCCTTGGCCTATGATTGGGTGGTCCCAGATGCCTGTTCACTATCACCAACCTATGTTCAGGTGCAGCAGGATTCTGCCCAACACTGGGCCTCAACGTAGAGGACTAACTAGCCTTAAGATTCTAAGCAATGACTTGAATTCACATTCTTTTTAATTCCCCAATTAGAAAATGACTTTCTTATGGTGTTGCCTAGGGTAATGGGAAGTGATGTGAGCAGTACCCCAGCCATTCTTGCTACAACATTCAGTGATACTTAATGCTCACAGCTTACCGAGAACATTGCAGCACAGGAATAGGACCTTAGTCGATGCTACTATGTTCTGCCTTAGGCTGTGGAATAGTGATGAACAAAGAACCCCACAGTCAACCATAATATAAGTCCATATTATGAGTATTCATATTTTGGGACTTTCAAGGAACTTATTCATTTCATTTAATTTATAATCTGAGTCTAATTCTTCATATCATCCCCTTATTTTTCTTTAAATATATGTAAGCTCTATAGTGATATCTCTATTTCAGTCACAATTTTGATACCAATATCATTTATGTTATTCATATTTTCTCTTTTTTTCAGTTTACTTAAAAATTGATAAATGTTTAAATATTTGCAAATATATTACAAATTGCAAAGAATATGATATTTTTTATTCCTTTAGGATGAATTTATATTCATATTATATATGGTTATATAAATATATATTTAGATATAGATTGATAGAAATGATTCGGGCAAAACACAAAAATTTTTGAGTATTTTTCTTGTAATAATTTTATAATTTCTGTTTAAACTTAAAATTATTAACAAAGAAAAAAACTCCAAAAAATAAAACAAGTAGAAATACTAAAGACTGGAAAATAATAACAAGAGAATTAGAATACTATTCAATGACCATGGAATTTTAGATTTTATGACTAGGTGATAGAAAATAGGATTCAAAAGAGAAAAAAAAAGAAAATAGGATTCATTCATTTGTGATATATATATATATATATATATATATATATATATACACACACACACACAGACTAGATGATAAATAATATTAATTGAAGCCTACATAGAACAATTTAATTAATAAATTTAAGATCACTGAGTATATTTTATATTTTAAAAAAGAAAAAGTAACATATGTGATTTATTTGTGCCAGGTCCTGAAGATATGTTCCTGCTTTGTATGGTTCCTCAATCTACAATTGCTTAGAAAACTTAGGATCATGGTAGTCCGATAAGTAGTTTCAAGAATGAAAGTTGGAGGTCTTGCCATATTCTTCATTGCAATTATAGCATTAAGTTTAAAATAATAAGAAAACCATTTAGCCCTTTCAGTTTGTTTATCATAGAGGTCAAACTGTGAGAATGGGCTACTGAATTCTGTTCACCCAAACTTAACTGAAACTGGCATCCTTAATTCAGTAGAATGAATCACTCTTCCCTCTTTGTCTTCATTCTTCTTTGTTTGCTACAAACTATACATGTAAAATATAGAAAGATGATAGATACCCATATGGATACACATACAATGTACATACACACATACATATTCCTTTTTCATAATAAAGATTAGTGACGTTGTAGTATAAATATTATCTTAATTGCTAAATTCTTTCTGCCCAATTATTTTCAATCAGAACATAAAATTTGAATACTCAAGGAAGGATGGAACACTGTTTTTAACTGTATTTTCAGCACCATTAAACTTCTACTGATTTCCAAAGATCCTTTAAGTGCTTTTGAGTAACTGATTTAAGCAACAACACAAAAAATACTAAATTCCACTAGAACATTCTTATTCTCATGAACATTATTCTTACATACCACAGTCCAGTGTACTTAATGATTTTTCAAAATTCAGAAATGAGCTAAAATACTTTCCAAAATAGATTATCAGTGTACATATTTAGGTGTGGGTGAAAGCAGAAACAAATAATGCTTGATTTTAATTACCAAATATTAAAATTTAATTTAGACAATAAGATGTATGATCATACATTGAGAATATAAAAGCAGAATTAACATTAAAAGCATAAAATTAACATAAGCACTTTGTTTTAACTATGACTAGAAATTCACTCTTGTATGTGATCAAAGTTGCCATGATATAGAAAGTACAAGAAAAATTTAAAGTAATTCATTAAAAAAATTAATTTGATACTTTAATGAAGAACAAATGTATATGTGTCTTGTCAAAAAAAAGACTAATTAGTTTAAAATAGTGCATTAAAAATAGCAGTCTTTCTTTCAGGGGCAGATTGAGCATGATGGTGAAATTTTATATTACATTTCATTAAGCAAATAAATTATGACAGCTAGGATTAATGATTTCTCATCATTCAACCTTAGAAAATTAACCATTTTTATCTAAAAAGAAATGCAACAGAGTATTTTGGTAAGTTATTCCCTATCTTGCACATAAGTGTCCGTTATTTTTAAAACAAGCAATGTTTTCCAAAATTTATTTCTATATTTAAGAATCATTAAAATGTGCCTGTTAAAAATTCTACTTACTTCAATTCTGTTGAATTCATTTCCAGTGACACTTTGCATATTGAAGGATAAACAAATTTTTTTCACAGCATATTTTTCTTTTCATGCTGTATAAGCAATTTTTCTAACTGTTAAAAATTAATTTGCTGTCCTGAATTCATTTGTCAGAAATGATAAAAAAAAATTAAAAGTGGCAAGACCACATCTATCTCAAACTCAAATTTGTAGAGGGGAAAACTCCTATGAGAAGAGACTATGGGTCGGTCATCCTGCTTTCACATGGAGGCCTATAAAGTTGTTTCACTATATTCAGCTTACCAGGTACCCAGATGATGCCAGATGATGCTGCAGCCGTAGTCTTAGGAGGTTTGGCTACTGCTTGAGATGGCAGCACACTTTGGGGTCATAAATGTAGTGCTGGTTCTACAGTAATTCAGAATACTGGAGGAAGGCGGTCATGGAGTCTTACACTAAGATTTTAAAGAAAGACCTAGAAGCCCAATCAAAGTGTAACAGAGTTGGAATGTGCAGGCAGCCCCCGAGAGAGTAATGTTTGAAGATGTTAGAAAGAAACTGAAGTTGTAGTGAGTGAAAACCCCCAAGATTAAGAGATGCTAGTAATGTGAAACATCTGCCAAGGAGAACTATAGAAATCAAGCAGAAACAAACCAAGATAGAGGCAATGGGAGCTGAAATCAGCAAGTTCTTAGGAGTGGAGCTTCACAAACCCTTTGTAGAGAGCATCATGGTGCCATGCACTCTAGATACAGGACATGGAGCTACAGGGCTTGTTTGCCCAGTGGATTTCTGTCTTGCTTTGGTCTCATCCCTTCTTTCTTTGCCTGTTTTTCTCTTTTAGAGTGAAAATGTTTACTCTATGTCATTGTATATTGTATTTATGTTACTAGCTTTTCATCTTTATAGGGGCTGACATCCATCAGTTTGTTTCAATCTCAGATCAGATTTTAGACTTCAACTTTTGGGTAATACTAGAAGTGATAAGACTATGGGGACTCCTGAAAATGGACTAAATGTATTTTGAACTGAGAGGTAGTCGTGCCCTTTAGGGAGGCCAGGGATAGAATAGTATTGTTTAGATTTGAGGTACTCTCAAAAATTCATGTATGCCTGGTGGTGCATGTCTGTAATTCCTGTGGCTCAGGAGGCTGGGACAGGAAAATCGGGAGTTCAAAGCCAGCCTTAGCAATGGCGAGGCACTAAGCAACTCAGTGAGACCCTGTCTCTATATCAAATACAAAATAGGGATGGGGAGGTGGCTCAGTGGTTGAGTGACCCTGAGTTCAATCATCGGTATCCCCCGCCAAAAAAACGTTCATGTGTCAGAGACAATGCAAAATATGTAAGAGGTGAATTGATCACGTGATGAGTGTTTTAACATAATCAGTGAATGAATCTACTGCTATGAATCAACTGGGTAGTATCTATAGCCATGTAGGGTGTGGCTCAAAGAAGTAGGTCACTTGGGGTATGGCTTTTTACTTTATGTTTTGTATTTAGTGACTGGAGCTCTCGGTCTGCTTCCTGGTTGCCATGTTTTGAGTTCTTTTTCTCCAACACACCCTTCTGCCATGATGTTCTGGTTCATCTTGGGCCAAGGTCTATGGAGTTGACTGTCCATGAACTGAACCTCCAAGACTGTGAGTCAAAAATCAATTTTTCATCATTTAAAGTTGCTCTTTTCAAGTACTTTGGTCACAACAATATAAAAACTGACTTAAAAAGTGACATAATAAGGAAAGTGGTGACTGAGATTTGGGGGTCCCTTATTGTTTCATGGCTGTGGTGCCTAGCTGCCTGGAAATATTTCTGTGCAAGGGTATAGGATACCCAGTTGCTATAGTGACACTCCACCCAAGGAGGCTTTGTGCAAGTCTTATCATTTTCAACCTTGATCTCAGGCACAAAGCTCTGGGGGTTAGAGGAATTCTGAGCCTGACAAGACAACCACAATATTTCACCAGCACTGCTCTTTAGGAGCCTGCCCACTTCATGGTAACTTTAGACAACAGGCTTCCTGAGGCTGCATTAATAAATGTTAAATGTTAAAACTGCCACGACCTGCATGATTGAACCTGAGAAACTGGAGAAGGGTGATGGGAAATTAAGAAAAACACACACAAAGATATTGAGAAAAAGCTGGAATCAGGTGGAACACTGCACCCTGATGGAGAACCAGTGACTGAAGAGCTGGTACAGCAAGTTTATTTATACAGTCTCATAATCAAGAAGTTAAAGTCTTTAGAGGCATAGTTCTTTGTGCACTAGAAAGTTACAGGATTAGAAACATTCTTGTACCTCATTCACTGTTACAATGCTTGGAGCTTCCTGCAGCACTCAGGAAGCCCATTGTAAAAAGGTACTGTTAAGTAGACAGGCTTGGAAGTAGCAGTGCTGGTGAAACATTGTGGTTGTCCTGTCATGCTCAGAATTCCTCTATCCCTGGAGTTATATGCCTGACATAAAGGTCAAAACTGGTAAGACTTGCACAGAGCTTCTTTGGGCTTGGCATTACCATAGTAACTGAGCATCCTGTACCCTTGCACAGAAATGTTCCCAAGAAGCAGGTGCATCACAGTAATGAAACAATCAGGGATCCCCAATCTCAGTCACCACTATCTACAACCTAGTATGCATATAACAGTGAACTAGACACTTCAGAAAATAGAAGCTCATAGGTTTGACATAGAGCTATCAGTACTCTATGTAGTCATGTTTTAATCAATATACCTTGCAGTCCAATTTTACTTCTGGAATATGGCCATAGCGCCCTGCCAGGGTGGTATTATTGTCAACCTCCCATCCAACAGAATAAACCTCTTTGGTCTCTCACCACCACAGAGCTACCTCTGAGAGAATGAATCTTGCTCAGTTGTTTTGGGGCAGAGAACTCTCCTTATTGTAGTCATGGATCATCATAGTTAATAGGGAATCTGGTTAGATGGTAATGAAGTTTTCAAATGGGAGAATTATTTTGGTGGTTGAGACTCTGTTATCCCAAAGCAAATACAGGTCAAACTCTGTACACTTTCATACAACTCTATACAACTCTACGTGTGTGTATGTGTGTGTGTGTGTGTACTGAATTTATTGAAGAAAGTAGGCTAAATTATTTAGTAAGAATTATGTGTTTTGTTCTACATTAACTACTTCAAGATATTGGAGAATATCTTCAAGAATTGTCTCATTTGTTGGGCCAAATGGAATATTGGTGTCCCAAGGACTATTCAAAGTAATGAGTGATGTTTCAAAGGTAATCTTTATTGTCACTCTTATACCTTATTGGTTAGTTCACCTTAATAAGGATGAATTATCTACAAAAGCACATATGGGTATTTAAAAAAGAGGCACTTACGTCTTAATATGGTAATAGCCTTTCCCATTGTTTGGGAAATTTTGTCTTAATGATTCACATTTAAGAATCAAGAATCAATGGAGCTGGAGAATATCATGCTAAGTGAAATAAACAAATATCAAAGAATCAAAATCTGAACATTTTCTTTGATATGTAGATACTAATTCACAATAAGGGGAGGTGATGCCAGGGAAGAATAGAGATACTTTGGATTAGAAAGAGGGGATTGAAGGGAAGTGATGGTATATGGGGGTAGGCAGGATAGTAGAATGAATCAGACATTATTACCCTATGTGCATATATGATTAAATGACCGGTGTAATTCTACACTACTTATAACCAGAAGAATGAGATGTTATACTCTGTTTATGCATGATGGGTCAAGATGAATTCTATGGTCCTGTATAACTTGTTGAGTATGCAGTCAATACATTTTATTAACTAAGTAGAAAAATAACCACCACACCAAAAAAAAAAAAAAAGAAGAAGAAGAATCATGGAAAACACTTTGAACAGTTTGTGGTGAAAAATTAGAGTTTGTGGATATAAGGACTTAGAAGTAACAAAAGACTAGAAATGCTTTTATTTTTTTGTCATAGTTACTTAAGATTTGAAGATGAAGAAGTAGAGGATAAGAAGGATCTATAGAGCCATGAAATTCCAACACCTTCTGAATATACTTGAATGTCCAGGCCTTTTCAATAGGACCACAAAAATTATGTTGATTCCCCTTAGTAAAATAGAAATTCTCCTACTGATTTTCTGTGCTCATTAATCTTGATAAATTAACTTGTATGGATAGACTGGAGGTGGTATTTTCATGAGACACATACCTAGTTTAGAGATTTGTGAGAGATCTATCAATTACATTAGAATGGGACTTCCATTCAGAAACTCATACAAGGTTCCAATTATTCCTAATTTCAATAATTTCTATTCCTAAATTTAGGCTATGTGAAAAGTTTTTTTGGAAATAAATACTCAAACTTTCTAAAAAGATGTTTTAGTTCAGAATACTTATACAATTTGAGTTTTATTGAGAAATAAGGTGGCTGAAAATATTGATTTTTTTAAAAAATTTTGAGGACACATTATTGAAACTAAAGAACATGAAGAAATCAACTTATATCAGGACTGGGGATGTGGCTCAAGCAGTAATGTGCTCGCCTGGCATGCGTGGGGTGCTGGGTTCAAACCTCAGCACCACATAAAAATAAAATAAAGATGTTGTGTCCACCGAAAACTGAAAAATAAATATTAAAAAATATTCTCTCTCTCTAAAAAAAAAGAAATCAACTTATATCTCCTTTTTAATCTTATAATTTATCTCTTTTAATTGGATTTAAATGTAACCCTCTAGCATTCAATTTTGGTAGTTGAAGAAAGGATGTGTCTGGTATTTTGAGAAGTTGGGTTGTAAACATAATGTTTTAGTGTTTGTGAGATAATAGTATATTTAAATATCTTCCATTGGAGCATCACCATCGTTGCACTCTCATTATCTTTCATTTCATACACTAAAATAATCATCAACAAATATAAAGCATCTCACAGGTAAGACATATATCTGAATATTGTATTCATTTTATGGGCTAACATCAGCCTGGGTCTAACCTATTCAACTTATTAAATATGCAATCAATACATTTTATTAAATGTATCAGGGAATGATTCTCTAATCTTCTGGTATTATATCTGACAGAAAGCCACATGGTCTTAGTTTACTCAAAGTTTAGGTAAAATACTAAGATAATCAACAGATTCTTCATTCTTAAATTTGAAAGGGCACACCTTTATGATAAAGCCTAATATTTTATGCAGTTATGTCCTTAAGTATTTTAATAAATGACACAGATGGAAAGGAATCGGTAGCAGTAGCTACATACTACAAGGAAAAGAAGGTACCAAGGTGTCAAAGTAAAGAGGGTCTAGAGTTTCATGAGATGTACATAATTTGAGGGGGATATGGTTAGATGTATAAATGAAATATACCAAAAAGGAGGCAATTGGACAGCTCTATATAAGAGATGCTTTTGAAAATTAGATTTTAATAAATAAGAGCTGCCATCAGGTCTAAATGAGCTTCTTCTGATCTTTGTCATCTTATGTAACCTCTAAGAGAAGCTCTTTCCACCCACGTAGTTCTCAAATGTTCCTTGCTTTGCCCGTAGCAAATCACTTTATGATCTTGCTTTTGTAATAGCACCTCACAGTAGGGTAAGGTGACTTGGTCAAGGGGTGGCTGGTGCAGGGTTCAGCCAAACTGTTGCAAATTAATTAAAACTGTTCTTCAATTGAGATCATTTTGCAGGGATATTTTTAAGTTTGAATAACAACTGGATCTAAATGTCATGGCCCATGATGAAAAACAAATTTAAAAAAACAGTTTTTTTTCCTTTGAATCAAATTAAGAATGAGAATTTTCGTTTTAGAAAACATTTTCTAAAGACCCCATTAGCAAAATTAACAGCAAAGAGACAGAAATTAAGTCAATAGAGTTGTTAGATCTAATGTATCAGTTTTAAAACTGTTTATAACTCTTTTTATAGTTTGAAAATAAAGCCACAGGCAGAATGACTCCTAGTTTTTCTTAGGTAGTTTAAATAAATTAAGATAACTTATTTTTATATGTGTGATATATATGTTCATTACTAGAAAAATGACAAAAAAATCAACCTACAGTTTACAAAAAAGAAATGATATTCAATTTTAATAATAAAAGAAAATCACTGTTAAAATATGGCACATATCTTTATATTGAAGTGTTTATTTCCTGAATACTTGTAATGTAAATGTCATCGTACTTATCTATTAGAATTCTAGAGGCCGACTCTGTTGTCAGAATGAACTCAAACCTTTAGCTGGTTTTTTGAGTTTGGGTCACTGCATGGTGTGGGTGGCTGTCATTTGCTTGTTTGCTTATTTTCTAAGAAGGGAACCAAAATGGATTTGTAAAAGCAAAAACTTGATTTTATGTCATATTTTGTTCTAAAGTTTTCAATTGATACTCTTTTGTATTTTTCTCTTTCTTGACTCAGATTTTCCTTCTTTTCATTTATCATGGGTGATATATGCATATGTGTACATCACCCATGATGAATAAAAATCCTTATCGGATAATTTCAACATCTGTCCCAACTTGAGGTTTTCTTCACTATTTGTCTTATATCTTGAGGTTTTATTTCCCTGGTTGTTCATTTAGTAAGTAATTTTGTATTATATTTTAGACATTTAGACTGCCATATTGTAGAACTCATGGATACTTTCGTATTCTGTAGATTCCATTTTGTGTTCACTTGTATTTCTTGAGCAGGCAATTAATTTTATTGGATCCAAACCGTAAACCGACTCCTAGAGGCAGTTCATATTTCAGTTCAGTTCTTCCTTCTCTCCACTCCCCTGGTTAGCTGGGCTGCTTTTAGTCTGCTTCATGCATATGTTATATGGTTCAAGGTTCAGTCAAACAGTTGCAAAGAATTTAAATGTAGAATGTAGGGTTATTTTTTTTTCCTATACATTCTCTCATTTTCTTCTATTTCCCTCATTTTGAAAAATGTGATTGTTTTGAACTTTCTTTTCCTCCTTCAAGCCAGAAAGACATATAGGTTGAGAAAATTTTAGCCAAAACCTATAGATTGAGAAAGTTTTAGCCTCTTAGGGCACCTTGACTTGCTAAAATTAGGAGACAAAAAATATATAAAATTTATGTTTTGTCTTCCTTGAGAATGAATTCTTTCAAGTTTCAACTTTTCTTTAGAATCTATCTGATTTTGTGCACTTTGGAGAACCTTCCACTGTTCTGTGTTTTGTTTTTGTGTTTGGTATTTCTATTTCAGATTTTATAGCTGTTATCTGAAGAAGAATCAGTTACTTAGGAGTGCAACTGAGGAAAAACTTAAATAAATTCTCTAGCTTCACTTTCTTAAGTTTTGACCTTCAAGAACCAGTAATTTTGGAGTTCACAGCTGAGCAAGATAATGTTAGTCTCCCACTAACTTTGATGCTGTTCTGACTTGTGGTTTTTTGATGCTACCGGTTGCCTAGGTTACTATTCAGAAACTTGAAGGCCACTTTTGTCAGAAACACTGACCCTTCACGTGGGTCTGTAGGTGTCTAAAGGATGATTAAAACAGGATGAAAAACTGGCAGTTCTAACTTTATATTGTGTTTGTCTCCTTTACTATTTTACTATTTGGATCAGATTGTTTCTTCTCAAGTCTTCACAAAATATTAGTCATTTGGGGGAACTTTTATTCAAAACTGATAGAATAAGATTTGTCTACCCAAACCTTCCCAAATATCTCTTCTTCCCACTTCAAAACTGATGATGATGCCAAGATAAGAATGACTAAGATATTTTCAAAATTTACAGGGGCATCATAATAAACAGATTACCCAGATTTACATCAATCCATTCTAGACCATCAGAGAACACCAAGAAGCCTGCAGTCATCTATTCTTTCTTAAACTTGCCTAAGGATATAAGAGCTTGAAATATAAGCTGGGTGAAGTTGGTAATTTCTGGAATTCAGTCCACCATCTTCTTCTTTTGCTGACATTCCAAATAAATCATTTGCATTGCTTCAATAATTTATGTTCAATTAATTGGGTGTTTTCCCAGTGGTAAGTAAATAACTTGAGCTCTGTAACAAGAGCATGCTTGATCATACACAAAAGTAGAATATATACATACACATGTGTGTCCATGCAAGGGTGTGTGACACTGGTGTGTGTATTTGAAATTACAGGGTGTTATGATGTAGCTAATGAACGTTGATATATGAGTCTGTTTCTTTAGGTACTGGACCATGAATTATTTTAGGAATTCTACTGGTACTTTGCCACAAATGGTATAAGTAATACACCACAACTAGCTGCCAGCATAGAGGCCTGGATGGTGAAGCATCTCCTCAACTGCATTCAGGCTTTGTGGTGGATCAGCTTATTAATATCATCATGCCTTCCAGGGCTTCAGGCTGTGGGACCCAAGTTTATTCCAATTCCAATTGGACAAGTGTTTAATGGAGTTTTTTTTTTTTTTTTCTCTCTCAGAAGCAAGTGACCTAAGGAAATAGCTGACCCAAGACCTGGGAGGATCTTTTCCAACAAATTAGTGAAGCATCACTCTGGTTACTCTAAATATTTAAGTGACTTAGGGAAGAGTCCTCTCTCTTTTACCTTTTCTTTCTCAATTATCTCATCCATCCCCAGAACTCTAATTACCATCTATATGCTAATGACTACCAAATTTATATCAGCAACCCACTTCTCTCCTCTGAGTTCCAAATTGGAACTTCCAACAGCCTAATTTACATCTACTTTGAATGTCTCACTGATATCTCAAGTTTAAATTGTCAAAAATTAAACTATTAATTTGTACTTTCCTCCTTCCCAAACTTTTAACTTTCCCAAACTTTCTCTATCCATTTCTCAAGACAGTGTTATAAAACTCTTGGGAATCTGTAGGAAAAAAGGACAAATAATCCATTGGAAACAGACATAAAAGAAAAAAAATAGAAAATTCCCTGGAAAATGGATGAAAAGCCATCAAATTTTACTAATTTTAAGATTAAGAGATTGATTGTAATATATGTCTAACACTTAAAGGACTAACTATCCAAAAATTTAAAAATAATTGTATGCCTGAGAACAATACAAATAAAATTGAACAGCTTCTTGGAGGGAGGATATTCTACAATATCCACAAATTTTATAGGTGCATTATTCTTTGATTCAGAAACCTCACCTCCTGTCATGTAAATAATTGTGCATTTTAATATAAATACATATATAAATCTGTTTATTATGGCATTAACAAATGATTGGAAGCATTTTAAGTATCCAGCAATAAGAGTCTGGCTACAGAAGCTATCTTCCATCTAGCAAAGAATCATATGATTAATAAAACAAGAAAATTTCTAAATATACACTTGGAGAGATTTTAAGAATGTGTTTAGGAAAAAAAGTGAATAATCACAGATGATATTATGCCAACTTTTATAAGAGAGTAAAGTGATAAGTATTAATATATTTACTTCTATCTATGTAGAAAAATAAAATATTAAATTTAAAAACTACTAAAAATGGTGGAATGATGTGGAAGGACAGAAATGGAGTGAAGTTTCCCAGTACCTACTTTAAAAATAATTTTGTCTTTGAATCATATAAATATGTTACCTAATCACAAACTTTACATTTATTAAGTAAATACAACTACAAAGAATGTGAGGAAAAATATTAATTCATTGTAGTCAAGAAGATGTCATCTAGGACTGATTTAAAATTATAAAATGCATTTATTCAATAAATGATATTAACATCTTAAAGAAGAAAATATTTTATTATTTTCAAAGTTTCAGAAATAATAAAATATGTGTTGGGATTTAATATTCTCAAAACATATCTCAGTATATTCTCTTTCCCCACTCTGTTATATTAAGAACTCATGTTTTCATATGACTTTCAAACTCCAGTACACCACAAGTTAAGTACACAGTACTTGAGTGAAGAGCACACCTATTAATTTAATTTAGTACTGATAAGTAGCAATAATTAATAATCACCTACAGGGGTTTAAATGTTTCTGATCTTCATATATTTCTGAATTTTAAACATTCTCTCAATTGATACTTTCAGTATTTTAAGAGATAGTCAACATAACTGACCATGGACAAGAAATCATAGAAACCATAGAAGAAATGTTAAAGAATCATTGAGACCAAGTGCGCACCCATAATTCCATCTACTAGGGATGCTGAGGTAAGAGAATTGTAAACTGGAGGCCAGGCTGTGCAACTTAGACCCTGTCTCAAAATTTAAGAAAAGAAAAAAAAATATTGTGTGAGGTGCTTCTATGATAAAGTGTTTCTTGGTTCGATCCCCCCACATAAACAGAAAACAAAAAAAGCAAACAAAAACTCATAACATGGATTATATAAAACAATGATAATTTATGTGAGAAAACAAGAAGGCTAGTGAAAGGAAGGGTCCTCAGCTTTACCCTCAGAGCTTTCCATGCAGTGGGGTGGACTTCAGTCTGTGATTTTGTATTTTGAACTACTAGGTGATGCTAATGATGCCTGTCAGAGAATGATACTTTGAATTTCACTGAATTAAACCATGAAACTAAGATGAATAGACACAGGGAAAAGAGAAAATGAATTACACAAGATGAAGATAGAGAAATTTACTGATTGGATGTGTATGAATCAAGCCTATGTTACAGCAATATAAAAATACCTCAAAATCTCAGAAGCTGCCATACACTTGTGTACCTTCTATTTCTTTGCTCATTGTATATACTCCTCTTTTATAGACTTCTCTATCTGCTAAAATTCTGGAAAGAATTGTAGAAAATGTGAAATTTTCTTGAACTGATTCTCTAAAAAATGGGAGATCACTGAGAGATTATATGTAGGAGAATGGCATTATAAGATCTATATTTTATTTGGGTCAGCAGGGAAGCTTTGTGAAGGATGAATTTCCCAGATTAAATCAAAAAGGTATCTAAAAATTACCAATGAAATGAGAACTATTTAAACTCACATTTAGGAGTCACTGAATTTTGATAAATGTGCCAAGATGTCACTATGGGGAAAGATATTTTTTTTAGCAAATAGGAATAGAACAATTGGAAAACTGTATGGGAAAATATAAAACTAGACCATTAATTTACATTACACATAGAAAGTCACTTAAAATAAACCACAGAATTAATATAAGAACAACATTTCTTGAAAAAATACGGCAAAAAAACCTATGTGCTTTGTGTTAGATACAAGTTTCTTAAATAAGCACCAACTATTATAATATTGCCTATATTTCATATGAGTCAGTAGGGCAGAGAAAACATTTGATAAGACAGACTTCAAATGATTTTCAAAAGGTATAGTTAATAAAATGCAAAGATAGGAGTTGGAGATGTAGCTCAGTGGTAGAGTGTTAGTCTAGTATTCTTAAGAACTTGGATTTGATCCATAGCACTTCACAGAAAAAAAGAGAAAGGTGGGAGGGAAAGAAGGAAAGAAAGAAAGAAAGAAAGAAAGGAAGGAAGGAAGGAAGGAAGGAAGGAAGGAAGGAAGAAAGAAAGAAAAAACATGCCAGAGATTGAGAGAAAGAAAATAATATAAAATGCATATCTAACAAATGGTTTGCATCCAGAATTAAAAAAAAATCATACAACTCAATAATAAACCCAGTTTTTGAAATGCAAATCATTTGAGGGAATATTTCACAAAAAAAGATATGGCCAGTGGCTCACAAATGATATATAACACCACTAGCCATTTGGGAAATGCAAATTGAAATCCACCATGAGATTTCACTGCCCACTGGCCAGAACTGCTGAAGTTAAAACAAACAAACAAACAAAAAAAATGACATGTGCAAGAGATAGTGGAGAATAGTTAAAACATATTCATTTCTGATTAAATGTTTGCAAGAGGTACAACCACTTTGAAGAACAATTTTGCTGTTTCTTTCAAAACCAAACATATATTTTCCAAATGACTCAGGTACACTTAGTATTTTCTCAAAGGGTACAGAAATTCATGTTCACATAGACTTTATATAAATGTTAATAGCAACATTAAGAATAATAGACAAAACTGGAAACAAATCAAATGTCCATTAACAACAGGTTAATGAATAAAATGTGTTCATATCTACAATACAGAATGCTGGTTTGTAATTAAGGGACTTTTGGGGGTTTGATCACAGAAAAAGATATGACCACATGAACAGGAACACACAACAGACTTTACTGGATGGTGTTTGGACAAGATGGCGTGGAAAGGCAGATCTGTCATGGCATGAGACTCACCTGAAACTCATGTGAACGAACTGCCATGTGGAAGGGGAACTTCCAGAGGAAAGGTTCTCAGAGAAGGACATCACATATCTAGGAGATGTTGTTCAGCAGCAAAGAAGGGACTCAAGTCAGTGAACACTGGCCTCCATTGTCAATGGCCACAGTGGCTTGGGGTCTTGTTGTCTTGAGGCTCTGCCTAATCAACGCCCTCTAGATCCTATGTGTGAATCCACTCAGTACGCAAAGCTGGGAGGTCCTAAATGGATATTTCTAAAACAATTACAGTTGTAATATTTTGTGTTTTATTCCAGCAGAGTTTTGAAATAAAGGATCTTAATGTACTCTTAAGAAACAAATTAAGGGTCAGTATACAACATTCATCCTGGCTCATATAGACAGTAATAATGAAAAGGGAAAATTGTTAATACATTCAACAGTGTGCTTAAATCTCAAAAGCATTACAAAAAGTAAAATAAATTAAATTCAGAAAGGTATTTACATGTGATTACATTTCTGTGAAATACTAACAAAGTAAAAAATACAATGGCAAAAAGCAGAAAAGTAAAGTACCCAAGACCAAGATTTGAGGAGATCAAAGAGGGAAGAAAAAATGGGGGATGAGGAATAAAACTCTTCTATATTTTGATTTTAGTAGTAGTTATGTACCTGAACACAATTTCTAAAATGTGAAAAAATCTACAGATAAATGGAAGAATTTTATTGTTTATAAGTAAATAAAGCTGAAAAGTAATGACAAAACCCATTTAAATTAAGAATTCTCTCTAGGAGAAGTATAAATTAAAATTCATTTTGATCACCTTACTATTTTGATCTTTTCCAATGGTAAGAATTGTTTGCCATTAAGATAATGTTTGTTGATCAGAGAAGTACCACAACAGACTGTTTGTTGTTTGAAATGGGATATGGGACACATGCTCTTCAGATATGGTCAGCAGTAACAGTATGGTTATACAGCTACCATTTCTTCTTGTCCTGTAACCTTACTCAATTTCATTGGAACCCATTCTGTGCACTCTTAGCTTTGTATTATCACAGGTCTATCCTGGCTTAAGTCTTCCAAACTTTCCCTGGGTCAGGAGCTTGTTAATCATTGTGTGCTTTCAAGGGGGATGGGGTAATCAGAGACAAATGAAATGAGACTTAATGTCTGTTGAGATGGAAACATAACCATAAATAATATTCTGTAGAGTTAATGTACTTTCATCCCATTTTGGAAGGACTCTTCCTAAAACAAAACAAAACAAAACAAAAGCAGCTAATTATGTAAGATAAAGTAAATACAGAAAGATTTTCTGAAGGTGTATTGCCCACATTTAATACAGTGCTAAAAAATATTTTAAATGAATAATTTTGGAAAGAGTCTCACATTTACCAATTGAGCCTTATCAGCAGTGATATAGTTACATGTTATTTTTTATTTCTTTTTTACCGAGAATTCAAAGTGGATAGTTCACCTTATTTCACAATACTCATCTTTATTTCCTCTAGCTGTATGTGATAGATAATGTAAACTACAGTATTTATATTTTGCTGTTCATAAAGTCAGGTCTGAATTCTGGTCTTGTTTTTTATCATCTTAGTTTAATCTCCGCTCCTCTAAACACCAATACCCTCATCTCTAAAATGAGACAAATGATATCAGCTCTGTCTGCCACATAGTGACGTTATGAATATCAAGTGCTTCATAAGAGCTTTAAATGTTGCAGATCAACCTATAAGCAGAGATATGCTTAGATCCAAAGTGTAATAATAATAAACAAACCATAAAAAGTACAAGGTCATTTTTATTTATCCATTTAAACAACAATTCAATTGCCCCTTTGTTTCACTAAATAAGTACTAAGTGCATCCTATGTGGCAGAGACTATCCCATTTGCTGACAATAAAGAGATGTAAAAGACACAGTGTTGTACTTCAGACAATCAGAGTCTGGTCTGGGAGAATGACATGAAAGAAGTTAATTAAAGTACAAGGTCATCATTGCCATAATAGAAATGCTGAGCATGCCATCGCAGAAGGAACAAATCATTCCATTAACTGGTGCAGGGAAATGCTTCATTTCTGTTGGTAGAAGGGTGATTGTCCAAGGATGAGCACACCATTCTTTGCACTGAGGTTTTTCACAAAGAATATAAACCTTAGCAATATTACTACAAGGGCTTTAAGCTGGATACATTAATAACAGTCATCAATAATACTCCTCTCAGTGTTTCAGAGTAATGAATTCCAACACATAATGTTATGCTTTTAGAAAATGACTGACAGCCAGCATCACTCTATGGCCCAGAAGATACAGGACTCGGGGACTACTGGAATGATAAACATACATGCTGCCCATTGAGAGAGATTTGTCTGCTTAATTTCAGAGTCTTTCAAAATTGCAGCTCAGTCCGAGAGGAATTGATAATGTTGAGTACAGGCAAACCTTGACTAAAAAACTTCCTGAATAATAGAGTTAAGTAGTTTGCAGATATCCCTAAGTTGTCACAATCTTGTATACCTGTAAGAATGTTTTTTCTCAGACAAAAATGGGAAAATAAAGTCTTTCTTTGAGATATTATTATTTCTCAAAGCTAATATTTCCGCCAAGTTATGAGAAATCTTAACCAGGTAAAATGATCTGAGCATTAATATTTGATAAAAAACTTAGATTTCATCTTTCAGGCAGTGAAGGCACTGTCAGAAAAAAAATGACAGCTAAATTAATTTTTGGAAATGATTATTCTGGCAGATTAAGGTCACAGGTAGAAATGGGGGTGAGACTACAGTTGACAGGAAAAAGGTAGAGTAGTTAAGAATAATTTACTGACTTAGAAGCAAGTTCATCCATGTGAGTGTGCTGGTGGTAGAAATAGTAAAATAGAATGTGGAAGAACTGTCCTTAGAAATACACCTAAAAAAAGCATTGATAGAATGTGATAAGGTTGGTGTAAAGAAATTTAAGGAGGAAAAGTGAAGGATTCTGGTTTTGGAGTCTTGGTAGGCAGCAGTACCATTAATAAGATATGGCATATAAGTGGCATGGTAAGGCATAGAAGATAATGAATGCAACTTAGATCTGTTTATTTTCAAGAAGCTGTGGGTTATCCAGGTATAGATGCCAACTTGACGGTTATAAATATGATGCTTGCACTCAAAAGGAAGATCTAAAGTGGAAATAATCTTGTGGCATCAGCAACTCATTTGTAGTTGTGGAATGAGATGGAATAATTCAAAAAGACTATTTTAATTGAACAGAGAAGAACAAAATTAACAGCTAACCTGAAGATGAAACCTCAACAAAGAATTCTGAGGGATAATGTTGCACAGTAAAGGAAAGCAGTCTAGAATTGAGTAGAATAGAGCTTAAGATGAGGAGAGGAAAGCTGAGTATAAATAAGCATGCTGCAGTGATATCAGTAAGTGAAAAAGTGAAAGACTCCAAAGTAGAAAATCAAGATCACTGTTAAAATTAACACAATATCTTGGCTTAGTAGTTGAAGCCAAGTTCAAGTTTTAATGGGTTCAGATATTAATGAATGTTGATAAAGAATACAGAAAATGAGCATCAGTGTTTCAGAGAGATAACTTCAAAAAAGTAAAAAAAAAAAAAAAACAAGATTGTAGCTTGGAAGGAAATAGACATAAAGGGAAATGATATTTTTAATTAGTTAATCACTTATGAGTTGGTCTTATTTTATGGAAGGGATCTGTTATCAACAATAGAAGAATGTCAGAACTGAATTCTGGATCTAATTATTTCTACTGAAGAGGACCAAGTATGTTGATAGTTCAAAGTATGAATTTTGGAACTAGGCACATTTACTTAAATAAATTTTATGTAACGAGTGGGTACCTCAATTCATTTTAGTATAATGTGAATGAAATGATAGTTCTTATCTCATCAGTTTAAAAGTTTACTGTGTTTTTCACAAAGCAAGTACTAAATATGTATTAATTATTTTATTAGATTACCATTGCAGATTTATATCTGTATAAATCTAGAACATTTTAAAGCAAATATATAGATATTTATTAGCTAATAATTTGACTCTGAATCAATTCCTGGTTGTTAGGAGGCAATAAATGTGCCTTTTCTGCATGGGAAGATACTTTATTCAGGATTAGTAGATCCCTATTTGAGTGTGGAATTGATGATTAGAAATTCTTGAACTCCACAACAATTCTTATGCTTGTTAAACAGAGTAAATCCCTAGTGATCCATATCTCTCCTCAATAGTAAAAACATGCCTTTGGGGGCTGGTTTGGCCTCCATGTGTGCATTTTTTATTTATTATTTATTTTTTTGCTTTGCCAAATGCTGTTTCTTGGACATAGTCTCATTTTAAATGTAAATAAAAACTATATTATCAACATAAAAATGAGAGTAAAGATCACCAGCATGCTGACATCCTTAATCAGGTGGTTGAATGTAGGGGTTACTTAATCAGCACAGTGGTTGAATGTAGGGATTGTATCATCAAGATTATTAGTTTGCATTTGGTCCAAACATAGATGGGAATTGGTTGTGAGAACAGGAGTTGAGCTTTTTATTTCTACAGTTGTAAGTTCCTTGACCAGAAACCCTCTCTGCTTCTACTTTACAGTTTTATTTTTTTAAAAAATGCATGTAGACAAATTTTAGCTACACATATTTAGAGGGTAAAAAGTGATGGCATCATTTTTAACGCAGTGTTGAAGGATCAATTCAAGCCAGCCAACCTTAAACATTTGCCATCTTCTCTGATGAGAACATTATCATTTCAATTAGGAGAAGATATTAGATTTTTTTTTTCACCTTGGCAATTGAATGCAAAGTGAAACAGAGATGATAAGGCGATCTAAGAGAGACCGGTTTCAAACAAAATAAGGGATAAAGTAAAAGGAAGGGAGAAGAAAAATAAGAAGAAAGAGAGAAAGAAGAGGTTGAGAAAAGTGAACATAAGGAGAGTGCAGAGTATTAGAGGGTGGGGAAAAGAGGGTGAAAGAGGAGGAAATAAATGAGAGGGAAGAGGAGTGGGAAGCAGAAGATTGATAATGCCGCCATCACCACTTAAAGGGACAAAGGACTATTTAAATCGAACATTCCCAGCTCTATGGACCAATGGAGAGGACCTAATAACATCAGTTCGTCCTTTCCAACAACAGAATCCCTCCTTCTTTCTGACTGAATGAAGGCAGGAGAAACATGAAGTCATGGATGGGAAGTGAAGCAACTGTAATCCAAAGAGAATACTGAACAATATAAACTGAAGGCAAAAACCTAGAAAACAGAGAGATGACAAATAAAATTAATTAATGTTTATGAAGTGAAATTCTAAAGAAAGAGAATCCCTTTAAAAAGTTTTTTTTTAAAAAGTATCTTTAAGGGGGATCCAACATGGTGGCGAGTGGGGAGGCAGCGCTTTCAGTACCTCCTCAACAACGGGGTCAGAGAGACGCATGGATACGCTTAGATTCGACCTGCTGAGAAACTCCTAGCAAAATTCCACTAAAGAGAGACCGGCCGGGAATTGGTAGGATTTTTGGAGGTGACAGTTTGCCCCAGACGAGTGAATCTCCTCCACGCAGCGCAGAGGTCCAGACCCGCCAGCCGCTGCCCAGAACGGCAGATCAGGCCCAGGGGTCCACGGGTGTGGTAGACACCTCACACAAATTGGAGGAGGGGCAGAGCAGAGCCCCCGCCCGCACCTGCAAGGGAGACTTTTCAACTATACAAGAGCAATATAAATATATAGGGGGGGGGAAACTTCAAAAACACAACAGTTTCACCAAGAAGAAAGAAACGCAAGCAGTATGAAAAGACAAGGAAAGAAAGGACTACAAGCAATGCAGGTCA
>NW_025999853.1:19417459-19450322 GCF_001458135.2 Marmota marmota marmota
TCCGCCTACCTGGCAGGCGCGGGGGGTGGGGGGTGGCTCTGCCCCTCAGCAGGCTGCTGGGCCTGCTCTGTGGATGGTCACAGTTCTGTCTACCTTCCTGATTGAGAGGTTTGAGGAGATCTTTAGTTGTTTGCAACACACCTCGAAGCATCCCAGGGTTAAGACCATGTAAAAGGACTGCTATATGTCCTGTGAAGTGTCAGAGATTTTGGGACTCCCAGTTTGATCATGATGATAACACAGTTAAAGGCATCTCTGGTGCATCTCTCATATTAGATCTTGACTTCCTCAGAAGTAGTGAAGAGAACTTAGCATCTTTGGATATGCAACATCTAGCAGAGTATAGAATGTTGCCAGGATAAAGCTAAGATGCAGGTGAAATTGGTTTGTAATTATCATATATTAAACACACATGGGCATAGTTTCTATTACTTTTATTTTTAAACTACATCCTTCTAGATGTAAACTTTGTGCAGTTTTAAAAATTCATGTGAGGGAGCAATGGGAATGTTTTAAAAGCAGATTGTTGGAGGAAATAAACATTTTTATTATTAGATATAAAGTATTAGAAATATAAATTCCTATCATTCTTTGCAAAGTGCAAAGCATGGTCTAAATAACTCCAGGTACTCATAAAATTATATGATGTCCTCTATTAAATGCTATAATTTGTATATAATGAAAGTTGTATTTTAAATGATTGAATACTCAAACGGAAAAAAAAAACACCAGTATTTTAGAAAACAAAGAAAACTGGTATGTTTTATTAAACCATCCTCCATGGTGGCAAGCAGATATGAAAAACACGGACACTTAGGAAAAGAAAAATCAAACGCGTGCAAAATTTCTAAGTCTTCATGAAGCTTTCCGTCATTTGCACTTGGAAGTGCATATGTAATTTCACATATTTTGCTCATAACTTTACACAACCCTCCAGATAACAGAGGGGAAAATGCTTCCAATGGCTACAACTAAGTGTCCCTATTTCTCTGAGCAATAGTTGGTTTGGGGGTCAGAAATGAGAAGAAGGTAGCAGTAACAAGGGGCAAAAATTAATGAAAGGATAGATAGATAGATAGATAGATAGATAGATAGATAGATCCCTTGCTAACTACTATTAAGATTAAATAAATTTTCATTTTGCTTGGTTTCAACACAATGTTACATTGAGGGATGATTATGTCAGAAGTTATCCAACTAAGAATTATGTTTTGTTATTCTTCTCATCATTTAAAAGATGTGTAATTGATGCTAACATTACTTTAACAGTGACAGTCCTAATCATTGATAACTCTTTTCATCTTTGATGAAAAGTTTGTTTTATAACTGCTCTGAAAATATCGAAGTCAAAAGCTAGATGGCGACAGATTGCAACTGCATTCCAATTTAGAAATCCTTAGGGCTGGGCATGGTGGCATATGCCACCAGCGGCTAGGGAGGCTGAGGCAGAAGGATCACAAGTTCAAAACCAGCCTTAGCAATGTAGCAAGGCCCTAAGCAACTTAGTAAAGATCCTGTCTCTAATTATTATTATTATTTTTTTTAAAGGAGGAGGTTGGGGATGTAGCTCAGTGGTAAAGTGGCCTGGATTTCAATCCCTGGTACCAAAACAAAAACAAAAACTCTTATGTCCTTTTTCTATATGCTATACTCTATGTTTTTGTTTAATTATAGTTTTTGAGAAGTAAGTGATCAGTGAACACTAAGAAGTCTATTCTTTTCATGACAGGATTAACTTGGATGCTGCTGACAGCTGTCTCTATCCTCTTCCCTCTACTCTTAAATAGTTGGAAGATAGTTGGAATGAGTTATTTGTTATGAAAAAACATTATTTCCTTTTTAAAGTGAAATTAAATTTATTCTTGAGGTACTGAAAATAGTTTAATGTAAAGTTTGACCTATGATATATTGTTTAGAAAATTATTTTTTGTGGTGGCAATATTTAACACTTCCTCTTAAATATTTTATTCATAAAATAATTCAGTACTTTATGATAGTATTTTTAGTATTCTTTATAATAATACAAAGAATACATCTAGAATTCTTAGGCACAGAGGGAAGATTCATTGGATGAACTTAAAGTAGACTGGGTGACATAGGAAAGTCTATTAAGTGGGAAACAAGTGTCAAAGGATGTGAAACCAGAGTGCATCAGGTAACAGGACCCAAGTGGAAGTACCTTGAGTTGTCTCCAATTTGGTGAATTTACTCAAGATCTGTGTGAGGCAGCTTTCTGTTTACAGTTTGGGAGATTTCAGCATATGGTTAGTTGCTCCTGTTGCTTTTGAGTACATCATGGCAGGAGTGCATGGCAGAAAAAGCTGCTCACCTCTGCTGGGAATCAAAGAGAAATGGAGGAAGTGATTGAGTTCTCACAATTCCTTTTGAGAGTACGACCCCAAATGACTACAGAAATCTCACTACATCTACCTCTTAAAATTTCAACCACTTCCAAATAGCTTTCAACACATAGGTCTCTGGGGACATTCTAAACCCAGACTATAGAATTCTACCTCTGGCTCAGAGCCTTTGGTGCTAACAGGAGGTGGCTGAATCTTTAGGAGGTGGGGCCTAGTGGAAAGAAATTTTGCTGCTAAAGGCACGCCTTTGAAGGGAATGATGGGAAGTGGATCTCTTCCTCTCTCCTGTGCTTCCTGGTCTCTATGAGTTGAGCAGCTTCCTGTACCACATGCTTCTGCCATGATGCATTGCCCAGCTACACGACCAAAAGCAACTCTGTGCCAAAATAAATTGTTCCTATTTTTAAGTTGATTATCTAAGGTATATTGTTACAGTCATAGAAAACTAACTAATAGAACATTTGTTATTCTACGAAAGAGAGAAATATTGTAGTAAAGTGTTTAATTGTCCTCTTCATGGAGTTACCAGTCTACTCCTTGGCAAAGACAAAGCAGAATCCTGAAGAGACTACATAAATTATGGTATTATCTTACGGGTATTTGGATTGCTGCAGAAAATGTTTTAATTTGGTTGGAGGATGGTTATAAAAATATTATGTTCATCATTTTTGGAAATGGACAAGGTAGTTATCTATACATGTATGGTAGCTCCATGAATGCTTCAATGTCATACTGGCTAGTGTCTTTATTCCTCATGAACAAACATGTATGGTGGCTCCCAGGCCTGTTTATGTTTCTTTTTTCTTTTCTTTTTTTCCCCTCAGTTTTCCTTTTTATTTTTCATTTTAATATGTCTCTTGTGGGGCTATTTTCATTTAAAATATTAACCAGAAAAAAGTAGCTTTTAATTTGGTCTTTTCAAAACATAGAAAAAAAATAATGTTTTTCTAGTTTAAAATTGAGTTTTAGTTGAAACCTATATCTGGGAAGGGGAAACAAAAGACACAATATTGCTAGATCATACATCATATAAATAATGGATGGAAGAAAGCAAACATTTCTAATTTAGTCTGAGTACAGAGAACTGTCAAACAGGATTTATCAGGCAAATAAGAAATGAAGCAGAATAACCACCTGTGTACAGCAATTTTTTGACAGAAATGTTCTGTTTTGCAAAAACATTCTTCATTTTGATTTTGGTACACAGGAGACAAAATAAAGGCTTTGCTGACACTTATGATTATTCAATATTGGTGCTCGTAATAAAAGCTAAATAAAAGTAAGGAAATTCTATTTTGTTTTCCACAGTTATATAACACCACTTGAAGAATCTATGCTATTGGAACTCCATTGTGAAGACAGAAAATTATATTGGTTTGCTTTTCCTGAGGTAATTCACAAGCTCAGAGAATATTATACTTGTTAAATTTATTTTTTAAAGTGAGCTTATGTTAATTTAGTCCTATTTAATTTATTACATAAACAGACCAACCTTATATTGAGAGTCTTTTTTTCTGTGATTAATGCAATTAAGTAGAATTGTAATAATAAAGTATACAGAACACATTTTTTGTTTTAGGGTACCTGGGTTCCAGATTCAAATTTGTTTTGTGACCTTGAACAATTTTCTCAGGTAATTTCTTTGTCTTTTTTTTGGCTTCCTGAAGTGATTTCTAAGTGTTCCATAAGAAGTTTAACAGAAAAAAAGATATCACATCACTAAGTATGTCTCAAAAAGCCTAACAATAATAATAATAATAATAATAATAATAATAATAATAATAATAATAAAACAAAAAGAAGTTTAACAGCCACTCTAACTCCCCCAAGCAATAATCCACTTGATAGTTATGTCAAGCCTTCTGTGTCAAGCCCACTGGATTATTAAAAATAATAGGAACCACTTTAAAGGATGGGCACAGATTTTATCTGCAAGCACAAGCTACTAGGTCACTTTGCAAATCCCTGTTGTTAAGCCCCCTCTTGTTCATGAGGAGTAAAGACACTAGTCAGTATTACATTGAAGCATTGATGTATGATTGTGGTTGCTCTCCTCCTGTAAAGTATTTCTGCTCTGAGAAGTATTATTTTAGGAATGAATCCTTAATTTATTTTAGGAATGTCCACACATGTGTCTGAACAACACATGTGCATAGTAAAATGACTTAGAAATAAGGAAATGAACCAAAATCTTAGCAAGGGCTGAAATTTATGTGCTTTCATTTTATTCTATATTCCTTTCTGTTTTTTCCAGATTTCTCATACCTATCACTTTTATAAGCAGTGAAGAGAAGACATTCACTAGAGTGAAACATGACATACTGTAGGAAAACTGATTGGCTCTGGTAGAAAGTCTTGATTAGATAATTGGCATTAAAAAAGGGTGCTGAGTGTCTTTATTCCCCATCTCTCATTTTAGGAAGATGAACTTTCTAAAAGGCAGGGGTATTAGAGAAATCATCTCTAATATAAGTAAACATATTTTTGTAGAAACATATATTAAAAATTAGAAAATTGGTAAATAGGAAATAAAGTTTTGTTTCTCTTATTGATTTTAAAAACATAAGATTCGTTTCTTTATTTGGTGATTTAGTTTCATGTTCCTTCTCCAATTCAGCTTTTTTTCTGTGGAACATCTTCTAAAAATAGAATACCATATTAACATTTTTGAGTTAATGTTAGTTTAAAAACATGATTGGACAGATTTTCTGCCAAGTGATTAACTCTTCCGCTGTCTGAGGTTCAAAATAGTCCTAAGATGAGGCAGTATGGCTTCATTTATCATCCAAGGATTCATAATAAATTGATTCCTTAAAAATTATTTTTGGATGTCAAGCTTTGACTCTTGGAAGAGTACAAACATCAAAGATATACAAAATAAGATGAATTAGACATTAGAACAAAGAATGCCAACTAATTTAAACTTCTAATGATATCAGTGTATTCTAGAAAATTGCTTCTTACCATGGAGCTCATTCCCTCCCTCCCTCCCACCCTTCTCACTTCAAAAACAGGCAGCAGAAATTCAAAGCAGCTGCAACTCAATGTACAAAACAGGGGGGTTTTTTGGTTGAATGAAATGGGGCTGCCACTCTAGGCTCACTTTCCTTCTCTTCAAGTTGGAACTGAGGGATTCTTCAAAATCCTTAGAATTTCTCAAAGCAAAATTATAAACCCACCTTACAATTCAAGAATTGTCATTTAATTTTCTACAAATAGTTTTGGTTATGTTTTACAGGATGTTTGAGAAGAAAAAAACTGAAAAACTGGTCAGGCTTGGACATCCACATTTTCCCTATTTCTTTGCTGTTCAAATGATCTGTGACAATCTAATAAACTTCATAAGTGCTGCTTTATAAATTATCTGTCTCTGATAGAAAAGGAATTACCACAAAAATTTCATCCTGCTATTCTTAAATATTTTAAACAGACTTGCAAGCAAGTTAGTTGATTTACTGAAAAGTCCCATTTCAGTGATAGGCAATTCTGGGGAATTTTCATTTAACCTAGTAATTAAGAGGTTGGACAGTCTGACATTTGGCTAGAGTTCATTGGTCATTTAAGCATTGTTTTTAATAATGCAAAAGGAACTGAGACTAGTGTATACCTTGTGGAGGAGACCCAAATGTAGGGGTGGGGTTCTCAGGTATATAAAAAGCTATAAAACTACCAAGATTTGTACTACTCTTTAAAAATTCTTCAGAAAGAGGAAGGATATGATACCTATTAGAAGTTAACCACAAAGTTCTTTTGCTGAAACAAAGCATCTAACCAAATGTCTGCTCAGATTATTTCCTTCCCTACTTTATACCCATCTTTCCTATCTATACAGTTTCAAAACTTGTATTTCCTCTTACTTATTAAATTGCAGAAAGCAAATCCAGATAACTGGCAAAGTGCACATCTTAAGAGTGAATTTATAGCTTTATAATTACAATTTACATGTGTGTATCACCATAAGTTTAGACATTGTTAAACTCTACCTAAGATCCACATCTTTCTTAAAATTAGAGTGAGGCTATCATTGAATCAAATGTTTTTATAATTTGGAACTTGGTTCCAGAGTTGAGTGTTTTAGAGCTGCCACCTAAGTGGGTGCTCAACAAAAATAACAGCAAGCACCATCAGAAACACCAGAATAACAGAAACCTCTTTGGTTAAAACTTATGAAAAGGTGACTTTATATGCTACATTTGTTCTCAGTCTCCACTGATGACAGAGCCAGTGAGATTGGGCTCACAATCCAGAATGACCCTGGAATTTTACTTAGAAATTAGCTTTTTATCATACTGTAAGATTTTAAATATTTAAATGATATATGAAGACTGTAAAAATTCCTCCTCCGGGAAATATCTGATTTGTAGAACCTGTATAAGGAGTAATATTTATTAACTTATAGGACCCTCACTATTTCGCCCCACCAACTCAGCAAAAACAACATGGTATCATTTGTTGGGCCACAAGTGTATACTTCTCTGTGTATGGTTCCAAAGTTGGAGTAGTTGAAACTTTTTTTCTCCTTGTTTAAAAGGATGGCACTGACAAGAAGCTATATTTAAAGTAATATTGATATGAACAATAAATATTAATTTATAGAAAAAAATAATGTTCTTATTTAAATACAAATTTTAAAACTGAGGGGGGAAATCACATTTAATAGTATTTTCATATAAACATTATTCTTCAAAGCCCCCCCAATAGAAATACAAGTTGGAGTTGTTGATCCTATTTGTAGCTTTGACTGGTTACATGGATATTTGTGTTATTTGTGTTACTGATAATTTACTGTTAGTGTCACAAAGCCCAAATCAGATGTTACTCATATATAAGTTTTATTTGCTTTGTTAAGTAACATCCACATGCTTATCATTTAGAGAAATAACTTCAGCAATTTCTCTTGAGAATTTATTCATTGGAAAAAGAACTTTTTAAAGGCTCTGGACTTTGAGGCAAAACAATTGGCATTGTCTCTTGTGTGTGGATGGATGTTTGTACTTTAGAGCAGTTTCCTAGCATTCTCTTTTCAAACAATGCCTAGTCTCAAAATCAACACTGCACTCAATGAGGCTTCTATTTTTGTGTTCCTTGATCAGTACCAGGGGAAGAGAACAGAATGGGTCCTTCAGAAGGACTTTTTAGGGAGACATGAAACTCAAGGGAAAGCCAATCATCTAATGATTTCAAGGCAGTTCAAATTCTGGCTACCCAGTTCACTTCTGTGAATAATCCGTGCCTGATGAGTACCCAAAGGGCTAAAACATTGACTGCACATTTCTGTTACATTTACAAAAATAAAGCAGTACATATGCACAAAGCATGTGAGAAAAAAAAAAAGAAAAAAACTTCCCCATCCTTTTGCTGGAATTCAGTTCAAAAAACAATAAAATGAAGCAGAATGTAAAGCAGGTTATAAATATGTGTTGCACACTATATGATTTTTTAAATATAAGGAAATAATCAAAGAAAAATAGATGCAATTGTATTAAATAAGAATATATTTTTGAATTCTATTATTGAAATACTACACAACGAGTAAAGATTTATAAATATTTGGTCTTTCATTTGTAGGAAATACAGATCAAAATTACCTACATTTTATTGCAACCAAGTTTGTATAAGGAAAATCCCAAAGATCAAATGGAGATTGTCAATGAGAAAACAAAACTGGACAATAGTTAGAGTTGTAAAAGAAGAATTTACTCAGGATGCATTTTAGAAGAGTATAAAGAGAACTCAATATAGAATTGGCCTCAAATCCAAATATCACAAGGAAAAGTATGGGATTGGTGGATGGAATCATAAGAGGAAATACCACAGCTAAGGGGAGTTTCTCTTTTAACTAAACCAACTGATTCTTATGAGGAGAAGGCCAGAGTGATAAGATATAGAAGGGAGGGATTCCTCCTAAACCCACCTAGTGAGAGTTTTGGTAACACTGGGTGATATAGGAATAAGAGCAGATATGCAATGTCAAGGCCCAGAGAGAAAAGTCCCACTACAGTTAGATCAAGGAGGGAGTCTTGAGGCAAAGCACTGGAACTAAAATTCATTTTTACCTACAGGCATTGCAACTTGGAAGCTAAAAGCTCTTCAAGTAAAGATGGTTAGGAATTTTTTTAACCTAATTTTTTAATGTTTAAAAAGCCTGTGTTTGTTCCTTTTTCAATGATACAGCATTACGAAAGAGAAATCCCAGTTTCATCCTTTCCTTTTCCTTGAACCATAATGCAATCTTTTTAACAAAAAAAGCCTTTTGGTACTGAATTGCTTAGCAATGGATAGCTCAAGGCCTTGTTTCAAGAACCTTAATACTGAAAGGCAGAAAAGGATACGAAAAGAAAGAAAATCTGGACTAAGTATGGTCTGCAAAATTAATTTAAGATATTCTTTTCTCCTTTGCTTCTTCCAGCAAAGTAATAACAGTTGGGAGTCTTTCACTTGGAATTGGCCTTAAGCAGTTCATGAAACAGAGTGTAGACTCAGAGAATTCAAGCTTACATTATTTCAAAGACCTCTAACTGGACTGTTCTTAAATATGCAAATAGCATAATTTAAAGATGGAATTATCAAAGGCTGGCTACTGGGACTAAAAATATACTTTAGAATAGGAGATCCAAATACTGTACTTTCCTTTCTAAAGCAAATATCAAACATCATTGTGGTAAATATCAGAAATTATCTCTATTGAAATACTTGTTTTTAAAATGAAATTGTTTACCATTTATCTACACAAAAGAATTCTGTGAAAGAACTGCAATTTATATAGTACTTAAAGATAAGTACTTTCTGCATAAACACATAAATGTGGTTCTAAATAAATATAAACAGAATATTTTCATGTTTTAAATTATGCCTGCTGTACCCACACACACGCATATATGTATGTATGTATTATATAATATGCATTTATATTATATGTACATATTCTATATATATGCTGTATTATTTTTCTATACCATACATTTATATATAATCCATCTATATATTATATAACATGTAATATATAATACATATACATATAATTTATAATTTATATACCTAGATATTGTATTTTATGTATAATATCTACATATATCTGGATGTGTCTTGTTATATAGATAGGTAATATAAATTTACAAAGTATATATTACGAACATTCAAATTTGTTTTCATTTCATTACACATAAAATTTTTTTATAATATCACAAAATCTGAGACAGAATTACGACAACCATAGAAATTTGTGAGCTGATTATTAACATTAATAGTCAAAATTAAGATAAAAAGAAAGATGTTAAAACTCCAAGTGTAGACTATATACATACCATCTTTGTAAAGTAATTTCAGAATTGGTTAATCTTCACAACTTGGTTTCAGCATCTAACCATATTGCTCTGCCTATATCTGAAGATGGTGTAAAAATCATGAGAGGTGGAAGTGGTGTATTGGGCCAGGATTATACTATTGAATAATGAATTATAAAATATTTTTCAATCTTTCAAGTACACAAAGTCCCCCAAATTCCCAGCAGTACCAATGGCAAAGCCTTACATTTCATTAATTATATGTCAGACAATTTTGATAAATGTACATTAACTTATTATTTACATCCAGAAAGATAAATTTCACCTCTGCCTTCTTAGCCTTTTTCAGCAGGGCCTGAGAACAGAACTAATACCAAACATTAAAAGGAAAAAAGCTTACAGACTTTTTTTTCATAAAAATCCTGCGATATATAGGAACAAGATATAGGAACCCTCCTACAGAAATGAAGACTCAAAGAAGAAGATCCTAAATGTTTTTTTCCCTCTTTTGAACTAAGGGGCAATTATTAAGATGTTAACTAGACTATGTGGAGAGTCTAAAGGAAGATAAAACCTCTTTTAACCAGGTCTGTTTGTCCAGAATTCTTCCAGTCTCAATGTCCTGATCCTGGTGGTGAAGATATAACTTTCCTCCTGATAGAGAAAGGACATTTTACATGTAGGGGTTTCATCCCCTACTTTCAGGAAGGAAAAAAAGAGGGTCAGAATGCTTGCCTTGCACTTGTTGGTTTTTGTTATTTTTCTCATGTTCCCTTAGCTCAGAAGAATCCTATGACAAAGCAGTATATTATGGGATGGTGTATTCTGCCACTCACTCGCAGCCACCTGTGACACTTACAGTCATGTCAATAATAGTGCTTCCCTTTCATTCAATTTTAATTCTTACCAGCTGAGTGAGGGGGTCCTGTGGGACATTTTATCATTACTGAGCAGCATTCAGCACTCTTCCCAGGAAAGACAATTCTCAGTTATTCCTCCTCCATGTGGACTTAATTTTCTTTTAGTAGTAACATTTTGAATAAATATGACTAGATATAATAGGTACATACACTTTATGATCTAATAGTTTTATTAAGTCTAATATAACAATAAAACCAAATGGATTTGCACATTAAAAATGAATGAATCTATAAAATTAAAATGACAAATACATTATTGTTCCTTTTGTATGGTGAAATCATTTTTAAATTTAATAATTGCTATTTTGATGGGTCCATCAATTTAAGAATGTGCTTTATAATGTAACTCTAGAAAATATTAAAGTTGCTATTTAATTAAAAGTTTTTCCTTGAAACAAATAAAAATATACTACAAGAATACTTTTAAGATAACAAAACATGTTATCATTTTATTAAATACATTAAGAAAATAATTGTTATTGCATATAAAAATTTTTCTGTTAGGATTGGAAACTACTGCTTAACTGAGACTGTTTGCCATGGAATCTAGTGACACCCCCCCACCAATTGCTAATCCAATGGTGAGTTGTGGTTCTTCCTCACATGTAATACTTGGTAATACCTGACAAACTGGACTATTGCCTCTTTCTTGAGTCATATTTGTTCCTTGACTTTCAGTCCACCAGACTTAAGGCTTTTCTCCATCTCTGTTGTTCCTCCTTCTCACTTTCCTTTGCTGATACCTCCTAATTTCCCTTTCTTCTAAAATCAGAAATCCAGGGCTCAGTCTTTCTAAATCTGTTCATCCCTGCTATTCATTTTCATTCACTTTCTTCTACCTCCATGCCTACATATCTATCTTTCTGCTATTAGCTTCCAAATGAACCCTGTCTTCCAGACTCACATACTGACTGCCTTCGTGATAACTGCCCCAGTATGACTACAAGGTAGTGCAAACCTAAGATAAATATACATAAAAATCAAAAAATAAAAACCCTCCAGACTTGTGAACTTCTTTCTTCCCTTCTCAAACCCTTTTTCTATGGTTTCCCACAACTCATAAATGGCAACTGTTCCTTAAGTTGTTAGGTCTCAAAATGTGGTGACATCTTCAGTTGCTAATGCAATCCACATTCTACTACCAGAAATGTTCTCTGCTCTCTCTACCCTTAAAATGAATCCAGACCTCAACTCTTCTCCTCCTTCCATCATTACACTCACTTCTGGGTCCCCAACACCTTTCATGTGACCAGAGGAAAGCACTAAACTCTCCTACTTGGATTGCTGCTATATTCTTCTAACTGACTCACTGCCTCTTCATTTGCATCTTTATGCAGTTTTTGACAATATAGAGTAGCTTTTTCTCAAATTTAATTCTCTGCCCAAAGCCCTCCAATTTCCATCACTCAATATAGTTCAACCCGACCCAGTCTGATCCCGTTGCTTCTCTGTCCTGCCACTGTCACCTTGCTCCTTCTTCCCCAGCTACAGTGACATCCTTCTGTTTCTCTAGCTCAGCCAGAATCTTGCAGCCTCAGTCTCTTTCCTTGGTGTGGTCCTTTTCTGTGTTTCCAGATTACCACAAGGCTTGGCCACTTGATTACCCCACCCAGTCGTTGGATTAAATATCTCCTTCTTTAGGAGGTCTTGGCTGATCTTTCTATTTTAAAATGTCACCCCTGACCTGTTGATCTCTTTGTCTCTTCCTATGCCTCTTTACTTTTTAAACTACTTACCACTGGGCATGGTGGCACAGGCCAGTAATCCCAGTGGCTTGGAAGGCAGAGACAGGAGGATAGCTAGTTCAAAGCCAGGCTCAGCAACAGCGAGAGGTTAGGCAATTCAGTGAGACACTCTCTCTAAGTAAAATACAAAAAAGGGTTGGGAATATGGCTTTGTGGTTGAACTCCTGGAGGAGTTCAATCCCTGGAACCCCCACCCACAATTACTTATCACTATCTCACAATCAATGCATTATTTATATATTTATTCTTTAGTGTCTGTCTTCCTTCTCTAGAATACACATTCCACAAAACAGGTACTTTTATGTGCTTAATTTCTGCTACATGCTCAGTGACTCAATAAATTTTTTTGGGGGGGGATAAATGCAAAATAATTAATCTTTAATACAGTGTTAAATGTAGGGTCAACTGTTCTTTCAGGAAATGTTTAACTAATGGCAACCATACATGTCTAATCAGATAGAATTCTCAAAACCATATTAGATCTGCAAACTTTCAAACAGGAGAAATACTGGCATAAAGCTTAATTGCATGGGTTTAGGATTTTGGCCTACTTGGTTCAATTTCTAGTTCTGCCACTAGCTCTGTAACATCTGGCAATTTTCTTAATCTCTCAGTCTTGACTTCAGCTGCAAAACATTTAATTTTTTTTATGATTACTTAAACCATTTTCAAAAACTTTCTCTCTTTCCTGACTGTAATTCAATGAAAATTTTACATATATATGTGTGTATATATATATATATATATATATATATATATATATATATAAAATCATGACAAATGGCAATGTTCTACCATCCTGATTTTCACTGGAAACGTAAGTGTTGCCATACACACAAACACACACACACTCTCTCTCTCTCTCTCTCTCTCTCTCTCTCTCTCTCTCTCTCTCTCCAGTGTAAAATTGGCTTGAAGTTAAAAATGTCAAATAGATGTTCACTTGAAAAGAGGCTCAAGATCATTAAAGGTAAACATTTCTTAGTGTTTTAGTTATTTAAAGTACTCTAGAATAAAATAAATATATCCAAGGTGCATGTTGGATGCCACTTTCTCTAAGGTTTTCATTTTTCTTACTCTCCTCCCCTATTGATATTGTTCCTGGATCACACCCAAGACATCTGCTCGGCTGTATTCTAGCTTTTAAATATAACAATGCTGTGATTAGTGGGAAAGAATGCTTAGTTCAGGGACTGGATTTTATAATAAAGTCCACCATTTCTTACCCTGTCCCTTCTGATCATTTGTTAAACAGATGGCCAGGGTTAGGGGCACATCTGTGACCATGAAATAAATATGACTTTGGTATAACACCAACTGGCCTAAATAGGGAATGAACTACTGTTTTTCATCTTGTTTAGCCCTTAGTCTAACAAAACAAAATAATTGGTTCAGGTGCTAATAAATTAAGGAAACACTGATTCATGCTTAAGAAGAAAATAATCAGGTTCAGAATGGTATTTTGTGTTGTAGCAGTATGTATTCAGGCCAACATCCCAAAATGAAATGCTAAAGACTTCAAAAGTAAAGGACAAAAGATAAATCAGGTTATTATAAAAATCCTTAATGAAGAATAGCTGAAGTGCTGTAGGCAATACATGAATGGCAAAAGGACAAGGAGGGACATAATTTGGGAGTCTAGAAGAACTACACAGTGAAATATGAAAAGCAGATAATTACCCTGAACATAATCAGCAGTATTCTATGTGCCTTACATACATTACTTAAATTAATTCTTACAATAGTTTTCCAAAGCACATATCCTTATTTTATGATACAGTTGAGGAATTTGGAATTCAGAGAGGTCAAGAGACTTTCTTAAGATCACAAATATCTCTAAAGGTCAGCACTCTTAAGAACTTAAAAGAGAACCAATAAAGATAGAAAAAAAATAAAGTCAAGAAGTGAGAAAAAAGAATACCTGTGAAGGGATGGGACAGGCTCATTGATTCGGCCTCTGCTGAGGGGCTAACTTCAGATGACATCATGGTGGTGGCACATGCAGGAGGAATCACATGGTGGTAGGAAGCCAAGAGAGGGATTTCAGGGTCAAGTGCACCCTTTTGTAACAACTCTCTCTCTCTCTCTCTCTCTCTCTCTCTCTCTCTCTCTCTCTCTCTCTCTCTCTCTCTCTCTCTCTCCCTGGTACTAACTGGCAGCCCATAAGAACTACATTAATCCTTCTGGGAGAAGACCCTGATGACCTAAGAACTTCTCCCTAGGTCCCACCTCTTGAAAGGTTCCACCACCTCTCATACTACACTGAGACTCAAGCTTTCAGCACATGTAATTTTGGGGAACATACTCAGACTATGTTCAAACCACAACAGTATTAAAGTTTATTAGAAAAAAGGGGACAGGAAAGTTATAAGGTATGTGTATGTGTGTGTGTAAAGGTGAACTTGTGCCAAATACTTACATTTATTCACATGTCAACAACCCAAATGGGTGATGTCTTGGTGTTGAGATAGAAAGGGTAAGAGACCTTCTTAATGTAGGTGACATGTAATTAAATATCTGGGTCTAAAATAAATGACAGTAAGAGTAGTGATTTAGCTGGATAATAAGAGAAACAGGAGGCAATGCCTTTAAATCCTGGATAGAATAACGTGATTAGGATTTAGTGGGGCTGGGGATATATAGCTCAGTTGGTAGAGTGCTTGCCTTGCATGCACAAGGCCCTGGGTTCAATCCTCAGCTCCACAAAAACAAAAACAAAAACAAAAACAAAGAGAGAGAGAAAGGTTTAGTTATTGTTGAGGTTTGGGTATTAAATATTTCAATTTGTGAAAAATGTAGAAGTGAGTGTTTACACTGAAAGTATTTAAATAGATATACTAATCATCCTAATAAATCTCATCAGTCTAAATTAGTGTTATATGGGGCTAAATATAAATGCAAATTGTACATACATTTAAAATATAACATACATTTTAAATATAACATTTAAAATAAACATAATATTTATTATATCACATATGTAGTGCATATGCAACTATATGCAAAACTGTCCTATGTCATAAGTAAAACAAATACACTTATAAATTAACTTAGCCTATCATATTCATATATAATTATTTGAGCTTTGTCATAGTTTATACATATATAAATTGTTTTAGATAGTATATGTAACATATAACATATAAAAGATTATTTTTTACTTTATTTTTTACTCCTTTTATTAAACAGTTTACATTTTCTCCTTTTAGGAAATTTGCATATTTTCTTTCATGAATTGTCTATTGAAGGAATTTGGTATAAGTTTTATTGTTGGTAATTTTTATTGAGTATTAGTAATTCTTTACTCCAGATGCAATTCATTTTTCTGATCAATATAGAACAACCTGCTCATTTCAGACCCTCATCTCATCTTGACCGCTATCTTCATTTTGTTTTTTCTTCAAAGTGCCTTTTGAACAGCAGAAGTCTTACATTTTGTCAAGTTCAGTTTATTTCTTTTATAGTTAATCTGTGTGCTTTGCCTAAGAAATTGCTGCCTATGCAAAGGTCACAAAGGTGTTCTCTCAAGCTTTCTACTTGAATTTTTAATTTAAATTTATGTATCAAATTATTATTATTTTTTTTTTTGGTGAATAATTTGAGGCAAGAATTAAGGTTCATTTTTCCCTTATCCAGATATCCAGCTGTTGCTGCCTTTATCAGCAATCACTTTGCTGTGTAAATGGGTGGCGGTTTTCAGGAAGCTTTTCTGTTTTATTTTAAACTCTGTGGTCTTTTATTCTAGAGTTTGGTAAATTGTGTTTTCAGATTTCTTGATGAGTGTTGTTGGTGGTTTACCAATTTCACAGATACTTTTATTAGAGAGCAATGTTTTAGTTTTGTTGATGTCTCCTCCCCTCCCCCACCTCTCTTTTTCCTGTACTGATTTTCATTCCATTCTCTATTAATTCCTTTCTTCTACTTAGTTTGAAGTTAATTGGCTCCTCCTTTCCTAACTTCTTAGGGTAGAAGCTTAGATGATTGACTTTATTTTTTACTCCTTTTGTTTCGCAATCACTTAAAGTAGTATATTTCCCTGATTTTGCTGTACACCTCAATGTTGAAATAGGATATTTTCATTAACTGTTCATTTCAAAAATTTCTGAATTACTTTTGAACTCTTCATGAACCATGAACCATGAATTATTTCCAAATATTTGGTAGTTTTCTAACCTCTTTTAAAATTGATTTCTGATTGAATTATGTCATAGAATAAAAGCACATTCTATATATTGTGATTCTTTGAACTGCAGTGGAAATTTCTGTACATCCAGCAAATGGTATCTTGGGTGTTTATTTCCTTTGAATTTGAGAACAATTCATATTCTGAACTATGATTGAAATTATATAAAGCTCAATCTTCTATATCCTTACTATTTTTCCCTACTTATATTACGAATTGATGAGAAAGAGATATTTAAATTTCCAAGGTGATTGCAGATTCATTGAATTTTTCCCTGTAGTTTTAGTCATTTTTGATCTGTTTTAAAGCTCTGTTATTACATATATACCTCACATAGAACTACTATTTCCAAAAGTATGATCCATATTATTTTATTAAAGCCTCTAAATTCATTATTAATGTTCATTTCTTGAAGTCAACCTTGTCTGGTATTAATATAGTCACAATATATCCTCATTTGTGATTTGTAAAGTATAAGACTTTTCCATTTTTTTCCAGTTTGTTGTCTCTACATTTAAAGTGCACTTGTTATAATCATGTAGCTAAATCTTGGTTTTCATGAGTCTAACATCTGCTTTCTTAACATTAGATTATTTTATCCAGTTACATCTAATTTAGTTATTAGTATAGTTATTTGTAGTCTATTGTATCACAGTAGTCTTTATGTATATTATCAATTTCCTATTTCTTTGTTCTTTGTTTCCTGTCTCCTTTACCTCCATCCCTTTTTAAATTTTTGAATCAGGGTCTCACTAAGTTGTACACACTGCCCCCTATCTTACAATCCTCCTGGCTCAGCTTCCTGAGTAGCTGAAATGACAGGTGTGGGCTACTACGCATGGCTAATTGAAGTCATTTTTAGCATTCTATTCCACTTCAAAAAGAAAAGTCCTACAAGGCTATAATTACATTAACTTACTCATCCCCTGTTATATTTATATTGTTGCCACATACTTTGCATATTATAAGCCCCCAAATGCACAGTTATTCTTTTTTATTCAAGCTATGAGTTGACATTTAAATATTTTATTAATAGAGAGAGAAACATTTGTTCCTATTTATTCCCATAGATACTTTCAAGTCATTGCCAGTGCTCTCAATTTCTGCCTGTATATTTGAATTTCAATCTGGCATATTTTCCCTCAGCTTGAAGATTTTATTTCATTTCCTTTGTAGATATTAGAGGAAAGAATTTTGAAGAAATTTGATCAGGTTTCATATATTTAATTTTTTTCTTTAATAATTCTAAACTTAGTGTTCCATTTCTCTTCTGGTGTCTAATTTTTTAAATGAGAATTGACTTCTCATTTGTATTGGTACTCTTTTCCAAATAATAAGACTTTTTTTTCCCTTGATGACTCAAGACTTTCTTTTTATTATTGATTTTTAATAATTTGAAGATATGTGTTGGGTATCTTTTGTTGTTTTTTTCTTGTTTTGGGCTGTTGAACCTTATGGACTGGTGTAGTGTTTTTTGTTTGTTTGTTTTGAGTTTAAAGGCACTTTATTTTTAGACTACCTACATGACATGTTTTCTTAAACAAGAAAACATGCTTCCACTCCAAATAAATCATCATCAAAATAGAGTTGCTCAAGATGACATCAGTTCCATTTGTTCTAAGTCCTGGTTTTATGTGGATGACAAGCAGCAGCCAGTTATGATGACAGACAATAGATCCAAAGTAACTGCTAAAGTTGTTAACTTTTTTCCCTTTTTCAAACATCTATAAAGAAAATCATATTTAGGATCACACCATCCTCACAACAGTCCAGGAGAGTGACCACGCCATCTGGATTCATGTTTTTTCCAATAAAGATCTGGTGGTTTTGAAATTAGCAAGGATATCCCTATCATAAAAGCTTTCACCCTCTTTGGTCTCTGTTCTTCAAGTTTGCCTTTGATTGATTTCATGTAATCTTTGATATACATCTCATGCTTCTTTTGTGAAGCTGGTTTCCTGAAAGTGGTGGTTCATGACAGTATCAACTCCAGTGATTACTCTGTTTTCAGTGCCTTTGCCTTCAGTTCCTTCATTGGAGGCATTTCCACCAATGAGCGAGTCATCAATGTTAACCTCTGTCCTACTGACCATCTTGCCCTCCACCTCCAGGCAGAGCCTGTCCAGGATCTCTCAGAATCTCCTAAATGTCAGAGAACATCTCATCATGGCTGATGAGGTCTGGGTAGATAACCATGATGGCGACTGGAAGGAGATGGCGGGCAGCGCTAGCTTAACAGGAGCCCCAGTTCAGAATGATTGAGGTGCAGCCAGAGCAGTTCTTTGGTGATGGGGGAGCCAGCAGAAAAGCTAGTGGTGCTTTTAATCACCTTTTTATTTTTTGGTTATTGTTTGTTGCTGTAACCAAACAACCTAATGAGAACAATCTTAGAGAAGGAAAAGTTTATTTGTCACTCAGGGTTTCAGAGCATCATTGCTTTGTGTCCAAGGTAGAACATCATGGAGAAGGGTGTGGCAGGGAACTGTAGCTCACAATATGAAACCACGAAGCAGAGAGAAAGTAAGTTCAGCTCACAAAATATGTACTCCAAACGCACACCCTTAATGACCCACCTCCTCCAGCCAGACCCTACATGCCTAAAGTTAAAAACCAGTTAACCCCTATTAGTGGAATAATGCACTTATTAGGTTAAAACTCTCATAAATTGATCATTTCACCTCTAAAATTTTCTGCATTGTCTCACACAGGCTTTTGGGCAGTACCTCATATGGAGGTACCACCACAATAGTGATCCCTCTGAGGACTCCTAGAAAGCTCACAAATCTTGGACTGATTTGTGATATCAGTGTATAGGGCTGATTTGTTGCTTTTAAAGCCTTGAATTCAACTTGATCAAGAACTTAATGATATTTAGGAATCAATGGCATATGCTCTTAGTTCTATAGGATTAAACTTAGATTTCTGTCCATTAAAAGTCAACAAATTATTAAAATTACATTGGGGAAAGCAAAACAACCAATATAAAATGAATGATTAAATTGAAATTAGTACCAAGTATTTTGATAGTGGAAAAGCAAAGGAAAAATAAGCAATTTGCTTTCAAATATAGTATGTAGAAAAACTATTAACTTTGAAGTACAACTGTACATAAATAAACTTTGGAAGTTTTTAAACACTGGGTAATTTCTGTGATAAAGCTCACATGAGCTATGGTGTAATCAGCTATTCTAGTAAAAAAAGATCCTTATGAAGTTAAAAAATATATATTGCATACTTAGTTCTAGTTTTGTAAATAGCACTTTTGTGAAACAGAGGGCCCACTGGTCCAGATAATTCAATATATCAATATCCTGAAGCCCTTTAAATTTAACTATTAAACAATCCCCAAACATGCTATAAATGTCTACACTCATACCAAACTATAGCTACATCTTTTTTGCCATAGTTATGACTATATAAATTTTATAATGTGTTTATTGAACTGTTTTATAACAATAGTATCTTTCAAAGAAAATACCACTCTTAGATAATTTTTATTGACTGCTTTGTCCACTTGTCCTAAACCAGGAAAATGCAATATAAACTAGGACCAGAAGCTGGATAGTCCACAGTGGCTGTCTACAGGTTAGAGAGCTGTACAAACCAGTAGCTGCACAGTCCAAGATGCTGATGCCTCAAACAAGAGAGATTGATCATGTTATACCAGTCCAAGACTTAAGCCTTCTGGAAAGTACCTGAATAATCACTGTCAGAGTCTGTTTTGGAAGAGTGAAGGAGCAAGAGTCTGATGTCCTCAAGAGACTGCAGCAGCAATCAAGAACCCATTCAAGAAGAATGGAGCTTGCATCTGCTTCTGCTTCCTTGTTCTTCCAACTTTTAGTCCATGCAAGCCACCATCCTATTGGATGGTGCTGCCCTTGCTTAGGGAGAGTCTCTGCTTCAGTTTGCTATCTCACACGCCAATCATTCCTAGACACACCATCATTGGAACACTCAGTAGCCTCTTAACCACTGAGCACATCTCAAGCCTTTTTTATATTTTATTTAGAAGTAGGGTCTTGCCAAGTTGCTGAGGCTGGGTTTGAACCCCTAGTCCTCCTGCCTCAGCCTACCTAGCTGCTGGGATTATAGGCTTGCTCCACTTTGTCTGATGATTCTAGGCAACTTTTAATACAATCAAGTTAACAATTTAAATTAACCACTATAGCTCCTATCCTGGTTTTTAATATTGGGGAAACTTCATTTTTTTTGCTTTTTTTACTTGCTGTTTCATTAATGAATTCAAAATTAAACTGTCTCTTTGGGGAGAAAATGATAAGCCCTATCTAGCTTAGAGATATTCCTATTATTCTATTCACTCATATCTGTAATCTTGAAATGATTTTCTACTTTCTTTTCTTCTGTTTCCACATTTTAAAAGTTTCCAAGTCTTTGAGAGTGAGTCTCAGCAATAAAAGCAAGAATAAATACTATCTCATAATGAAATATGGCCTGGAAGTTTCCAATTCTTTCACCCATCTATTATCTCATTAATTGGAGAGGAGATATGTATGTAAATAAATCACAGTATTATTTCATCAAAATTCTATGTGTTGATGTGATTGTCCCAGTTAACATACGGTACATTAAGGCTGAGTTAAGTGATTCAGAATTCAGAATTCATGCTAACCCTGATGTGCCCTATGCCATTGCTTCATGATATACAGTAACTCTCAAACCTGTTTTCTACTTCCTGTAACTTAATTTATACTACTTGCATAATTTAAGTCATCATTATCAAAAAATTAAACTATTGATGTCTAATCATGGCAGTGGTTTTATATTTTCAATTACTTGTTGAATCTGTTCATGTTACATATCTCTTTTCTACATCTAAAATTCATGTTCCAAGTATATCTCAACTTCTTGATTTATTTTCAATTTGCTTTTTTTAATTTTCATAATTGTTCCTGGTAAATATAAAGAAAGTCATCAAGCCTCTTTTTCACATAAAATTGTTCTTTTTGTTTTTCTTATCTTACTGCAAGTTTTAAATCAAACAACTGGCTTTCCAATTCAGTGCCATCTTTTCAAGTTCTACGTCACTATTGCTTCAGCTGCCTGCATTAGTGTTTCATATTCACCATGCTCCTAAATCTTTTTGCCACTAGAAGGCAACATTTGAGAAATGAAATGGTCTCATAAAGTTGTGAATGAGTAATATGGAGAAAAGGCTGAATGAAGTGAAGGAAAAGCAGGAATAGGAGAGTTAAGAGGCCACCACATCTTTGAACAGGTGATGACCTACTAGAAATTTAGAACTTTGCATTTTAGAAATTGATGACAGATAACTTCTACACAATACATATATCCATATGTTTAAGACTAATGATCCTGGTGAGAGATGATGAAAGCTTGACCCAAGAAGGGGATAAGGACTTTGGAAAAATTTTAAAAATAGAACCAATACGATTTGCACACAAAGTTTATGTGGGATGTGAAGGAATGCATTCAGGATTTCAAAGAAATATATCTTCTGTAAAAGAATGTGGTCACAATATTATAAGGCTCACATAAAAAAAGATGATAATAAGAAGGAGAAACTTGAGAAAATGAAAAAAATACACTCCATATGTAGAAAGCAACAAAATAATGCTATAGAATTATACTGTTAAGGCTTGGGTTAAAAATATCAAGGATATAAAATGATAGTAATGTTTAATTAATTCAATAAAAGCAGTAGAAAAAAACAAATGAGAAACCATGTCCATGAACATTTTGAAAAGAAATATTTATAAAGTAGTAAAATTAAAATCAATCACAAAAAAGTGTAAATAGTATATTAGATACAGCTAATGTGAAAATTAATGAATGAGATGATAGAGTTGAAGGAATTACCTAGAATGCAGTATAAAAATACTAATATTAATATGAAAGACATGTTGAGGAGATGATATGTTATGAAGAGAAAGCAGTTATAGAGGCAAAATTTAAAGAGGTAGCTCAGAATATTCCAGAATTAAAAAAAAATATATCCTCAGGTTAAAGAAGCCCAATGAATACTGAGAATGATAAATGCAAAATAAATTTTCATCTAAACACATTTTAATCATAAACTGTGTAGAACATTAATCATGTAGAAATAGCTTTAAATAAACAAAGAGAAACTATCTGAATAACAATTAGATTAGCAGCAATCATTTAAACATTGACAACAGAAGCAATTATATGTTAAATCATACCAATGGCCTAAAGAAAAACAAAAGTAAACCTGGAACTGCAAGACCACTAAAAATTTCATAGATCATCTAGGGTAAAATAATGATATTTTAAAACAAAGAAATAAACAGAAAAAAATGGAAATTTATTGTTAACAAAATGCCAGAAAATGAACTTCTCAATTATATATTTCTCAATTATAAGAAAATCTTTATATAGTATAAGTCAGAAACACAGGAAGTAAGAGTGAAAAAAAAAGTCGTAATTCCTTGGATAAATCTGAACATTGATGACAGAATACCATCAGCAACACTGATGCATAAATTATCGAGATGGAATAGGAAAAATTGAGACAAGAACAATATGTTGTCTATAATCAAGATGTAAATTAGGAGATGTTTGATAATATCACATGTGATTAAAGTCTTTTTTATTTTTTCCTTCACGGGTGAAAGTTAAAACTGAAGAATGTCCTTTTTGTTAGGTACACTTGCTAAAACATTCAGTGCTGCTATGATAATCATATTATTTACTACTCTGAAAATGGCAAAGAAGGAGAATAGAGGAAAAATCTTGAAGAAAACTCTTTTCCAGCATCCCCTGCTCAAACTTCCGGAAATAGATGAAACTGTCAAATTTTTAGCCAAAGCACAATATACATATAAAGGATGTGACAATACAGATAAAGACGTTCTCTGTGTGTGTGTGTGTGTGAGTGTGTGTGTGTGTGTGTGCGCGCGCACAAGCATTCATGAATTCAAAGTATGAGGGTGAAACTTATGCCGTGCTGAACACATGCATTGGCACATCATGAAGGATGCTATTATTGTGAATTCTCAGATCTTAGGTTTAAAAAAAGTACAAAATTTACATGTACGTACATATAAATAGATACTTACATGCATTTATATATGAACATATGTATACATACATTTATATATTATATATAGATATATATCTACACATATGAATCTATCTATAATATATACTATATAAATGTAATATACCAAACTAGTGGTTATTTTTTTTTATTTTATCCATAGTATATATTACTATTTTTCCTTTTTTCTGTGATATTATTGGCAATTTTCCAATGGAATTTTTTAAATTAAATTTGGAGTTTCAAAGGGAAAACTTTCTAATAGTCATCTTAATTCCACTTTTGAGAGTAGAGAATGTAGTCATTTCCATGCTTACCATTCTTCACAGTGCATGAAATTCAGCATTTGCCTGCACCATTAAAGAGCATTTGCGTGCACCATTAAAGAAGGAAGGTGAAAAATGTCTCACATTTTTTGAGCACTGAAGTCACAATTTTCAGTTGTCCTTGGGCTGATGAGCAACACAACTTTATATTCTAAGGGGGAAATATTCTCATTTTCTGAAGACTTCTGCCCTTCAGAACATTTCATATTTATTTTGGTGAGGTTTTATATATTTTTTTCTTAGCATTAAAAGGTGGATAACATTTCAGATATTTTGTAGATAGAGTGACTTTTATTTAAAGCACTATCCACCTCACATGTGCGTAAGAAAAAGGGAGAAAAAGAGAGAGATTGAAAAAAAACGGCTGTAAAATGTATCGCTCCCATTCATTAGCATTCCATAGCCAGGGATACATCAAAGTAATATTTCAAGTGACACTGAAAAATTATTTTTTTACTAGTTAAAAATATTAAATATCCTATAATGGAATATTAATATAAAATTAATATTAAATATTAATTAATATCAAATGTTAAAACATTTTATTGCCAAAATATTTTGTTTTTCCTATTTAAAAATAAAAGTAACACTTTTACCATGTTGAGTCAGAAATAGACAGATTCCATAAGGATAAGGATGAAAAAATGAAAATTTGGGAATAGTACGGTCCATGAATCCTAAAAACACGAAGACACCCCCCCCCATTGTCTTTGTTGCCTGAACCACATGTTCTTCCTTGCCATGTAGAGGAAATATAAGGACAATGCCTGGTGACAAGAAGACTTGTACTGCTTTGAGGTTTTTGAGCTTTTGTTTATTTGTGGATATTATTGTTGTTAATCTTGTGTCAAAAGCTGCAATTTGAAATATTAAAAGAAGCAATAGAGCCAGAAATTTATAAGCATATTTTGTGGCAACAGCAGCAATAGCATTTCAAAATAAAAGTATTTATTTTACATTTCATATCCAATTTACTCAACATAAATGAATTTTAGAGCCTGTGTATATATTAAGCAGAGTTCAATTAAATAAGCCACCAAAAGGAAACATTCATTTCTTAAATCAAGATATTTCTCATTTAAAAAAAAAATGAAGTGTAGGTGGAAACTACCTTTCTTCACTTAAATCAAAGTGAAATACAAACAGGAATTTGGAAACATAGAGTGTATTTGATACTGAAATTTAGCATGGAATTTTCTCACTTGTTTAATGAGTATTTTACTTTAATCAATGCGAACACTAGGTACTATGGTGTAGCCATGACCCAGAAATGGAAAGTTGATATTTAATTGCCTCCAGCTGTTGTTAATTAATATATATCCCTCACCTTCATGTCTGAAAATAACCTTAACATCAAGAGGTGTCATGGGTGTTAAAACTTTAAACATAGCATTGTTAAATGGTATCTGAGGAAAATCAAGTTTGACCAATATTTAGCTTAAAAAGTTAGGAAAATCAAATACTTGTATACATTTTTCTTTCATCAACAAATATTGAAGGCCACATATAAGGGAAATCATTAGTGGTGACTATTGCCAAATCTACCAAATCAAAACCCAGGAATTTTAATATCCGTTTTTTCTATAAATGTTTTTTCCTATGGCTAATCCGAAGTCAAGTTTAAGATAACATAAATTCAAATCTGTCTTAAATATCACATTAAAACTATTTTTCCCCACAAACTTTGAAAATAATATTCTGATTTATATTTATTTAACATCGGTCACCTATTAGTAAATAAAATGGATTCCTGCCTAGAAGTATAGAGAATATCCACAGCTTTTAATAGAGCTTTGCTAATGTGGTAGACACTAACCATACATGGATATTTATATTTTAATTAATTAAAGTTAAACACAATTTAAAAAATCCAGCTCCTCAGTTTCTCATATTTCAACTGCTCACTAGTCACATGTGACTGATGATTGGTCTGTTAGACTACCCAATATAGAGAACATTTCTGTTATGGAAGAAAGTTCTATTGGATTGGACAAAGCTGAAAATAGAGAGTTCTAGAAATGATTTCATGGATAGGCAACCAGAAGTTCAGGAAGTGTTAAAAATGGCAGAATTATTTAATCTGGAATAAGGTAAGAAATCTGTCCTCATGATGGTCTTTGAATGACAGAGAATGCACAGAGAGGCAGTCATCTGTTTTTCATATATTGGTTAGAGGAAGGAGGAACTGATTTAAAATACAGTAGATGGATTTAGGTTAAGCAGAAAAAGTGAGAGCTAGTACATAAGTGAAAAAGAATGATTGTAATTTTCCCTTTCAAGACTATGCATTTGAAAACCACATGCCTAAAGACAGGTAGTGAATATTTATCTTTAGTAACTAAGTTGAATACATTAGCATCCTTTTGGAGTCACAGATAATAAATTCAATTGATAAATAAATTATAAATTCTTATTGATTGATTACTGTGTAACAGATGCTATATTAGAGAGAAAGTATATAGCACAAACACTAAACATGATTACCCATGTTTAGTGTTTGTGCTATATACCCATATTACATTCCAGAAGTGAGGGAAGATAAGAATATATACAATAAATAAGTAAAATATTTTCAGTTAATACAATGGGTCCTAAAACTAAATAAAATTAAATTTTAAAAAAGCCCAAAAATGAAAATGTGACTGAGGACTGAGCTGAGTGGTACATGAATTTGAGGCGTCAAGGAAGATCCCTATAAGGAACTGACATTTTAGTTGAGATTTTGATAGAGGGAGGAGCCCCAAGGGAAGAAGAAACAGCAAGCACCAAAAACTCAGCCACATATATTAAGGGGTAAATGAAAAACACTCCTCTGAAGAATTATGAAGGAGGAAAAAAAAACAACTTAATATGCAAGTGCCAGTTAGTTCAGGATCTGGTGAACCTTGGTGGAGAATCATGTTATTCTGGTTGCAATAGAAAGTCATAGGCAGATCACTTTGGTTCTTCCCTGGGATGTGAAGAGTTAAGGAGAGGTGGAGCAGGCTGGCAGTCAGTGAAAGATATCATGTATCAACTGCAGTTTCATCAGTGCAGATATTGGTAAATGGTCTTATTTATATGTTTGGAGATAGAAGAGAAGCCACATATGGGTTGAATGTAGTGTAGAAAATAAACTGAAGTAAGTGATTACTCTTAGTGTATGTATATATATGCACATATGTATATGCATATATTGTTATTATATTTTTATATAGAGTTATATCTCACATATTTCAAACTTTGGCTATCAAAATGACACAAGCCAGACACAAAATAATATATATTGTATGAGTCCATTAACATGAAGTTCATCTGTTCTGGTGTTATAATAAGAGAGGGAATGGTTGCCTGTGCAGCTTTGAGATTGACACTAAAGTGGCACTGGGAACTTTCTGGAATAATGTGCATTCTCTATATCTTGAATTACAGTATTGAATACCTGGATGAATACATTAGCCAACATTCATTCAATTATTCACTTAAGTTCCTTGATTTAAAAAGCAAGAAAGTGAAGAAAGAAGAACTGCAAAAATATCTACATGTACAATAGCTGCATTTTGATTCAAAAACAACCCATATAATTAAGTTACTTGACATTGCACTGAATATAAAAATCTACTTTGAAACTATTTCTATGACTTTCCTCCTTCATAAACTTTTCCCCTCTTCTTGATGAGAATATACTATGTATTCAACCAGAGATATGAAAAATTGTGCTCTACATATGTAATAAGAATTGTAATGCATTCTGCTGTTATAGATAAATAAAAAAAATTTTTTTAAATTCTTCCCTCTTCACAGTGTGAGTCTTGCCTATGTAAAACAATAATGTGGAAGAGCTAAAGGGAATCTTTCCTCCTGTAATTACCAGGCTCCTCTTGTCCATGAACACTCAGGTTATTATTACAAAATATCCAGTAAGATAGATCATTCTTTTCCCTCTGCGAATAGCAATTCAGGATGCATAAGGAAGGTAAGAATCTAAACCTATTAGCATGGTCTACCACATGGAAGGAGACACCAGAAATTTTAATGCTAAAATAGGATTTCTGGCATGTTGAGTGCTCCTTTAAATTTTTTGTGATGCATTTGGCATGAGTACATAGCTATATGATTTTTCTCCATCAGGGTTCCTCTGCTCAAACGCAGGCCTAGAAGAGGTTAAGTGTTAGGATGCATACCCGATTGAAATTTTTTATGCCAGATTGAGATGTCAGAGGGAAAGGGAGAGAAGCAAGACAAAGGTATTTTATTACAGTTCTGGATTGTGAAATCCAATTTAACCAAGAAGCAACACATCTACATGCTGGGTTATGGATGCCAGTGGTCAATCAGGTAATACTTATTTGACTGCTGAGCTTGGCAGCCTCAGAAAGAAGCTAGTCCTGTTTCATCCTACTCCTTGTCCTCTTCTTTTATCATCTACATGAATACAGAATATGTTCTTCGCACTTAAGGATCTTGAAATAAGAATTGTGAGGCAGCTTCACTCCTGTGGTGGTAAAGGCCTATAGATGTCCTGTAGTGCTCATCACTCAGTGATATAATTTGATATTAGTAAGGCCCTTGCCTACCAGATACAAGTTTCTCCATGTGCCTACCCACTTCATCTATCTCTCAGGTATCTCAAAATTTAGGTAGACATATACTACCTTGTATCTTATAAACCTGAACAGTCGGACATGGGAGTTAAAAAAGAAAGCAAAGGACAATAAATTACAACTATTTTCTAGCCAAAAGAAAGGGAGGGAAAAAATTGGTCAAAGTAGAAATTAAGAAAATTGCTATTAACATTGGAAAGATGGAAAGCCTCAGGGACCCAGGGAAGTGATGGAAGATGAATTCAGAACAAGAAGGGTACAACACAAGGTTTGTGATGGCTGATGTGAAGTGTGGATTTTTGTCGGTGACTAAGGATAAAAGAGCTATGAGCATAATAGGACAGATTGTGCAAGTCTTCATTATTGAGTGATGGTACTTCTGGAGTCAGCCACTCTATCCTGTGATGGACAGGCTAATACCTGAACAAGCAGCAGTTGAAGGCATTGGAGGGTCAATGAATATTTAGGAGTTGGTCTCACACAGGGGTTGGAACAATTGTGGCAGCAGGAATAGAGAGAGACAAAGAATTTGAGATCTTGAAAAAGAATAAATGAATCTTAACCTTTCATTATTTGTTCATATGAAAAATACAATTCTCAGCATTTGCTATTGTATCCTAAGTTCTTACAGAAGGAAATCTACTTGTTGCTTTAAAACAAGTTTCCTTGAGAACTTTGAGCTCTTTACTTTTTTATATTATTAGTGTACACTTCTTTTTATTAGCTTTCTCTATATGTAAAATCATCACTAAAAATCATAAAATTTTTGTTGACTAAAAATTTAAATAGATGTGATTTAGATTCAAATGATGGCTTGGTCAACGCTGTTCTCCTGAAAGTCTTCTATAAATCGGTTCAACGCATTTTCATAATTCTTTTTCTTACAGGTGCATTGAAAGAAGTGCATTGAGCAAATAGATTTTCAAAAGTTGCATCAGAAAAAATGTTTCATATATTTGTTCGTTTATCCCACAAACTTTTGTGAAGTCTTATGTGTCAATCACTATGTTGTGTAATGAGATAATCAGAAGCTAGTATAGTATAGCAGAGGTGCATTATACAACAAAGCCATATTATGTTAAAAACAATTCAGGATAGTTCAGAGGATATAATATATTACTGTATCATTTAGTAAGGGGCCTATTTGCTGGGCTACCTATAGGCAGTTTTGTTTATTGTGTTTTCACGGCTCTTGTTAATAATCTTGATGTAGTCAATGCAAAAAGCATCAAGACATCTCCAAACAACAAAAAACTAGGGCTTGATAATGGGCACATTCTCTCAAACAATATTAAAGTCGTTTGCTGAGGGAGAATTTGATTTCTGTGTTTCACAAGGAGGGTGGGGCATGAAACACATTGTAATTAAATGTCTAATGCGCGCTAACAATTATCCTGAAGAATTTTAAATGGTTGTGTAATTTAATCCTCACAAGAATTTCAGATTCTTTGTCCTCATTTCTGTAGGAAATAGTGATGGAGGCATGTTGATTATTGCCCAATTTAATTTAGTTTCTGTGAGCCTTGTCTACGTTAGAGGCCATGTACTTTTCATTCAGCTACACTCAAAATCGCTTCTGGAGAGGATGTTGATGCTAGGATGATTCAAACAAAAATCATTGCTTAGAGCTTACAAAGTGTTCTCAAATATATTATCTCGTGATTTTCACAACAATTCTTGTTCATGAAATTCATATTAACAAAAGTGAAATAATGAAAAACTGAAATCATTTTGATGACTTCTCAAAGAAAATTAATGTAAATAGGTTTACTTCAGATGCAGAAAACTTAAATAGTAATTTAAAAGCATAGTTACAGAAACACTATTGTTCCATACTCGTAAAAATAATTCAGTGACATATTCTGGATCACCTGATTATTGTTTAGAAATAAGAACAAAAGGACATTACGAAAATAATTTTCCAGGTTCATCATTTCTCTCATACTTCTGGTTCAGATGCTAGTAAAATTAATAGGGAAGTTTTGCTGTAACAGAGAAACATGTATATTGAAAATCTTGAATATTATGGAGATTTATGATCTGATTTCTTAATATGTAGACAGAATCATCCTAAGAGTGAACATTCCAACTTCTACTATGCTGTCAACCTATTATATTAATGTTAAAAAGAAAAACTTTTATTTTGAAATAATTTTAAACTCTGCACATTAGTCCAAAATAGTATAGGATTCATGTACCCTTCTTGCAGATCTCCCAATGATTATATTTTGCATAATCATAATACAATTATCAAAAACAGGAAAGAGGTTCAAAACTACTAAATTACATACTATATTTGATGTTCACCTATTTAAATTTTAGTTTTATTAAAATTTATTCTTCTACTCATTTGTTAAGTGATACTTTCTTAGGAGTATTTTTAACTTATACTTCTATATTGTCAACAGGTGTCAATCTTTATATTTACAGTCACTAATTGAGAGTGGAATAGGAGACTGCTCTGGGAATATATTAAAATTGTATAAATTATTCTGAAAGAAAAGAATAACATCTGGCCTTTCCCTTGTGAACAGAAATTTCCTTCTTTATATTGGCTTACACTATTCAAAAAGAAAAAAAAAGATAAAATAGAGGAATAAAATTTCAATTCATGCAGATGTAAAACTGAATAAAATATATTGAAATGCAAATATATACCTTAGGCTATCACAAAAAACTTTTTAAAAATGAGCAAGACTTGTCTGTGTGTATGTGTGTGTTGTAAATTGAAATATCTAATATCTTCTGAAGTAGGCATTGATAAAGTTAGGCAATAAAGCTCCATTATTTATTTCAAGAGAACTTCCTGAAACAATTGTGGGAAGTTGAGGTTTTGGGTTAGAAAACATGGGGAAATAAACTCTTTACTGGTTCCAGGAGCTCATGCCTTGGGAAGAAGTTATGACCAATAGGTAGCATCTGCTTTCCTGATTCATGATGTCAACTGATGTATGCCTGTCCAAATCAGCTGAAGAACACTTGGAGGGAAACAATAGATGTCAAAAGTCCTTCTCTAATTGCTACATGTTCATTTTTAATGTTAAGGGAAATAATTTCTTAAGATGGACAGTTCTGGTCACCCTTATAAATAGCACATGTTAAGACTGTGATTTGTCTTTGACTGATTTACTGCATCTCAATTCTCTAATCCTTTACTATTATTTGTGGAGATTTTAATACTTTATTTTCTTTTTGCGTATTTTCAGAGACCAGAAAAAATAAAATAAGAGGACTTGTTTTGTTGGAGGTTTTATAATTTATACTTATATAAAGGGACGAAAACCAGTGCAACTTAAATATATAGAACTGACTGTAAAATCACCTGTTAATTACAATTTATTTTCAGAATCACCTTTTTATATCTTAAACTTGTATTTGATTTGATTTTATATCATTTCTCTTTCACACTTTTCAATATTCCAGACTTTTTACCATGAAAAATTTAAAGTGCATTATTGTAAAACAATAATTTTTATTGAAGCCATATGAATATTACCAATAAAATATAAAACTTTGTGTAAACCAAAGAGTTTCTTTATTTCTGATAAATAACTGAACAATGGTTTAGCTCTGGAAAGATAAGGCTTATAAAAATCCGTATTTTGGTCTGCAGCACGCGCTGGGAAACGAGGAGATAGCTGCGCAGGGATACAGCGCTGCAGTTTCTGCCAGCCGTGCAAGCACCGTACTCAGTGCTGAATTCAGGGTTCGAGACGGGGGAAAGAAGCAGTCCATTTCGGTTCTCCACACCAGTCAGATCACAGAGGAGGCCAGTGGCCACCATCTTGGACAGCTGACGTCACCATCCCTGTTTTCCACTGACCGCAGCTCATTCAGCCATAGAACAGGTAATTTCAGGCTGCCATTCGCCTGCGGCTTGCAGACTGATTACTCAGGCTCAGTGCTAAATAACCCGCGGAAACTGCTTCTTGGAGCCTGCTCCTATCAGAGCATACACCGAGCACTGAGCAGCCGAGTTCCGGCTCCCGGAACTGCTCTGGCCCAGGGCTAAGGAGCCCGCGGAAACTGCTTCTCGGTCCAGGTCCTGCTGAGGGCCGATCAGGACTCACCCGTTGCTTTGGTTACCCAGCAAAGGGAATGAAATGCTGCCATTCGCATAGGATACCAACATGGCAGAGATCTGATGTCATCAGAAAGCGGCGGAGGAGAGAACTTCATCAATACCAGCAGAGACAGAAACAGTTGGTCTCCTGGTAGGGAGGGTGAGGCACAGACACCCGAGTCTCTCTCGATTTGTCGTTGAGCCAGAGGGGAGGAGCCGGGCCCAGAGCAGGCCCAGAGGCTCGCCAGCATGGTGGTCGCGTGACCCCAATTGGCCCGCAGAGTGAGCAGACTTGCAACCAACCTGCAGATCAGGCCCAGCAGTCCGCGGGCGTAGTAGGAGGGGCAGGGCAGAGCCGCCG
>NW_025999853.1:19455566-19460572 GCF_001458135.2 Marmota marmota marmota
TGTAAATCAATGGATGTGTAATTGATGTGATTCTGCAATCTGTATATGGGCTAAAAATGGGAGTTCATAACCCACTTGAAGCAAAGTGTGAAAGATGATATATCAAGAAGTATGTAATGTTTTGAACAACCAACAATAAAAAAAAAATTAAAAAAAAAAGAAATGAAACATGCCAACAGGAAAACATTAAATTTTATCCCCACAAAAGCAAGGAAATAACTGAGAAAATCAGATGATGAGAACTTACACAGTGTGTAAGATTTAATTTTGTAAATTCAGTTTAGGTTATTTCCATTTGAAGAAGTCTCTTTGATTGCATTCCTGCCTTTAATTTCATAAATTTATATTCTGTTAAGGGAAGACAGAAATTAAGAGACCTACAATTTCACAGCTCCTAAGTTTGGCAAACCACTCAAATTATACATAAATCCAGGCATTATTCAAATAATTTTATTTTGCAAAAAAAAAACAACACATTTGTCTAAGAAAGTTGCTTAAGAATGCAAAAATACAAAACATAAGAAAAGTCATGGGCTAAAATGTCTATGTACTCAATTTAAAAAATTGCAAAACTAGAAAATGAGAAGAACTATTCATTTGACAGAAATTGCTCTGATCTTGTTAGGTAGCTGAACATCTATAAAGAACATTTTTTTTTCAATTAAAGGATAATTTTCAGAGAGGAGTCAACTAAAGATGTTAGTTTTGTTTGCAAATGTCAACTAGTCCTAGGCTATATGACAAAAATGTATGCTCACAGTTTTTTCAACAAACTATACATTTAGAAATCTGGGACACCCCAATTTGCTAGAGGTATTGATGTATATTACACTGGTGGATGCCTCAGTGAAAAGCAGTAAATTCTTTTTTAATTACATACATTTAAAAAAATTACATAAAAGACTGCACAACTTGTGAGTATGTAATCAATGAATTTTCCCAAAGTCAGGATGTCTGTGTGACCAACATCCAGATCATACACACAGCACAACTGACATCCTGGAAATACTTTGATCCCTGTCATCTGACAGACACCAGGACAACCTAAAGGGAGAGTATATATGTTGTCCTCTGAAGGTTTTTAAACTTCATAGAGACTAGATCACTCAATATGTTTTTATGCCTGAATTATTTCATTTGATTTTGTTTTCATGCAATTCATTCACATCATGATGAATATTGGGAGTTTTTAATATTCTTACTCTTGTGTGATATCCCATTATAAAAAGCTATACTATAATTAATATATTCAGAATACTCTTGATGGACATTTGAGCTGTCTTTAGTGTGGTCCTATTGTACATAATATAGATATTAACATTCTTGTACTAGTATTTTATGAAGTTACTTATATTCCCAATTTAAACTTTCTAAACCTTCTCTTACTTTTAAAATATATTTTAAATAAATTAAGTGCATTATTAATCTTCTTTTCTTTTCCTAATGAATACCTTGGCATGTTAACATCTTGAATAATTTGGTAAAAGTTATGCTTTTTTCCCCTTTGGCTTTTTTCTACCATATAGTTCCTTCTATTCTTATTCATGTATTTTTTTCCTTTATCCCACATCATATCCTGTGGCAGTCACCCCAAAGTTGTGAGGTCATTTGGGACCACAATAACACTACCTTTGTTCTTCAGTTGAGTGCTTTCATAGTCCTGCAGGAAAATATCCCTTCCACTGAGTCAATCTTAATAAAGTATTTTGGTTTTAACCTGATCTCAGACTTTGCTCTTTTGGAACAAGGTGAGAATAAATAAATAAATTAGTCCTACAAATAATCTGTCTCCCAATTATTATCTATACTTTTACCTCAAGAGCAAAGTTTTGGTGGAACAATTATATTGTGATTTCAAACCCTTTAGAGAGACTCCAAGAAAAAAGCTGTTACTCCTACATAAACCATATACCAATATAGACTGGATATTGGATGCCTGGTATGGGATTAATGTGAAATTTAGGGATATTTTTCCTTGACAATGGCTGAGCAGCAGGGCATTTTGTTAAAATGAAATCAATTGTTAAGAGTATTAAATTTTAGTTTTATCTATTTTAGGAAATTTGTATCTTTAAAACATGAAATTACCTGTTTGAATCATATGAACTCCATATAAATATGAAGTCCTGGGAAATAAGTCTGTTTTCTATAGATATGTGCTGAAGAATCATGTTAGAAATGTGATAAGAGATTGTCAGGAAACTACCAGTACCTGGTTGGCTACAGAAAGAATTCAGCCACTCTAATATTTCTTAACTGCCATTTTATATGCATAAGCCACTATATACTTTGTGATGTTCCTTCTGATTATACATTTTGAATAATTTAATTTCAACCTCTATTATTATTGAATAAACATGAAGACACTCAGACTTATTTAAGCATTCTAAATGAGAATGTATTGCATAGTGTAAATATGAGTGGTGATATAAAAGAGCATTACATAAATATTAGTTTCCTATATATATGAATAAAATTTGATGAAGTGATAAACTTGTAGCAAATCAAATAAAATAGGTTCAGGTCTGATACGTACTGAAAGCAATGTCAATAGCAGCAACAAAGACCACAATAATATGCAATGCTATTGGGGGCATATAATAATCTATGTGCTGGGCCTGGTGTTATGCACCATTTATACAGTAGCTTATTTCATCCCACCCCAAACTGAGATTTCCACCCACCTGCATGAAGAATTGAAGGTTAAGTACTTATATAATGTTGCACAGTAGGTAAGGGAAGAATCCAGGATGGTATCCAATACTATCTAATATAAGTATTTATCCTTTTGACTATTCTGCTGGTTCTTATTTGAATCAAGACAGATCTTTTAAAAACATAATGGACAAGCTAGAATTTATTCAATACCATGGTTTTCCCTTCCTTCTCAAATGATCTTACATTTCATAAAGTGCCTGTCATACAAGGAGACATGATAGACTAATTACGATGACCGGCAGATTCCTCGTGGCACCTGTGCTGTGATCAGATGTGTGGCCGCCCTCCCTGAGCTGTAGACAAAGCCTAGTGCTGCTTCACAGTGTGTATAAGGCTATTCTGGCCTCATAGGAAAGGATCTGTTAAACTCAGTTCTCTTCCCAGTAGCTCTTGTTTTTGTTCCTACAACACATTTCTCGGGGCCTTGTCCTCACCACCCACATCAAGGTCAAAGCTCGCTCTCACCCACGGCTGTGCATTTTCTCCTGCCTACATCATTTCACTCCTTCCTCCTACCTGATCTTCTAATGTCTCTGTTCATTTTAAACATTGCATTTTCCACCCACCTGCATGAAGCATTGAAGATTCCCTTAGAGAATTCCAGCTACTTGTACATAAATAGATACATTTTCCCCAGGCAAACCTTCCTTAGAAAAAGGGAGTTTTGCATTTCCAATCAAGCACAGGCCCAGTGTTCTATATATACTCTTGCCACTGCCCCTATCAAATGAGTATTTCCTGATTAAGTCTTACCAATAAATTATGAAATACCTCTTCATAGGATTTGGTATAATCATTGTTCCCCAGGCTTTGTAAATAATTATAATAATTTGATTCTCATAGGTTAGTGTTAGAAGGTATCATGCTAGTTAGAGAGTTTTGCATTTCCTTCTTGTTAGATACAAATTAAGAAATCTTGTTCATTGATATGTAATTTTATATTAATTATAATATTTTTCAAAATTTAAAACTCTTTTAGTGCAAATCAAAGGACATACTCTGTAAAATGTGGTTTACAACTCGGTGTATTCACTCATTCATTCATTAAACATATTGATTGGCATCTGCTATGTGCCAGACAATGTGGTTTGCGTGAGGAATGTAAGATGTGGAAAGTCCAGGCTTTTATGAAGGCTGTGGTTTAACAGGGAAGTCAGTAAAAATGGTAATCATAAATAAATATATCTCAGAGGTATGTAATTTTGTTTTCCATTTGTTTGTTGTTTAGTTAATGATCACTGATCTGAGATGATAAATAAAAGAAAGCAGTGAAGTACAACAGTGGTGTGGTCAGGCACAAATATTGTGGTCCTTAGTCTAACATGTAGCACTTAGAATTTTAGATCTTTGAAAGCCCTACAAATCCATGGTACATCAAGACAGTCCTCCTGATGTTGTCTACCAGTACTTAAATGCATGCAATTTTTGGGATTGTACATTGGTTTCTCAGCACAGAAGTAGAAGAGTTGGCATTCAGTCTCAACTTTTCCATCCACATCTAACTTGTGCCAACAATTCATTAAACTATAAAAGAATTTAGTGCCTGTAAATGAATGAATTTGGTACTAAATCCTCAGTGTTCAAATATGGGGCTCACAGACCCATAAGAAGTTTTTGGGCAAAATTCATGAAGGTAGCAAACTAAATGAGAAAAATTCTCTGTTTATTTTTATAAAATTATCTAACTGAAATCAATGATTTTTCTTAATTTTTTAAATTAAATTTAAATAACATCAACACTATTTTTTACCAATAGAAATCACAAATAATTTTGTATCATATTATAGCTTTTATCCATCTTTGTTATCATTTATTCCTACCAGTATATTGAGGAATTATAGTGATTGTGACATCCACATCAAGTTCTTGCTAACAAATTCATTAATAAATAAGCACATACATTACTAAACCAAGTTCCTTTAAATATCATACTAAAATTACTTTAATTTGTTTCTTGTAGAATTCTTAGTGTTTATTTTGTGAAATAAAAGAAAAAAATGTTAAAAGAGAATGAGTATATAGAATAAAAATATATGAACGTGAACCAGAATATACATATTCTATTTTTAAAATTCAATTACAGAAGTACACTGCATAAAGTGATATTGTAACAGACTACTAGAGTGTGGAACAGTGAATCATAAGAAAGTAAGGGAGGGAACTCTTTGAGCAAAGGGACAGACCAGAGGAAAGTCTCAAAACAGGAAAAGACTTGGTGAACATTTATGGGAAGCTGGAAAAAAAGATTAATGTGGCAAAGGATAAAGATATATATATATATATATATA
>NW_025999853.1:19462120-19530138 GCF_001458135.2 Marmota marmota marmota
TATATATATTTGTTTCCAATTATGTTCAGCTGTACAGGTGCAGAGGCCAAATTAGTGAATAGATTACTTTGTATCATAGTCTGTCTTTAGCCAAGACATTATGACAATCCAGGAGAACAAAGGTGAACCAATATGTCAGGCATTGATAATAATGATCATCATGGAAATTAAGCAAAATAAGAAAAAAAATATGGAGACATGGAAAGAATGGTAGAAATTGTGGGGTCACAGGTTCTAGTGAGATCTGAGCATTGCTTGATATGGATATTACAAGAGTGTTTGGGAAGCTTGTTACAGTGGTACCAGTAAGAAAGAACTTTGGCTATGGAGATGCAGAGAGGTATATGATTCAAGATATTTTTGTGCTAATATTGAAAGAACACTGGCAAGTAAGTACCCTGAGAGAAGTTAGTTCAGTAAGTTAACTTAACTCACTGGTAAGTTCTTTCTTTTACTAAAAGTGTTCTACTGCTTTATTCCAAGTACCTAGAATTGCTCCTGTCACACAGAAGGTGCTTAGTGAGTATTAAAAACATAAATGAACGATTGTATTTGTTTTCAAGATTTAGGATGACTACCAGTTTTCCCAATGGATGCAATTTTTAAAATTGGGAAGAGAGAATAAGAATGTTTTGTGGTTATTTCTTAAATATTAAAATGAAATCATAAATATCATCTTCATTATCAATAACCACACTTTTTGTGCACCTATTCTAATAGAAATACTATGATAGGTACCAACAAAAAAAAATCATACAGATATGTTTCTTATACCAAAGAACATTGATGATTTTTAAAATGTAGGTTGGTAGAAAAGAGCAACAGATTTCTCTACAGCAAAACTGTACACTTAAATAAAATACAAAAAAAAAATCACCTTTAATATCTGTTGTGAAAATTGAGTTCCATTGCCAACTGAACTATCAATTAAGTTTGAAATGAATAATAACATTTTTAAATTAAACAGGGAAACATCTGTATTCTTTCTGAAAAGTATTATTGTCAAGTAAATTAAACAAAGTCTCAAATAATCAATAAACTATGGAAAACCCCCAAATGCAACTAAAGAATATCTTGGGATTATTACCTTTCTAAAACTTAAGAAGTCTGCCTAATTTTGTCCTCCTAACATACAGTGTTACTTAGCAGTAGATTAATTTGATGAGACATTGAAGATAATTGTTTCTTGTGATATTGACCATCAAGAAACAAGATAAAACCAAGGGCAATTGGAAACTCCAGGAAATACAAATATCCATACTAAAAAGTCATAACATAAATAAGAAGTTAACAAAATGCTGCATTACTTGGACAAAAGTAATTAGATATAGGAAAAAAATAATTCAATTTGTTTTGATGATTGAAACATTTTATTAATACAAGTTTAACAATATAAATTATTTGCTTTTTTTCTTTAAATCCCACTGATAATATAGTTATGCATAATTTTAATGTTGAATATACTTGATATTGCAAAAGCCTTTTTTTCTTTCCAGATATAATAATGAATTTGTCCCCAAGAACAACATATCTTTTCCACTAAATTGGAGGTTCCTAGAAGACAGATTCTGTTTAGTTCAGTACTATGCAAATATCACCAAGAGCAGTGCCTACCCTCACAGTTGGCACACACACAAAAAAATTTCTTGATATAATCACAGGATGGAATATGTATAGTATTTATTTGCATAGATCAGGGAGGAAGAAGTAGAGGGAAATTTAAGGAAACAATTTTGTTGCATATATTCCTTGGTAAGAACAATAATGATTATAATAAATATATTTATTTAAAAAAAGAATGATCAAGGTATAACTCCTATCATCTTGGAACTCATAACCCAACTAGGGGTCATACATATAATTGAAAAATAAAATGTGACAGGGTTTTTGATGCTGATATAATTAGCATAGTGGGAACAAACGCGCGTGTGCGCGCACACACACACACACACACACGTTTTAGTTCACCTGAGAGAGACTAGGGAGGATAAGGAGGAAGAGGAGGGGAAACACATGTGATGAACCCACTTGAATCAAAGTGTGAAATATGATATATCAAGAACTATGTAATGTTTTGAACAGCCAACAATAAAAAATTTAAAAAAAAAAAGAAAAAAAAAGAATATTGAATATGAAGTAATGATAGGGATGTAAAAGGACAAACAACTATCAAAAGGAAAGTCAGAGTAGAACAGTACTGTGGACAAACCTTTGGATGTGGGAAGGAGCTAGGCACAAGATGCATGAGGCAGATAAAGACTAAACACCATTTGGAAAAAGTTTGGCTCTGAACCTTGTAACCTTTTGCACAAATCATTTTCTGAAAACCTGTGAACTTAAATAAATGTTTGTTGCATATACATATATATCTGAAGAAAGGCAATTTGGCAAATAAAGTTAAAGCTCCTTGTAATAAAGGGAAGAGTAGAACCACAATGTTAGGAAATCATGAAAAGAGAACTCATCATCCTTAAAACAGTGCATCTAAATGATCCTTCACAAATTAAGAGACTTATACATGAAGAACAGTTGTTTTCCTTCCAGCAAATCACAGAGAAAATAAAACACATTTGCATAACAAAAACAAATCATTAAAGAGAGCTGCTCATAAGCTCCAATGGTTTTCAAAGCTTCCTTTTGTTACGGGTGTTTTTCTTTTTCTTTTCTATTTATTTATTTATTTGGTAATGGGGATTGAACTCAGGGGCACTCCACCACTGAGCCACATCCCAGCCATGTTTTGTATTTTATTTAGATACAGGGTCCCACTGAATTGCTTAGTGCCTCGCTGTTTCTGGGGCTGGCTTTGAACTCAAATCCTCCTGCCTCAGCCTCCCAAGCTGCTGGGATTTCAGGTATGTACCACCACACCAGGTTTACGTGTTTTTATATAATGTCTCTGTAAATGAGAGGTTGTAGGGAATCCATATCTAATTGCTGCTCCTTCTAACTAAGCTTGGTCTTACTAAGGTAGAATCTATCCCTAAAGCAAAATAAGAAGGAGGAAAGAAGGAAGGAAGGAAAGTAAGAAGAGAGGGAGGGTAAAGGGGGGAGGAAGGGAGGAAATAGCAAAAAAGAAAACAGAAAAAATCAAATTGATTAATGTGCTAAGAATTCCTACACGTTATTGGCAAAACAGAAAATATGCATCTTGTTTGCTTTCATTTTCCCAAAGCATAACTTAATTAATGCTGTCATATAGCTCCTGGTAAAAGACTCACATGGTAAGAGTCCTCCCACGCCATAAGATCAATGGAACCCTGGAAGCTACAATAGAAAGAAATTAGAATGTGCATCAAATTTGTGAAGCTCATAAAGAAAACACATTTGCCCTTCATGTATTTTTAAAGAGATTCTTGTTTCATTATATCTTGTAAATGGTTTCTCTGTTCAGTACAACAGATAGAACTGAACTCTAGTGGTATCTCATTTTTCTCAGTAACAGAATGCCATTCAGTTTTAATAAAGATTTTATGGTGATGTTATTATGTTTAGGTGTCCATTTACTCTATAGGGACTTTGTAATGTCTGAGAAAGAACTTGGCATATAAATTTGTTTATTTTCTTTATTCTATTTTTTTCTTAATCTTTAAGAGTCAATGAGATTTTTTCTAATAAAAAAGATTTTTTTGATTACTATATTTCATACTTTGTTTTCAATAGCATATTAAATTGTGTAATAGGTAAAAGGAAACTGGTAATTTAGAACAACATTTTGCATATATATATATATATATATATATATATATATATATATATACATATACATACTGTGTTTTCTACTGAGTATATATTTCTAGGAGTAGAACTGCTACACCAAAGAACAGGGATGTATTCCGCTTTAGTGAACCTTGCCATGATTTTTTCTAATATGATCTTACCAATTTCTATGCCCATCAACAGCACATAAGACTTTGATTGCACCATATCCTCACTTGGTGTTATTAGGTATGGGGATATTTTTTAACTATTTGATAAACATACACACTCAATTTTCAGCACCTGCACTTAGATGCTATTTGCCCATAAACAGTAGTGTGTTTGCAAGGATTTAAAATTCACTTATTTTATTTCTGAAATCCAACTTTTACATAAATCGCAGTAAGTCTATATTCCATTTAATTTTCAAATATCAAGAGTTATTCAGTTCATCAGGAAGTGGAAACATCACCCTCAGTCTTTTGAGTTTGTAATAACACCAACATACCCATATGAGTTTGCAGCTGTAGCTGCCACACGCACAAAGGTTTTGTGNATATATATATATATATATATATATATATATATATATATACACATTTAGATCTATATATGCCTTTAGACCATATAATTTCTAGCTGAATAAACTAGATTTGGAGTCATAATATTTAAGTAATTAGTTTTAACTCTAGGAGAAAACTCTCAGAACTGATGGAACTGAGATTTACTTTAAAATACTATTCATGCAAATATAAATGCATCTCTGTCATATCATGTATGGTGATTTATTGCCTCTGCATATTCTTTTTGATTTTTTAGTTTAGGTACTTGCAGGTTGCTTTTCTAACACTGAGTCATTCCAAAAAAGAATAATTACTTGAAAACTGAATAATTCATGGCAAAGTTCTAATTTTTCCCTAAATGGTTTTAATACTTTATGGTTTTGACAACAATATTACAACAGAAAGGAAACAGCTTTATCTTATAAAGAAGTTTATATTTTTTATATCTTTGAAAAATAACACTGGCCTGTACAATAATCTTATTTATTAAAAATCACTTTTATTTTTAAAACATTTAAAACACAACATAATTTGTGATATTTAAAATTTTTCATAGTTTCAATAATTATTCTAAAATGATGTGTCATGCCTGTTATATTTATTCATCTGAAATTTCTTGAGTTTATTAGGTTACTTATGATATAGAGTCAAGGTCTTCAAACATATCTTAAGATTTTGGAGTAGTAATAGCAGTTGCTTTACATGCTCATTTTTAAATTCACTTTCCAAATTAGTATACCCTAGTTTCCTTATTTGATGACTAATTTATGTGAGCTATAGAATTTTAATAATAGATTTTGTCTGCATCTTTATTCTGCACAGATTGTTAAAATAGTTTTAATTTATGTGATTAGTATAATTTAGAAAGGAAAAGTCATTTATTAACTTTCTTACTACCAAATGAAGACTAAGATTCCTTGTTTTTCTTTTATTCTAATTAACAATGCATAATTCAAGATAGTTTGTTGAAGCTGTATTTATTATTCTGGGGGACCATTGTAAGTATTTGGAATTTACATATTTCTAACATCTCTACAATATAGATAAAATATTGACCTTTTATACAATGGAGTTAAAATAATTATTATTATTAACAATGGAGTTAATATAATTATTAATAAAAGTGATTAGAAATATATGATATCTTGATTTAATACTTGCTGTTGTTTATTTAATATGTGAAATCAATACTTTTTCGGATCAATAAAATTTAAGTTTCTCTAGTTTAGTGTGAATAAGAAAATGATATCAATAATGCAATAAAAATTACCTTGTCATGAGGCATTGCACAGGTGGGTTTTTTCATTTCTTTATTACTGCATGCAATGAAAATTAGTGCTCACATATCCCAATGACTAAATTGCTTTCATTCAGAGATTGTGTGAATACATTGGATATAATTCTGATTTCTCTGAGCATAATAAAGTACATAAAAAAGGATTCATGTATGTATTTTTCCTCCACAATTTTTATTATTTATATAAAGATTACTTAATGGATATATTATAAAATTTAATAGTGTCAAATATTAACAAATATCTCTTTATATTCCATAGTTTTTAATGCTCACCTGATTTATCCATATTATACCCCATTCAATTTAGCTAAAAAACAGATCTGTTTCAGAGGTAGATGAATAGTACATAGCAAAAGCTGGGGGATGGAGAACAAATTATTTGAGGGCTACCTAAAATCCTAAACAGTTTAGCACCAGTCATAAATGTTAGCAAACTCTGGGGAAAAGAGGGCATTTGTAATGTTGATAGCACAAACCATTTTCACCTCATAGGAGCCCTCTACACATTTTATTATATGGCATTTTCTGTCAGTTTAATTTTTTTTCATTAAAATTATTTACAGGTAAGCGTGTGTGTGTTTTGGGGGGGGTGTATACATGCAAAATATTTAGGTTTAAAGATTAGGTAGATATTCTTAATTTTTTCATACACATATGTGGCTAACATGGAAGTCCCATGAAATACACCAGATTGGTTTGTATAAGCACACAAATGACATTTATAATTGATGTTTGCATCCCTAATCATGTTTAACCTAAATCAGAGCCAGAAATTTTGCTGTGAAATTATGGACCAAATACAAATGAAGAAAAAGTTGTAAATGATATGAAGACAAACTGGGAAATATTAAACCTTATGGCTTATTTACGTTTTACTTATAAAGGAATGACCATTTGCTGAGAATCATAACAATATTTACAAACAACATTTAATAAGTAAGCAAATACTATATTCTAAGGCCTTTAATAAACTTGTCACACACATTATCTCATTTGACCCTCACAGAAGCCCCACAGATAAACACTATGATCATATCCTTCTTACAGGTGAGAATACTGACATATAGAGCCAGCAAATATCAGTTATTTACAATGCTTGGAAATGAAATCCCATTTGAAAGAATATAAGATTCAATAGATTGTGAGATTTTTTCCCCTCTGGTGTTGTATTAAAAGCTGCTATACCAAGATGATAGCTGATAAGAGTAAGGGGCTGGAATTCAATCTGTGCAATCAGACTTCTAAGTGCTTTGAAAGTTTTATTTTTCACTTTAAAATATAAAATTTCATTGTCATGTGCAGTGTATCAATGTGTGTGTAAATCTAATAGTGTTGGTAATAATTGCTTGTTTTCTTCTTTCCTATTGAAATGACTGTGATTATGAAATTGAAGGATATCATGATTTTTCCATTTCAGAATGAGCTCATTCTAATAAATTAAAGTTCATCTTCTTTCAGAACTTCTGAGCATGTGTTAGAGTCTGTAAACAAGTCAGGATGGCGCCTAGCAAATATTAGAGTCTGTAAACAAGTGTGGATGGCGCCTGGCAAAATGCCAGAGGGAGTGGTTTTTGAAGTAACACGAGCGAGCCATTAAGTGTGGAGATTCCTTATTGGTTGACTGATGTATCTAGTTTATGCTAATTAGATAAGCTGTGTGGAATGTATAAATACTGCTCCTGTCCTGCAATAAATGGCTTCCACTCCTGCTGTATCAATGTACACAAGTTGTTCGTCACCACCCCCCCCCCAGGCTATTTTGCCCAGCCAGCCGGGCTGCGGCAAGCATGTCTTTCATAAGAATTGTAAATATTGAGAATTGATCTATTCACAATACATTTATATCTAAGCTTATCTAGGTTATGAGAGATAAACAAATTAGTTTTCTTTCCTTAGAAACAGATTGGTGTGATTGTTAAGCAAAGAGTATGGGAAAATATGATTAGGAAGTCCATTAGAAACTTACAATTGCTGGGTGCAGTAGTGCACATCTGGAATCCCAGTGGCTCAGGAGGCTGAGTTAGGAGGATCACAAGTTCAAAGTCAGCCTCAGCAACAGTAAGGAGCTAAGCAACGCAGTGAAACCCTTTCTCTAAATAAAATACAAAATAGGGCTGAGATATGCCTCAGTGTTTGAGTGTCCCTGAGTTTAATGCCTGGTAGCCACCCCACCAAACCAAACAAAACAAAACAAAACATAAAATTGAGGGAAAATTGATGATCTTATTTATACTGAAATTTGGACAAAGATGGATAATAAGTCCACAAACTACCCAACGTGACAGAGTATGAACTCACCACAATTAATGTACATCACAAGTGCCAATAATAATTAATTACATATCACCAGAACATACTCCTTGTGCCTAACTGAAAACTCTGAAACCTGTGACTATATATCTTCTTCCATCTATCTATCTTCTATCTCCAACTTCTGGTTATCAACATTCTAATCTCTACCTCTATGAGTTTGCTCTCTCTCTCTCTCTCTCTCTCTCTCTATATATATATATATATATATATATATATATAAAATATTATATCTTATATCTGTAAAATATTTTAATATATATTTTTAAGATATACACATTTAAAATATATTAATTTTATATTAATATATGTAATTAAAATATATTTATGTCTATTTTTATAACATTTTATTGGTATATATATAATAAAATATATATTGCTATAGATATGCAGAATAAAATATATATTGCTACAGTTATACATATATATGAATAAGTAAGACCATGAGATATTTGTTTCTCTATCCATGGCTTATTTTATGCACACACTGTTCTTAAGTCCATGGTGACTGTAGTTAGTAATAATGTATGTTTCAAGCTCAAAGAGGGTATTTAATATTTGTTTTAACATAAATAAATAGCATTCAAGATGACTAATATGTCAATTAGCTCTATGTGATCATTCCACAATGTATGTGTGAAATGAAGCATTTCTGGAGAAACCAAATTACAATAGATCCCTTCAAGCCAGTAACAGATGGAAAATTTTTCCAAAGGAGATCAAATAGCAGTCAAGCACTGGGGGACCTATGAGATAAGGATACTTCAGGCCTCTAGAGGAAAAACCCTACTCCTGACTGTGTATTTCGCGTAACATTCTCATGACTATTGGGTAAACTTTCCAGGATGTATGTTAGACTTCATTAACCATCCACAGCTTGACAAAGAACAGACCCCTGATGTGACCAATCTTCTCACAAAGAGTGCAACAAGATACCATCTCTGTTCAGCAGTCAAAACTTCTGAGCTTTACCTTCACCCACTTATAATGTCACCACCAACCTATCTGTGGAATGCATTGATTTACAATTACCTTTGCTCTCTGTCTGTAAATGTAGTTACAACTTTTTTCCCTTCAAAATACTGGTTAAGGACAATTTGAATCCGTGTTACTGGACTTAGGTCACTGATAACTTGGATCAGAATAAACTATTTTCTTATTTTACTTTAAAGCAGAGTCTATTCATTAGCATTGACATAATCATCAATCAAACATCACATTGTATACCATAAATATACACAATTTTTTTGTCAATTAAAATTAAAACAAAACTTAAAAACAACTTGAATAGATATCTTATTTGAGTAAGGCAGATTCAAAATAACTTATGTTTGTAGGTAGCATTTGGAAAAATGAATGACTAAACATATAATCAGGTAAATGACATAGTCCTTGGTAACATTTTATGTGTCAGAAAAGAAAAATCTTCCTAGAGTCCATACAATACTATGACTAACAGGGCAGAATCTATGACTCTCTTGGTCAGTAGAGGAGAAAAAGCAGTTCTAGAAAATAGTAGTAAACGAAAACAGGTAGAGGAATGTGGAAATTATGACAGGTGATCAGTAAAAGCCCAGGAAGTAAGACAAGTCCTCTCCCAGGGTTACAATGTAAGTATTTAACTGTTTTCCAAAAAGACTACTGGGGGAAGTGCCAGAAGGACTGGGTTATTTTGGGGGGAGAGAATATCTCAAATAGATAAAATAAATGGATTATAAGAGTTACATTATATCTTGCCTTCCAGTTTTAGAAAGATTTTTCAAGATACTATGTAGATTCATAATTCATATATCATTACATATGGCCAACTCAAATGGGTCACAACTAGACAAGAATGTTTAATTTAAAAAATGATTACATCATTATAGAATACCATTTATCAATTTTTAATATTTGAAAAGAAACCAAAATAATTTACCAGTAGAAATTTGAGTTTAAAATGAAAACGTAATAAGTGCTAAAAGGATTATAAAGTAGGTGCTGTGATTTAAATGCTCATCCCTTCAAGATTCATGTTGCAATTGAGTTTGTATTATGGTTGAAGTGTTGGGTCAAGAGTTCTACACACTCACAAGCAGGTTTTATGGCACTACTGAAGTGTGATCATGGTCCCCTCTTGCCCCCTTTCTCTCCCATCATCTGTCATAGCAAGAAGTCTCTTACCAGATAAGGTGCCCTGACCTTGGAATACCCAAAGTCCAGAATTGTAATAAAATTAAATTCTTCTCATTATGAATCACTGGGTTCTGTTACAGAAACACAAAATGGATTAAGACACTGGGAAAATAAAACTATGAAAAATGTTTTATAACTTGAAGTTGACATAGTAATGTATCTGGTTAATGGAGCTGCACTTGACAATTGGTGCAACTATCCATTCATACCACCACCATGGATATGGCTATGGGCCAGATCCTGCTGGCTGTTCACAATCTACTTCGTGGTAGGTATTCAGAAATGCATTGGATTTTCTCTGAGGTTGCAATGTTTCTTGATAAACAAATATTTTTCTTAACTCCTTTTCAGTAAGGGGTAGTTGAGGGATAGTTGAATGATATATTTCTAGGTTAATAGGTATAAAATGATTTATTACACTTCACCTTCTTGCTGCACTCCTAAGTTAAGTCTCAATACTTAAGAGTTGAAACAACTCTTTGAAATCTTGGAGATAAAAGTTAGAAGATAAAGACAGCAGAGCATCTAACAGCAATCTCAACTGATAGAGTATACAAAAGGAAACCCGAATAGTGTAGAATCTTAATTGGACAATATAAATCTAGGAAGTAATGCCAACAGACACTCTTTTGATGAACTGCAAAACTGGACAGCCTATGTGGCCTTGAACTCTCCACTTGTAAGTAGTGAAGTATTCATTTGTCAAGACAGCACACCTCATCATGACTTTGATCATGTCTAAAATCAAGGGGTTAATCTAAATAATTTAACTAAAAATGTATTGGTACCTTATAGTTATACATAATAATGGGATTCATTATGTCATATTCACACATGAATATAAAATAATTTGTTCAATTTCATTCCCTTTCAGGGAGGTCAAAATGTCTAGGATATAGTTCAATATTACATATTTAATATTCTCTTCTTATAGTTGCTGATTTAAATTATGTATATCAGAATTTGATGACTTCTTTGCTAGATTTAATTTTAAAAAATGTTCCAGTAATTATTAATAAAAAGTGTCAAATACCCCATGGAGAAATTACCATTTTCAGTGGGGGGAGGGTGCACTGCATTTTCAAATTTAACAAAAGAAGATGTAGTTTGAACCATTGTTCTAATTGGTTTTTAAGGGCTCTTAAGACCCATCATCTTGTGATTGATGATCAACATCTACATAGTTGGTGATGGACCTAAGAGACTTCTTTATTTCGAACTCAAAATTCTGTTCTCTGATTAATATATTTAACCAATTATTTATAATTGGATTCAGAACACTATATGAAAATGTCAAAATTTGGAAATCACTTGAAAGTTTAAATAGGGATTTTCCCTGATTCCCATTGCCTTTTAAATTTTATAGAGCTGGAACAGTATAGTTTTGTATAAGAACTTAGAGTAGACTATTATAAAAGTTAAGACTCTGGGTTCTTTACAGCTATGACCTTGCCTTTCTCTATGAGAGTGCTTTTTTTATGTGTTTTCAATATACTCTCAATTTTTTACGGCCCAATCTAATAACCGTTACAGTGTTTTAGAGGAAATATGGGCATATAGAGTCAGCAACCAGTAGTAGTGACTTTGATTTCAGATAAGCCTCAAAACCTCTTCACTTCATAGGCAGGTATTCTGTAGGACACTGTGCCTTCTCTCAACTTCACATTAAATGATAATTAAAATTTACATAAAAAATCTAAAATGCAAAACACTGAAAACGGAGCACAAGTCAATAATCTGAAACAATACACAAAGTACAAACTGTCCATTACAGCTTCCAGTATGCAGTCAGCATTCAGGAAATGTGTCTCTGTATTACATACAGGAAATGTCTTGTGGGATAACTAATTTAATGTTTAAGATGTGCCCTCATATGAGAAAAATCTGAGGGGCTTTGAGATCAGTCTTTAGAGGATGGTCTATTCCTCACTTCTAACAGAACGCCATCAATTCTTTCATTGTTTATCCAGCTGGAGTGAAATAATACACCATATTGTTGCTGATTTACATGTGCTAATAGTAGCACATGGGTAGCTACTGTTAAATTGTTTATTTTTCATCTCTCCAAACTCATTGAGCTCTTACATAGGTGATTTGAAAGAAATGCCATAGAATTTGTCTTTGTCAACTGAACAGATGTTAGAGTACTAGGGGAGAAAAAAAAAAAAAAAAACAGAACTTTTTATCTGTTAAAAAAAGAGCAGAAACTGTCAGCTGTCTTCACAATATTATTTCATAAAAAGTTTTGCTCTATTCAAAGATTACTTCTTCATCCTAATGAAAGAGAATTAGCACCTGCTGATATTTAAATTGAGATGGCAAAGTGGTGAGAGCAATATGAAATTTTTCCTATTTGGTTCCTACTCCCTTATTTTATTTTTATTTATTAATCTTATGAGGAGAATTTTTGCTGACTACTTTACTCCTCTAAATACACAATCAGAGCTGGTGATGGAGCTCAGTAGCAGAGCACTTACCTACCCTGTACAGAGGTCCTAGCACTGCAAAAAAACAAACAAAAGCAATAAAAAAAAGAATTAAACATACACCTGCCCCCCACACAAAGCCAACATTTTCATTGTGCTGCATACTTTTAAAAGTTTACTCATAATATTTTACTTTTATTATAAAAGTTGAAAATAGAAAAGGCATTGCAAATATTTTTCAAACAGTTAAAACTGAAATATCTTCAATCTTACAAATATACAAAGATCTCTTCCAGAGTGCTTAATTTTTAAAAACTGCTTTTAGATATTTAGGTGTAGTATGTTCCGGTTTTATAAAGTAGAAGTATCTCTCATATNATATATATATATATATATATATATATATATATAAATATTGTATATTTTTATTACCCTGAGCCTCAGGCAACACATTCACCTAGTTTTCTTCTTACTTCTCAAGCTTCTTATTCCTCTTTTCTTTTGCTGGTGTCTCTGTTCTCTAGCCCTTTAAACTTCAGGTCAGTCATAGCTTGGTTCTTGGATCTGTTCTCATCTCATCTACAGTCTATTCTTGGGTGACTTCATTCATTCTGTTTTTAAAAACCATCTATATGTTGATGACCCTCAAATTTACATCTGCATTCTGCATCTTTTTCTTGACTCCAAATTTATATTCCACAGCCTACTTACATCTCCATATGAGTGACCTATAATCATTCTCAAATTACCAGGCCTCAAGTTGAACTCCTGATTCTAACATCATTCCAAACTTTTCCAACAGTCTTCCTGTATCTTACTTTATGACAACTGTATCTTTCCTATTCCTTGGTTTTTAATATTTGGAGACATTCTGGAATTCCTTCTTTGTTCCAGACCACAAATCTAAGTTATTAGCAAATCCTGTTGGCTTCACCTTCAAATTCTATCCCAAAATAAATCACTCTGCTAGCACTCATGGCTGGCCTGAATTATTGCAAAGTTTTGAGGTCTCACTGATTCACCTTTTCCCCATTCTTTCTACAAACATGCCCCAAATAACCCTCTAAAACTAAGGGAAGATATGTATTTTTTTGGTCTATAAAAAACACATTACTTTTCATAATTGATATTATACCACTGGTGGGCCACACTTATCTGGAAATTTGATCATTTCCCTCTACACACAAGTCTTTTTGCTGTCCTTACACATGCTAATCACATTTCCAACTCAAAGTTATGGATCCTGATCTTGCATATTCCTTCCTTTTTAAAGATCTGCATAGATTGATTTACTAATTCCTCTATAAATTTTCCCTGCTCACTCAAACTAATACACCAGTATGTATTTCCCCAACATTTGCAATTCCTGCTCCATGGGATTTTTCTGCCTATGACTTCCCATTATTTTTTCACTCAATTTTCTTTTGCTTTTATGTTTTCCATTGAAATATAAGCTCCATAAAGGCATATCATTTATTTTTTCACTTTTGTACTCTGAGAGTATGGAAGAATTTCTGGAACATGGTAAGCACTCAGTAAATACAAACAATTATTTTCACTGGGAAGTAGAGTTGGAAAAGTGAAGACAAATTCTTTTTATGATATTATTTTAAAGAGTAAGATTAGGGGTGAATCTAACTTTTCTTTCTTGATATGTTTCAAAAATAGTACGATGCAAAACTTCTTTGTGGCAAATTTATATAATGGCACTTAGAAAAGTGGCTAATTTTAAAATTTAGACACTAAATACTTATTATTCTTGTCAGACCATGTTCTCATGTATCCAAAATGGAAAACAGTGCTTCCATAGGTGAAATCAATGTCTTATTATTATAACTCAGAACAACTTGGCAGAGATGAGGATTTATTTATACCAAGCCAAGGAAGTTTCAGGCAAGTGTGCATGTCAGGGCTATTCTAAGTGCAGTTTCCATCAGAGGAGCAAGGCAGCAAGGGGAATGTACAAAGTAGCTTCAAAACTAAGGAATAGGGTAGGAAATCTAGTGTGCACTATTTAGAATTCTAGGTAGAGAAGATGGATAGTGTATGAAGGAAAATGCTGATAATGGACAGTGCCTTTGAATTGGAATTTAAGTAAAGGAATTCTTTGTAATTATGAGAATCGGAAAAATACACTTAGGTCTACTATGGGGACCTGGTGGAAGCCAGAGGCTCTTTTAAATTAGAACACAAGGCAATATTTTAGGCAGATACCTGATTCTTACTGTACTTATAACAGTAAAGTGGCAGAAAACACTGAAGTAGGATTTACAGACTAATTGTCAGCAAAACAGTATCAGCTTTAGTTAATACCTACTGTTCAGCACTGAGATTAGATGGTCCTATGCAGTCTGGTATCAAAAATGAGTGGGGCTGGGCATGGTGGTACACACCTTTAATCCCAGTGACTCAGGAAGCTGAAGCAGGAGGATAACAAGATTAAGGCCAGCCTCAGCAATTTAATGAGATTCTTCTCCAAATAAAAAAGGTCTTGGTGTGTGACTGTGTGATAGAGGGTTTCTGGGTTTAAACTCCAGTAACGAGAACAAAATAAACTAAAGAAGATTTAGACTTCAATATATGAATTTATTGGTCAATCCTTGAGCAGGGTGCCTTGGCCTTGTGTCTTGCTGTCTAAACTCTGGGTCAGAGACTGCTCTGGAACTTTTTGTATGGTGTCTCTATTAGCCTGGACCCTTGTAGGGTGGAAATGGCATAGGATCATAGAAAGCTGAAAGGTGTTTTTAAATTTTTTTAACAATTTTTTTTCACTTTAAAAAATTATTTTCTTTCAGCCAATAATCACTTGATTATTTTTTTGTCACTATGCACTGCACACTGCCAATAGAGTAATATAAAGAATAAGTTCTTGCCATCATGGAATTTTGTTTTAGTCACAGCTTTGTAATGTACTGTCCTATAAAACTTTAAAATATTATATTTAGTTTTAGGTCTCACTCTATTTTGATACAACTTTGCATTTCATTGTGAAATACAATGCACTGTAAAGGAACATTACAATGAACTGAAGAATTATCTACTGGTAAATGAGGTCCTTCTTTCAATCAATAATAGTGTTAGATGCTCATATTTAGAAAGTATTCTAGAAGTTTTCCAAACCTACCTCTTTATTTTATTTAACTGAGAAGATAGACTATATGCTAAAAAATAAGTAAAATGTAAACGAAATTGAAATGGGAATTTCCTGATACCAGAACTGAGTATATTTTCTTCCATTATGAAGGCTCTGTATACAAGCCTTATCTCAGAGTCCTTTCTCTGTTTGCCAGTCACGTCAGTACACATACTGTCATTCACCCCAAATTGGAGCATTCGGATTGTTCTGAGAAGAAAACAGGACAGTTCTGAGAAGAAAAGAAACCTCACTTTCATTTATCTGTCTGTACTTCTATATAACACTTAAAAGGGATTATTGAAAAAAAAAATAAACACTGAAAGCCATTAAAAATAAAGATAAAAGTTATCTTATCTTATAAATACCAGCTTGAGAAATCAAAGTTTGCAGTTGATATATATATATATATATATATATATATATATATATATATAGAGAGAGAGAGAGAGAGAGAGAGATGAAATTAGTACTGCAATTTTTTTTTTCATCTAAAGATTTTGGATAAATAGGTAGAAGGAGATAGGGAGGTATTGTGGAGAGAAATCAATCAAATTACGTTTCATGAATGTAACAATATCCCGCAATGAAACTCACCATTCTGTAAAATTAATACACATGAATAAAAAAATTGGGTTGAAAAACTGAGTAAAATATTAATTACTTCCACAGGTTCTTCCCTCATATTTTTTCACTAGTCAGAATCATTTTTATGCAAGAATCAGTTATGAGGAAATTCAAAATGCTGAGGAAGAGGAGAGGGAGGCAAGTACCTTTTGCTTAACTGGCCTTTGGTGTCACCTCTCTTGGTTGGATGTTCTGGAGTTGGTGTCCAGTGACTGGCTATAGATGGCTCTGCAAAATGAGTAAAGATTCCCTGGTTCCTATCAGGACTGCTGAGTGTTCTTCCCTTGATGTCACACTCTCTTAAGGTAGCCACCAGTCTCTACCACTACCTTGTCCATGTGCCCTTTTTACATTTCCCTCACATTTCTACCATCAGGTGAAGTCTCTTCATTAAACAAATATTGAACCACCTGGAAGGTGCATAGATAGATAGATAGATAGATACAGATATAATTGTCTGGCATCTTTGATGATATTTATGTAAGACAGAAACTTGATTTTGTCCTTCCTCAGAATGCTCCACTGATCACCACTGTAAGGAAGAAGTATCTTGATATGATAGAACCTCCTTTTAACTACCTGAGCACAGTTGTCTTCAAGATTTATTTACTCTTCATTTCAGTCCAGTTTCAACACGGAAGATTGAAGTCTCCAAACCAACAGAGACTACCAGGAGAACTCTGTAAACTTCATTTGGGACTTTGAATAGACAGTTGACCACAGGAGTAGATGAAGCCCATCATGTTCATGAATACTGGGGTTTTAACCTGAATATTCTTAGAGTATGAAAGCTGACTTCTCCCTCTATTTTTCCAGTATTCACAACTGTCACCTAAAATGCAAAATGCTTTGGTCACCCTACTCTATTAGGTGAAGACACTGTTCTTAAAGAATGTGGATACATGGGTAACAATGGAGTCCGATGGAATGAACATAATAAACTAATAAACTGTAGTAGTATGTTAAGTAGTCTTGTATCTGTGATATAAAAATGCTGTTTTTCTCTGATCTGTTTTCTGTTTAATTCAGTTTTGGCTTCTTAAAACTTTATTGGAAAGCATTCTTAATTTTCTGATCATTTTCTCTCTTAATGTTATAGTTTAAAGCTCCTATCTTATATCTGATTCATAGCCCTATAGCTCTCCTTTTTTCCTATACTCACTACAAGCTCATTCAAATTGTTGGAAACAAGAGGCAAAGAAATAGGTTTCATCTTTCCCAACTTGGATTTGTTGTCACTTTTCTGGCAAATATTGCTTGGCAGCTGGTATCTTCTGGGTGGTGGGCATCCAAATTCTGTATATTATCAGGCTTTGGTATGAGGCTTTCATGTGGCAATTATGAGCCCTCTAACTATAGAACCTCATATTTGGGGGATGTAACTCTAATGCTGCCTCTTTTGTTGCTTCATCTTCTACCACCAGCAACACACACCTCAGCCTCTTACAGCTGGTATCAAATGTACTGAATTCAAGCAAACATGCTAAAGTCCAGCTGCCCTATGGGATGGCAACCCATGGAAAATAGCCACAGCCCTGCTTTGCCAATTGCTAAGAGAGCAGACAGGTTCAACATTATCTCTTCTCTTGCCAGTTCATCCATTCCCTGTGCATAGACACGTTGGCTTTGTAGCCTGATTGACCACAGGGAGAATGAAAAGCCCCTTTGGATAGATACACTTAATTTCTCTTCTTTGTCATATCTGACTTAACAGAAGAAATGAGAAAGATCCACTCTCTCTCTTCTGCAGCCATCTTTATGGGATAGTTGTGTGTTATGATCTTGAGAGTAAAGTTGATTTTACTTCTGAATAAATCTTAGAGAAGTCTACGAAATCCAAGATCAAGATGCCAATGGAGTTGAAAGCTTCTGAGACCTATCTCAGACATAAAGTAAACATAACTATCTATTCCCCGTGTCTTCTCTTAGTTTTCATCCTCTAATTTTTTGTCAAATTTCCTCTTTTTCTATGGACATCAGTTATATTAGATTGGTGATACACTAATGACCTCATATTAACGTTTCTAACTGGGGGATAAGACTTCAACATGAACTCCAGGGGTGTATGATCAGCCCATAGTACTGTTATTATTATTTCACATATATTTTTTGTGAAAAAATGGAAGAAATCTAGAGTTCTATTTTAAAAATTGTTTTAATACATTTGAGAAAAGAAAAAAAAATAGGTAGTCATCTGAAATAGATACTTCACACATCATACTGTATGAAAAATGTTGGCTTCCCTTTGTTTCCATAATGATTACCAAACAACATAACTTCTTCTTCACAAAAAAATCCTTCCTGGGAGGGGTATCCCTTCTCATATGGGACCCATGAGAGCCATCTAACCAATCTCCATTCCAATGTCATAGTTTGGTTCATATGTTTTCTGTTCTAAGAACTTTATGACTTGATTCAGAATTTCTCTTTTCACTTCAACGACAGCCATTGCCATGGGTGTAACTTCAACATTAATGGGTCAGGGTACATATCTACCAAAATAATAGTCCCCTCATTACTTTTTGGACTTCTACAACTTTTAAATCTTTCCTTCCTTACCCTCTACTGATCCACGTAGCAGTCACTATGCACATTCAGTGCTTCATCCTCTTGTAAAGTTCAGGGTATGTATAAATATGAGTAATAACAACCATATGCCTTTCATGAATTTTCTGTTTCAGTGAGAAGGGATTTGAGTAAAAAGAACTATTACACAAAAAGTTATCAGTTTATTTACTCACTCATCAAGCATCAATTAAACAACATTAACTATATTGTTGAATACCTGTTTTGTTTTACATTCTAGACATATATTAACTCAGTTTAATTTCCACTGAAAATCTTATAAAGAAGATCTACTACTATCCTCTTTTTATAACTGAGAACTGAGATATCAAGAAGTTAAATAAGTGATCCAAGGTCAGACATTTTGTGGGTGCCACAGATGAGACTTGAACTTACAGTCTGACTCCATAGTCCATTCAATCACTATCCTATGCTATCATTTTTACAAATATAATTATGCAATCAATCTAAGCTGGCATCCTTAAAGTGATAGTTACATGCCCATTATTGGCTGACACAAAGAAATGGCACTGAGCTATCCAGCCAACCAGCGTATGGACCAGAGCAGACCTCCTTATCCCCAGCTCAGTCATGCATGCCTTTTCAGTAATAGCCAGAGAGCCAAAACAGTAGTTGGTGTTATGAGCTTAGGATTTGGGCAAAGATATTGAAATAGTGTGTAGTAAACTTGACTGGAACTGTAATGAATCCACAACCTTCTCAAGAAGGACTCTCGTTTAGTATCATAGCCAAGCCAAGACTACACTCAGGGGTGGGGATAGACCCAAGCCTGAGGGGAACCCAGAAGAATGTTAGAGAAGAGAAATAAGAAGAGAGATGGATTTGGCTGTTCCTGATAAAGCAGCAACCTCAGGATAGCCCCCCTTTGTGGCTTCCTGATTAAAATGGGTTCCATTTCCAGGCAAGGTGAATTTCTGCTCTTGCTTTATCCTGCTGGTATTCAGTAGGAGCTCTTGAAGTTAGAATTAAATTTGGAAGCTCTTAAGAAAGAATTTGGACATAGACCAAGGACACTCTGAAAGTGAATGAAAATCTTTTTGAAAATTGTGTTGCTGGTGGAAAATCTGGCATAGGAAGTATGTCTGGCAGCAGACTAACCCTTTGTAACAAGAAATCAAGTGTTCCTGACAGCATTCTTTGTTTTACAATGAATTATTTGTGTCTTTACTATTAATGCTTTCAGGAAATACATTTATTGGGAGATAATTATCTTTATATCTCTGTGCTAGGCACCATGGGAATACAAATGAATTCAGTCTGAGGTATGCATGTGGGATGGAATAGCAGGGGACTGAGATGGCAGGCATGTAACTCACGCTTTGAAAGAGAAAATATATTTAACTACATGACAACATATGCACCTTGAGAGAGGAAACAGAAGAAAGTAGGACACAAAGACACACGTAACTAAATCTATATTAAATATGTAGATACATTTGTTCTGATTAGTTTAGAGGGAGAAGAGACAAGTAAGCTTTTGAGATTTTTCACAATTTTGGAATATTGTGATGTTTGAAAGATGATGGAGTGCTAAGAACTCAGGTTCAGAACACATAACCTTGGATTTGGTTAACTTTGTTCCTAAGAAACCTAACACTTGATCATGTTTGCTTTTCTGACTGAGTCGATTTTCTCAATTATTTTTTAACCCAGGTGAATTAGATGGGATGATGTGACATGTTAAGCACAATATCTAGGAAAATTATTAGTCATTACTTTTGTGTCACCATCATCACTATTTTTTGGTTTTGTTTTTGGTTTTCATAGAAGCAAGGGCTAGCATGTGAAGGCCTTGACAAATATATGATGTTGGGTCTGATAATGTAGACAGTGATAAATTCTTAAGTAGAATGAAATGATAAAATTCTGAATAAACTGGTAAGATTTCTTCTTATAGCACATTGAAGCTAAATAGAAAAAAAGACTATTAAGTGTATATTACTCTGATCTCTTGCCAGGTAAATGAATCTTTTAAATGAATCTTTATAAAGATAGATTCTTAGATTCTCTAATTAAAAGTTGGAAAAAGCTACCTCTTGACTTTTTAGACATACTCTACTACCAACTTTTTCAATAATCTAGGCATATAAACTTCTTCTTCTTTTTTTTTTTTTTTTGCTACTTAGGACCATTTTGTTAATTATGCGCATTATCAAAAGCATAGACCAGAGATTTGGAAAGCAGGTAGGATACAAATTAGGTTTTTCAACTTGCCTGGAGATGTGGGACTCTATTGACCAACTCAGGGCTTCTTTGTAGCTTTCATTGTTTCTTACCATTCCCTTTACTCTAAGTGTTCTTTATGGGATTACTTCCTCATACTTTGGGAGAAGGGAGTAAAAGGAAAATGACCACACATGGAAAGTTATACAACTTCAGAGCACAACTTTCTGGTGTAGATTAAGTATTTTGCATTTAATTTGTAGATCAAATTGCATATTACTCTAATTATGCAAATCTGCATTGAAAATAAATGATGCATGCATCTCATTCCTTTCAGAGAAACACTGCTAATTACTAAATAATGGTTTAATGGTTTGCAACTAGGTTAACCACATACATGGTATATTGCAATATAGCAGTTTTATATCAATCCCAGGCAATAAAGAAGCAAGCATAATCTTCAAGTGCATATATTTAAAATAGAACCACAATCTACATTAGTTGGAAAAAAGGATTATTCAGATTTAGTTTTCAAAAAAACTTGCTATTAACAGAGTGATTAATTTTGCTGTAGCTAATTTAAAAAATAATATATTTTTGTATGAAATATTAATTCCTACGTACAATGTGTGAAAATAACTTCTTATCAGGAAATGATTTCAGAAGAGAAACTTAACACATACTTTCTGATGACAGTTGTGAAGGAATTAAATCTCTAGCCTCACTTAAATGTATCTATTTGTCTTTGCATTGCTATCCTGGCATATCAGTCAGGCAAGATAGCAGCTTAATTTTTTCCTTAGAGTTTTTTTTTCTTTTTGTGCAAGATTTATGTTCAGATCCATGTAGTGGGGTTCACAGTCCTTGCAGGCGTATGGAGGATTCCCCTCAATATTCTTTATAGTCTTACTGGTGTCACATTTGGAGAACGCATTCCAAAGTTATCGTTCAAAAAATATATTGCACTTTGATTTGCAAAGATGGAGCCAAAAAATAAGTGACAAAGACATTTCTAAAAATAAAACATTTCTGTCTCTTTAAAATATTTTAAAACATTAAAAAAGATAAAGACCTGTAACATTTTTTTCTTACCTTTCTCCACTTAGCAGTGTGACGTTGAGAATTTACATTCCTAGATGGCATCAGTACAGAATGTAAGCATCTCTTTGAAATCAGATTTTTCTCTGGCCTGTCAGATTCTAGGGAGGGTGGGAAAAAAAGCTGGCTGGGTGGAACAAAAGTCACAAAGCCTTGTGGGAAATGTAGTAGGCTGCAGTCACTCAGCAGAAGGGATCCATGTAACAGGGAAATGACAGGAACATTTGAACTATTGAGATCTTGACACCTGAACAGATTCTTTCTGTGCCATCAGAGTACTCCTAGGAGAAGAAACTAGAGAGGATATAATGGAAGACTTAAAATAATTATATATAAGCCATTGTTAGCATGCTTCTGAATTCAATATCTTGGGAAATGGATTGAATATTCTTATACTTTGGCTTGCAATATTCAAATAGCATCCTACCTGGGATGAAACTAAAATTCCTGAAGTACTGACTCATGCTGTCAGTCCTGCTCAGAGCATTTCAGAGATGATTAAAATGCTGGTTGCCTCTGCTCCAGATTTGTGAAGGGTTTGGGGGGGCTAACACTATATGTTAAAAAAAAGGAAAACATTTTTGTACTGTTGTATAATTTGCTTGTAGTTTAAGCTAAATGATATTACAAGAGTCAAAATATTTGCTGTATACATGTAATAAAAATTGTAATGCATTCTGCTGTCATTTATTTATTTTTAATCAATAAAAAATTTTAAAAGTTTACAAAGCAAAATGTTACAACAAATAAAGGTTAATTAATTGTTGAAGGACTTTTAAAATAATTTTAATGTAGTCTGAATACACAATTTTATCTTCACATACCCCCAATCCCCTCAGAGCAACTTCCAGGCCTGAAAGATCTACACGTGGTAAATATCTTATGCAGATGAAACTCTTTTATATCCTTTATATAATATTTTGGCTGAATCTTTTCTATGTTTGGAAACACAAATGATTACCACTTTCACAATTGTCTACAATATTTAAAGAGTAACACACTGTACAGATTTGTAGCCTGAACAATACACTATACCATTGAGCCCACACATGGAGTAGACTATACTATCTCAGCTGTGCTTATACCCTCTATGATTGGCACTGATAAAATTACCCAAGGTCACATTACTCAGAACTGTATCTCAGGTATTGAGCGATGCCTGACTAAAAAGATCTTTGACTCTTCTTTGAAGTTGACACATATAGTAATAGAATCCCAAATCTCCCTGAGTTACCATAGAATGGAATTGAAAAAGGCCCACTCTTGAGCCAGGGAATTTATTCTCCTTGTCTCTCATCTCTCTGACACTGTGACCAATTATTGCATTGAATTTTGTTTATCATCATTCCAGTAGCTCATCTTATAGTTCTTTTTTTAGTACAATATTTTTTTTAATTGCTACAATTTTGTTGCCTTGGGAACCTACTAAGAATTTGAATTAGCAACACCTACTTCTTTTGGCTCCCCACTATCTCCTCAGTCTGACACATATATTCATCTGTGTCTTCACCATTCAAACACCATGTGTGTATTGAATGTCCCCATGGTGCTATGTACCGGGACAGTGGTGATAATGTTAGAGAAAGGGATGTAAGGGTGAGAAGGACACAGTCCCTGCCCTCAAGGATTTTAGATTCTATATGACAGAAATTTAATGTAATTTGAGTTCAATCTAGTGATAAGTAAGAAAGATGCTCATAAAATAGGACAGTTATAGAAGAACACAGAAAATCAATATTTCTGCGACTGTGTTGAGAGACCTGAGAAGCCTTAACAGAGCAGATGCTACCTCGGCCATATGTTGAAATATTTTATGAAGCTTTGTTAATACACTTTTAACCTCAGTGAGAATAGTGATAATATTCACAATTCTTTACTAATTTCTTTATTTGAATCTATCACTTGCTTTTCTCATGGAAGCTCCCAGAACTACTTCCTACACTCTTTCTCCTCTCCAACTTCATCTTCTTCAGGATCAAACCTTTGGAGATAGAGCACTCTTTCTACCTTTATTCTTTTTCCTTGGAAACCTCAGGGCTCAAAGAAACTTCAAGAACCTCAACTAGTTCTAGCTTACCTGTTATATTTTATATAGGTGAAAATATAAATGTTCTTATATTAGCCAGTCATAAACAATTTATTTAAGTTTATGTCCTCTGAGTTCTGAGCAATTACCTTCAAATAACCTTTACTTCAGGGTATATGTGTGTGTTTAGAGGGTTCAGAAATAGACAATGATGGAACATTGCCTGAACTCAGGATCATTTGAGATGCAAAAACAGTGGCATTGATTAATCATTTCCTCACACCAGGGTTATTTTTAATGCAGTAAGATGTTCGAATATAGAATCTATCAGCAAACTTTCTCTTATATTCTGTTTTCCCAATTAATTCAAGAAGGGCTATTTATCTTTAGTGATGTATGTTGTATGAGGCAAAATTAATGCACCGAGCTTCATTTGGATTTTAATTGTTCTACTCATAAATCCTGGAAAAGATAGTATTTATAAAGATAATTGACAGAGATGAATAGCCAATATTAGGGTCTGTAGCAAGACTGGCCAAACTATAATGCTTAGCTTAGGAAATGGATTTGTTGTCTTTTGAGTTAATGGAGAGTCTGTTTTGTCAACATGTACATATTACATTTAACCAAATATTAATTTTTTATGATTGTGCATATATGTAATCATATATTCATATGATTTTAATTAGCTTTTTGTCTATTAGACAAAGAAAAAAATCCCTCCAGTGAAGCCACAAGTGTCCTCTTCACTAAAACACAAAGTAAATAAGAGTTTTCCAAAGTATCTCAAAATTTATATATTTTAGTGCTTTCTTTTCTCCATTTTCATATTAAGAAAAGTGTTGTTATACTTCAAGTTAAGCAGTTCAATGTTTTTAACATATAAAAGGAATTTATTGAAACATCCTGGCATTTTAAGCTATACACTTGTATTCTTTTTCTCAATAATTTGACATAATTCATTGGCACTAGTTAATGAAAATTGATGTACTCTTTGTGAGTACAATTACAGTACAACTAATATACTTAGTGTTGAATGCAAATTTGAAAGCTATCAATCAAGATATTGGAAGGCACTTTGGCTTTATCAATTTGAAATGAGACCAAAATTCAATGAAGGAAGAATAAGTAGACCGTGCTTTCCTCCTCAATAGTTTTTTTGGGCTGCTTTTAAAGTACAGATCATAATTGCCATCGATGGTTTTACAATACACTGAAGAACAGGAAATTCCACTTAGTTCACTGCCCATATTCTTTCCTTGCTGCAATTGAATTTCTTTGTATTGTTTAGTATGGTTATCATGGTTATACACTTGATCCCATTGCGTGGTACAGATGCACATCTTTTAAGTATCTATTGTTGGAATATAAAACAGGCTTAGTTGCAAGACAGTTATTGCTTATTTGAATGAGTGCAAAGAAGCATCTGAGGTTGGATGAACAAGAAAGAAGCTGGCAGAAATATATTCTACAAGGTAGGCATGAATTACAAGAAACTGATTTGGTAAGAAGAAATTTCTAGAAAGCTTGGAGGGGCTTCGTGCCTAGGTGTCATGTAAAGTTCATGTAGGATTAGAATATCCCATCATATGTTCAGGGTATAAAAGTGGGAAATTTAAGAGAATAGTAATTATTATTTTGTTACCAGACCATGTAAAACAAAACTCCAACCAGTGAACCAAGCAAAGTCTGGAAGTAGTCCCATGGAAAGGAAAGGTAAGACATAGGGACAAAGCCCAGAACTGAGATTTAACAGGGGTCTCTATTTAGGACAAATGTAATCATTTGGCAAATATTTGTAGGTGATTAATATGTATGATCTATGAGAGCTGGGAAGGAAGGGTAAGACACAGGCTTTGTTTTTAAATTCTCATAGTTTAATGAATTATTTAGTCATTCACACAGATTGATGTAAAAGTGAATCAGCAATCAGCACAGGTACCAGAGATTATGCAAGTTTTAATGAGAGGAAATTTATTTATCCCGGAAGGTTATGGAATTAAGAGGGAGAAATAGAATGAACAAGGACACTGGATGGAATGTTTTACTCTCCTTTGAGAACAAAGTGAAAAACAACGTGTGATCAGAGGTAAGGCTGGTGAAATAGGCAGAGTTCATGTCCAGAAAATTTCATATTTGCACTCTATGGTATTTATACCCTATGAATGATGGTTACTGGATGGATTGAATCAGGGGTGCTTGATATATACAATTTGCATTTTACTTTGATTATTCCTGCAGTTGTGTAGATAATAGAGAAGAGGGATTACACCAGAAGACAAGGTCTGCCTTTTGAAGAGCATTACAGTGGTTCTTCCAAGAAACGATGATGTCTGACTGATGAGAATGGGATAAGGAGAGAGGTGGTAATAGATTTGAGATTTATTTAGAAGAGCAAATAGGAAAAAACATTTGCTGCCTAGCAATTATAGTGAGATGAAGCTGTGTGCTCAACAGAGTCCTTTACTTTTCTTCCAGAGCTTATGGAAAGACTCTCATTTTTCATCCTTCTTTGCAATTAGCTTGGCTTTATGATCATGTACTGGCCAGTACAATATGGTTTTTAAAATGTTGCTTAATACTTCTGGTTCAGGCCCACTAAAAACATTTTTAGGCATGCTCTAAAGTCACTCTTTTTCTTCATGTGAATGCATAGGGTTTTAAGGAGCACTCCAAGATTTTAGCATGGAAGAAGCAGGCATCACTGAATGACTACGACCAAAGCTTAGAAGGTCCAGTATTGATCTGATTAAATTTAATTGACTTCAAGGGAATTTGTTTGTTATAAAAGTAATCAACCTTGATGAAAATTTGAGTGAAAAAAAAATGAGTAAATTAAAAGAAACGTAATTACATGGCAGGGGACTATTTCACTTTCTGACATGGTGAATTTGAATTGACTATCAAGTAATTAGAAGAGAGGTGAAACCATAAAGCTGATAAGATTGATCAGGAAAATAATTGACTGAGGAAAATAATAGGTCAAAGATGAAAATCTGGGGCACCAAAAGTTAGTAGTGAGAAATATGAGAAAAACAAAGAGCTGAGACTGAGAGAGTCCAGGTCAAATTGAGGGAGACTTGACTTTCCATTTTAAGGTGTTAGGATTTAGCTCTTTAGATGATAGGACGTCTCTACACAATTAGCATTTAAAGTCACTCTGTCAGAGGAGTCATATGGTAAGACTTACATTTTGTTTAGATTATTCTTATAGCTCAGCAGATACAGATGATATATATGAATTCAAAAGCTCAAAGAAGGGTTGGGACTCTACTAGAATGGTTAATGTAAGCTGTTTTGAAACCCAGGTAATTAATGTTTTAAGGAGAGAAAAAAATAATGGAAAAAAAAATATCAATAATGCCAAACTCAAGAGCTTCATTTTTATTTGGAGTTTGGCAACATGGCAGTAAATAAGGACTTAAGCCATATTGTGGTGGGCGAAAAATGACTGGATGAGGGGAAGTAGAGATTACAAAAATAGATAAGCTTTCTGAGAATGTAAGGGAAGACAGTGAACTGTAGACAGAGGCATATTTTTAAGGTTAAGTGGTTTTTGTTGTTGATTTTTGTCAGAATGAAAAAGATGTAAAATGCAAATAATCAAAAGAAAAAAAGAAAGCGTGGAGATTCTGCAAAAAGAAGAAATAAGTCAGATGCAGAGTTTCAGGAATAGAAAGGGAGTAGAAAGTCCAAACTGATGGGGTTGGTCTGAATAGGACATGTGGTACTAGAGGAAAGAAAGTTAAGAACTAAGCTAATGTCTGTAGGTGAAGACATCAGAGGACAGTTGGTTCATACTTGATTTACTCTGTCTTCTTGAGCACAGAAGTTGAAAACGTGTTGGGAAATACAAGTACAGAATGGTCATTGAGAATATCATTAACATTGTAACCAAGGAAAAGTGAAAGGTTTTGTATGTAGGACTAAAAGCAATGGCTTTTTACTCAGCTAACTTTGATATCATGGATATCATGGGTAATAATTGGTACAAAATTTCTCAATTTTCCCTTTAATGATTAATCCATATGTTAGACTTTATTTTTTAAAACCAATATTTTCCAGTGATTTTGAGATTTAGATACAATGGTATTTTTTGATGAATAATGTCGTTGTTGAGCTGCCTTTTCTATTGCATGTATAAAAATGTCACAATAGAATTAAACAAAAGTAAAATGGCTTAAAATGTGTAATCATTTATACAGGGGCCTTTTCCTGTCTTCTTTTATCAAGTGCATGTGGAAACCTAGGTAGACAAGAATTCATTTCATTAGCAATTCTCCCTCTCCATTCTCATTTTTCAAATATCATCCTGAAATATGCACATCACATAAGAAGTAATTCCTTCTGAAATAGAAAAACAAGTGGTATCAGCTCTTTGTTCATACAATAATTTTGTAAAATGAGATGGCTTACAAAATAAATCTCAAGTGATGCTGATAACAAAATCAATATCACTATGAAAATGTAAAACATCAATTGCTCTAAGAGACTTTTCCTGAAGTATCCAGGTTACATTGGAAGCTTCTCTTCCATGCTTTATGAAGCAAAATATACCCTAGACAGTATTCTTGGTTGAAAATCAGACTTCATATTTTCATCCCAATAATAGACTCATTTCCTTGAGAATGAGGAATGAATATACCTTACCCATCTATATTTTTAGAATGTTGAAGACTGCTTGTTACATTATTAAAAATCAGTAGATGGTAATTGAAAAAAATATCAAAAAATAAGTGTATTGTTGAATAAATAAATGAATGGATTTTCTCATATTTACAGAAAAAATGAATTTTTTAGTTTAGTACCAGACCACAAAAGTGAATCCATGATTTATTACCTCAAAATAGAAATTAAAAAATATAAAAAATAAACTATTCTGTTATCAGAAAAAAGTATGTATAAGAACATGTATTTCCTTTATGCCTATGATAGCTGCTGTAATTTTCTTTTTTGTTTATAAATATTAAGGAAGTAAGAGAAATGCCCAAAACTAAAATGCACTTTTGCATTAAAAAATAATGCTGCACTACACAATATAATTGGCAAAAAAAATGTCTGGCCTAGTACTCCATAGATCAGAATGGGAAACTGCAAATAATATTTAAAATCACTGAATCACAAATATGGATGTAAATCTTTCAGTACATGCAGCTTTTGCATTGTTTTCTTGGACTTGCTAAGAAAACAAACAGGAAATCTTTTTGAAGATTCTTAAGGGTTACAGATTCTTTATTGTTTATTCAGGGGTTTATTCTGTTTTAGTATTAATTTTGAATTCAGTTCAGTTATATAAGAGAAGATACAAATGTTAATAGCATATTTATTTTTTCATTAATCCTAGAAATAAATTATTCATTCCATAAAATATATTTCTTTGTAGTATTAATAAAGAAAACACTACTTCCACTAATTGTTATTAGCATGCATACTTGAATTGATATTAAAATTAAATAATTTCTTACATAATCAAATACTCAAGAGTCTACATTCAAACTCAAAAATTGCAAAAATTTGCCAAAATGGTAGTGTTAACCTAATTTAAAAATGAAAGATAAATTTAATGCATTATTCAATGCATTGGTAACTAACTTTGAATTGTTTTACCATTATGTTCTCTCCTATGAATTCATAGTGTTATTATTGCTAAATATAACTTGTAACCAAAGGCATTATATTATAAACTGCAAAGATTATTAGAAATGCAGGTGCTAACAGAGGCATACCACTCCATGATCTTACGTGTTTTTTTAATCAAGCCAAATATAGATCTGATCTTCCCTTTTTCCATTTATGAAATGATTATATTATGAATTGTTCTATATCCATTGGAGAGGGATATAGAACAATTGTAATAATCACAGCATATATTCAAAACAGTACATAAATAAAAATTATTATTAAATATTAGATGATCCTATTTCCCAGACATTTGAAGTGCTTTGTAATTACTCTTCTATTACTTGCATGTTATCTACATCTTGTTTTCTGTCATTGTTTGGGGAATTTTCTTTATAAACGAAAGCATCAATAAGTAGAAAACATACAAATGTAATAAAGAAACATAGCATAATATATATTGCATATATTATGCATTATGTATACACACAAGACTGACTTTGATTTAAATTTGTTTATTTTTATATACAAACATTTTTATATTTTTCTTAAAAAATAATTAAATTACAAGTGATTTACCAGAAAAAAGAGAGAGAAACAGTAGAATAATTTTTCTTCTGATAGTACCAGGCTGCTCTGGAACTAGACTGTACCATCACTGAGCTAGAAAACTGTAGTTTTTCTTTGAGATGCTCTTTACTTGATTTAGTGGAGGCACATTTATTAAAACTAAAATTATTCCACCTCATTATTCATTTACTTAAGGAAGACCTGAGTTATTAAAATGGTCTGAGAATAGTTGCTTCATATTACGAAAGTCATCACTGTTCATTATGATACTGATAACTCACTTCACTAGCTGAAGGGTGCCTCTCTGAAGGGATTTCTGTGATGCGACCTTCTAGTTTGGTTTGTCTAGGATGACTTTGATTATCAGTGGGACAGTGTTGGCATGAAGGAATAGGAATTAGAATGTGTTCACCAGAAGACAACATGTTCATCCTTCATCCTTCTTCAAACAGAGATTGGCCTTATATTTTTTGGTAAGATGCCGCAGTCCGGCTGCAGCAAAATAACCGGGGGGGTGACGAGCAACTTGTGTACATTGATACAGCAGGAGTGGGAGCCGTTTATTGTAGGACAGGAGGGGTATATATACATTCCACACAGCTTATCTTAATTAACATAAACTAGATACAGCAGTCAACCAATAAGGAATCTCTACACTGAATGGCTCTCTGGCGTTACTTCACAAACCACTCCCTCTGGCAAAATGCCAGGCGCCATCTTGACTTGTTTACAGACCCTAACAGTAAGACAGGATTTCTTGAATACCATGTCAACATGTGGGTGAAGGAGGAAAATGATCAATAAGAACCATCCTAAGAATGGACATGTTGAGTGATCATTAAGTAGAGGGTTGCCTGATGTCAAGTTTTAAGGTTTTTTTTTTTATTTCTTTTTGTACATCTTTTATTATCTTCAGAATTTAGTGAGGTTAAATAAAAAGCCTTTCCCTTACTTTCCTGTGACTACTTTGTCCAATTGCCCCATCCAGGTGGCTTAAAACAACAGATACTTATTCTCTGACAGTTCTGGAAGCCAAATATCATACCTCTATAATAACTGGGCTGAGATCAAAGTGTCAACAGGACTTTGCTCCCTTGCAAGCTCTAGGAGGGATTCTACTCCTTGACTCTTGTAGCTCACAGTGGCCACTGGCATACACTGGATTGTTAACACATCACTCCAGTCTTCAAGGTTAGCATCTTCAAATTTCTGCCTTGTCTTTGCATCATTTTCCCTCTGTGAATGTGTAACCTGCCTTCCTTTCTTGCCTCTGCGGTGATGCTCATTGGGCTGTTTCCCTGCCCTTTCAGACCACGGAGCAGCTCATTGGGGGACTTTTTTGGCTCCGCCCACGTGACCCAGCCAATCAGCCTCAAGAGCAGGAGGATTGTGGGAGGTGGAGAGAAGCTTGTGTGGGAGAGAGAGGCTTGTGGAAAGCCGGTGGTGGCAGTTGAGGCTCTGAGGGTTTTTCCTGAGAGGCTGTTTTGTTTGGCGTGTGTGGTTCTAAAAATAAAGTTAGTTTCTTTTGACAAGTGGCTCCTAATTGTGCCCAGCCAGACTGCGGCGGCATTTGGTGGCTCGCACGGGGAGCGACTGAGGGTAAGTGAAACTGCTCGCCCCTGAGGGCAGGGCGAGAGGATGGGTAGCCATTTTAAGATTCCTCTTTTGTTTTGCTTCACTTTTGTTTTAAGTTGCCTGTCCCTGGAGATGAGTGAGACGGAAGAAAAACTGCTCACATCTGAGGAAAAACTATTTACGTCTGAGGAACAGATAGGGAGAAAGGATGGATGCACATGTCAGGAGGATAGAAAAGCTATAATGACTTTTTGTTGTTCCCTTTTTATTTCATTCTGTCTCGGTTTTGTTTGGCGTCATCTTGTTGGGTTGTATTATAGTAGAAATACGGGATCAGAAATTAGTAAAAAACAAACTGAAAGAGTGTTAAGTAAATTGTTAGAGGAAGGAGGCATCTCAGTAAAATCAAGAACAATCAGGGCATACGTTGATACAATACAAAAATGTAGCCCATGGCTTTTTAAGGAGGAGTTGTTAAATATATCACAATGGAACCATCATGGTGAAGATTTAAAAAGAATAGAAAAGAAAAGCCCAGGGACTCTGCCAGTTGGCACATTGCCATTGTGGACGTTCATATCTTGTTTGCTTAGTCCAAAGCCTTCAGTTCAGACAATGGTAGAGGAAGGAGAAGACATAATGATTCAAGTAAAAGAGAAGGTCTCTCAAGTTAGTCAGACAGAGGAAAAGATTCAAGTAAAAGAGAAGGCCTCTCAAGCTAGTCAGACAGAGAAAGAAAGTGTAAAACAGAAAAAGCCATCAGGGGGAAAGTTACAACAGGAGACTGCTACTAACACCTTTCTATCACCAGAGGACGTAAGTGTCCAACTAACAAGGCCACCTCCATATGCTGGGAGGTCCCCAACCCCCGCAGTTGATAGTTGGGATCCTGAGACAAGATCTCAAATATTAACATGCCCTGTATTTGAGGCAGGAGGGCAGCGATTTTACCAAGTTTTAAATTTCAAAACAGTGAAGCAGCTAAAAGAGGCTGTAACAACCTATGGTCCTCAAGCACCCTTCACTGTAAGCATGGTCGAATCCATTAACAACTTGAACATGACGCCAGCAGATTGGGCTAATATGTGTAAAGCTGTGCTAAATGGAGGACAATACCTGTTATGGAAGGTTGCCAATGAGGAATTTTGCAAGGAGACGGCTAGGCGAAATGCAGCAGCTGGTTATCCTCAGAGAAATCTAGATATGTTGTTAGGAAAGGGACCTTATGAGGATCAGCAGCAACAAATTGCATATGATCCTGGTGTATACGCACAAATTGCTGCAGATGCAATTAAGGCATGGAAGACTTTACAAGGACATGGAGGTTTACAAGGTCAATTATCTAAGGTAATACAAGGAGCTAATGAACCTTATGCTGAATTTGTAGATAGGCTTATTCAAACAGCTACCAGAGTTTTTGGGAATACAGAACAAGCAATGCCATTACTAAAACACCTGGCTTATGAGCAAGCGAATCGTTGGTGCAGAGATATCATTAGACCATGGAAACATGAAGATTTAAACACATATATTAAATTATGTAGAGACATTAATGAACAAGAGCAAGTCGTGGCAGCTGCAGTAAAACAGGCTTTAGATGCCAGAGACATTAATGAACAAGGGCAAATTGTGGCAGCTGCAGTAAAACAGGCTTTAGATGCCAGGCCAAGAACATGCTACAATTGTGAACAAACAGGACATTTTAAAAGGAATTGCCCCATTGGAGGAGGGTTTAACAAAACTAGGTATCAAAGGAGTAGAATACCAGGTATTTGCCCACGATGCCGTAGAGGGAGACATTGGGCTAATGAATGCCGTTCTCAAACCACCATAGAGGGTACTCCATTATCAAAAAACGAACAAGGACCAGGTGTTTATCCACGATATCGTGGAGAAAGGCATCGGGCTCCATTGCCAAAAAATGGACAGGGGGGCCCAATGCTCCGGGGCCCAAAACCACAAATATACGGAGCACTGGAGGAACCCAGCAACCCCATCAGGGTAGTGCCCAGGACACATTGTCCATCAGATCCCTCATCAGACAAACCAGAGGGAGCGCAGGGTTGGACATCTGCGCCTCCGCCAGAGCAGTACTAACTCCAGAGATGGGAGTTCAAATCATTCCCACAGGGGTGAAAGGACCTCTTCCCAAAGGAACAGTAGGCTTATTATTGGGACGCAGCTCTTCTACTCTAAAAGGACTTATGATAAGTCCTGGGGTAATTGATCCCGATTATGAAGGTGAAATAAAAATTATAGCCAGTTCTCCAAAGGGTATATCAGTAATTTCACCAGGAGATAGAATAGCACAGTTACTAATAATACCCAGCCTACATGATAAATTTTCCAGTCGTACTGTAGAAAGAGGTTCCAAGGGATTAGGCTCCACAGGTGTAGATTGGGCTATGCTTTCTTTAAATTTAGATTCTCGCCCCATGCTAAAACTAAATATTCAAGGACATGAATTTAATGGGCTACTGGATACAGGTGCAGACCTTAGCATCATCTCTCGTCAAGAATGGCCAAAACATTGGCCATTACAACAAGCCACTCAAACGCTTCGAGGCCTAGGAGTGGCGACTAATCCCCATAGAAGTGCAATGGTATTAGATTGGAAGGATCCTGAAGGATGTGAAGGAACTATACAGCCATATGTATTGGATCATCTTCCCGTAAATTTATGGGGACGAGATGTCCTAGATCAATTAGGTTTGACATTAACAAATAACATCAACCAAAATGCACCCACTATTATGACTAGACAAGGTTTTAGGAAAGGAAAAAGATTAGAAAAACAAGAACAAGGTATAGCAGCACCAATACAAATAGATCAAGGAACAGACAGACATGGGTTGGATTTTCAGAAAGGGCCACTGAGACAATAAAAATTACTTGGAAATCAGAAAGACCAGTATGGGTTCCTCAGTGGCCCCTGACTAAAGAAAAGATACAAGCAGCCCATGACCTGGTCAAACAACAATTAGCAGAAGGACATATACAACCTTCTGTATCTCCCCATAATACTCCCATTTTTGTCATCAAAAAGAAATCTGGTAAATGGAGATTATTGCAAGATTTAAGAGCCATTAATAATGAGATGGTTATTATGGGACCTGCTCAATCAGGGATTCCTCAATTGTCTGCTTTGCCAAAAACCTGGTATGTTTTAGTTATAGATATTAAAGATTGTTTTTTTTCAATTCCAATTCATCCTGAGGATAGTCCACGTTTTGCATTTACTATCCCTGCACTGAATCATGAAGGTCCTGATCAGAGATATGAATGGAAAGTACTCCCTCAAGGGATGGCTAACAGCCCAACTATGTGTCAAATTTATGTTAACAAAGTAATCCAGCCACTTAGAAATCAAAATCCTGAACTACAAATATTTCACTATATGGATGATGTATTATTAGCACACAAAGATAAAAACACATTGCTAGAATGTTATGCCACACTTACAAACTTATTAAAAAATTATAATCTAGAGATAGCAATAGATAAAGTACAATTAAATTTTCCAATTAATTATTTAGGAGTTCTATTATCCTCAACCATGGTCCGTCCACCAAAAATTCAAATACGAGTAGATCAACTCAAATCACTTAATGACTTTCAAAAGTTATTAGGAGACATAAATTGGATAAGGCCTTATTTAGGTATACCAACAGGAGAGTTGGGACCTTTATTTGATATCCTAAAAGGTCCATCAGATCCAAATTCACCCCGAATGTTAACGCCTGAAGCAAGAAAGGCATTAAAAATCATTGAAACATATATGGAAAATATGCATTTGGATAGAATTGATATAAGTTTGCCTTTATTATTTATTGTACTACCAACAAAAAATATTCCTACAGGAGTATTTTGGCAAGAAGGTCCATTATTATGGATACATTTATCTTATTCTCCTAACACTATTCTTACTAGGTATCCTGAGGCTGTAGGACAATTAATACTCAAAGGAATAAAAGCAGCAAAGGGAGTGTTTGGAATTTCTCCCAATAAAATTATTACTCCATATACTATGAATCAAATTGATGAGTTAGCTAATGAGTTAAATACTTGGGCAATAATCATGTGCAAATCTAATGTTTCATTTGATAACCACTTACCATCTAATCCTTTATTGTCTTTTTGGTCATTGCATCCTGTAATTTTTCCAAAAATGACAAGAAAAACACCTATCATGAATGCTCCAAATATATTCACTGATGGGTCAAATAATGGTACAGCAGCAGTAGTTACCCCTGATCAAACTTTTACATTTTTAGTACCCAAACAATCAGCTCAAAAGGTAGAGCTTAATGCAGTTTTACAAGCTTTTGTGATGTTTAAAGATTCTGTATTTAATTTATTTTCTGATAGTCAGTATGTAGTTAATGCTATAGTATCTCTTGAAGATGCTGGTAGGATTTCCCCTTCTTCTACTGTTTTCTCTTTGCTTTCCACTATACAAAGTCTAATCTGGGACAGAAAAGATCCATTCTTTATAGGACATATCAGGGCACATACAGGATTGCCTGGAGCCCTTAGTTTGGGCAATGATTTAGCAGATAAAACTACACATGACATACATATTTTCTCTACACTAGAAGAAGCTATAAATTTTCATAAAAAGTTCCATGTCAATGCTAATACTTTACAAAAGCGTTTTAAAATAACTAAGGAACAAGCTAGACAAATAATAAAACAATGTCAAAATTGTGTGACCTTTTTACCACAAGTTAATCTTGGAGTCAATCCTAGAGGATTGATACCTAACCATATTTGGCAGATGGACGTCACACACTTGCCAGAATTTGGAAAATTAAAATATTTGCATGTTACAGTTGATACTTCTTCTGGATTTTTGATGGGCTCCCTTCATGCCGGAGAAAAAACTAAAGATGTTATAGCTCATTGCTTACAAAATTTTGCCACTGTGGGTGTTCCAAAACAGTTAAAAACAGATAATGCCCCTGGTTATACTTCTACCTCTTTTAAACAATTTTGCTCAACATTTGGCATTACTCATATAACAGGAATCCCATACAATCCACAGGGACAAGGCATAGTTGAAAGAGCTCATCAAACTATTAAAATGTACTTATTAAAGCAAAAAGAAGGAATTGGGAAGGGGTATATATTCCCCAAAGATAAACTTAAAATAACCCTTTTTACTCTAAACTTTTTAAATTTGGATTCATCAGGACTTAGTGCTGCGGAAAGGCATATGTGTCCAAAAAATGTACATAAGCCCAAGGTACTTTGGAAGGATATTCTAACAGGACAATGGAAAGGTCCTGACCCAGTAATTGTCTGGAGTCGGGGGTCTGTTTGTGTGTTTCCACAGGGAGAACAGCAGCCGATTTGGATTCCAGAGAGATTAACCAAGGTCCTGACCCAGTGATTGTCTGGAGTCGGGGGTCTGTTTATGTGTTTCCACAGGGAGAACAGCAGCCGATTTGGATTCCAGAAAGATTAACTAAAGCGATTTCTACAGACCAAAAAGAAGATGATTTGGCTCAAATCCATAACAACTGATATCCAAAACTCCAGTTTGGCTATTCTTACATCTGCAACAGAACCAGGATGCTTTTTTCAATATCTATTTTATTATTGCCCTTTGCCATATCATGAAGTTCTATTTTGTTTTTTGAGCTCATACAGACCTAGGTTAATGTTTTGCTGATCAGTTCTATTTTTTGACTATAGAGTTTTTAAACATTGCAATGGAGATTTCACCTGTAAAAAGTTATAAGGCCTTTACTATAATGTTATGTGTTGTATGTATTATATTATGTGTGCACACTTGTGTTTTGTGTTATATGTTTGAATGTATGTATGTCCATATATCATATATGATGAGCGCTCATGATAAAATGGATCCAAATATTTTTTTTTAATTCACGTGATTTAAATGGTTTAATTTAATTGGGTAAACAGCTGTTAAAGATTGTTTTAATATGTGAACACAAAAGAAGGTTAACAGATCTGTTTGTTTACTTTCACCTTTCCTTTTCATTATATTTAATAATTCTCTTAAAGATAATGTAAATTGTTAAGAAAATTGTTTTCTTTTAGTGCCTTCTGTAATGTTACATAATTTTTTCTTTAGCCATTATTGCCAGAATTCCTATCTTCATCCCAGTGCTGGTGAAGTCAAAGATAAAACCAATCTACAGCTTCTACAATAGCCATCACTGAACTGCTTGCAGAACTTGCCTGGACACATTGTGAGCTCACCTGTATGCATTGTGAACTATCTGTTGGTGCAGCGACTTGTGGTAGTGTTGGGGTATTTTTGCTGATGATGTCATCGGTGGTACAATTTTTCCAAAAGGAGCCGTCAATTGGCTTGGTGTATCTTCCTCCCTTCTGCTTGTCATGATCGTCCAGCTAAAATTTGGGGGCCAACAGAGGTGAGGCAAAGAACCTCACCCCCCCGCTGGTACAAAGACCTCTCCACAGGTGTGGCTGTATACTGGACCGGTAGTCAGTGACGGGTAAGATCCAATTGCAATGGTACCAACCTAAGGACCATATGTACTATTGGACAACCTAAGGCAGGCACGGTCCCTAAGCCACATGCTTGTTGTTTAAACAGAGAGGGGGAGATGTTGAGAGCCACAGCCGAAGGGGCCCCAGCAAACTTCCAGCTGCCAGCAAACTTCCAGCTGCCGGCTGATGATTGGCTCACAGCGGTCCCAGCAACATCTAGCTGATTGGCTCCTCTGCAGAAGTCTGAAATAGGGGAGGTGGAGAGAAGCTTGTGTGGGAGAGAGAGGCTTGTGGAAAGCCGGTGGTGGCAGTTGAGGCTCTGAGGGTTTTTCCTGAGAGGCTGTTTTGTTTGGCGTGTGTGGTTCTAAAAATAAAGTTAGTTTCTTTTGACAAGTGGCTCCTGATTGTGCCCAGCCAGAATGCGGCACCTCTGTCTTATGAAAACATTTGTGACCCCACCAGATATTCCACAATAATCATCCAACACAAGATTCTTAATTACATCTGAAAAAAAAAACCTCTTTTTACTTTATAAGATAATATTTATAGGTTCAGGAATTAGAACTTAATGTTTTTGAAGGAGACTGTTTGTACCTATCACATGCTTCCCCTTTGCACCTTTAAACAAGTATTGATATAATGCTGACCATTTAATTAAAATCCTCCTGCATACTCCAAAGAATGAGAAGGAACAAGAGCAAATGGGCCAGATTTCCTGCCCACAGCATAACTGAAAGAAAGGGAGCACAGTCTCTCCACTACCTGCAGGTATAAAAAAGCATTTTCTCACTTCCAGAGATTTAAACCCAGACAAAACACAAGACATAAGAGGGCCTAAGGTTAGTCTAAAATAGTAACCAAAGTAAAAATCTATCTTAAATGTAAAAATGTTTAAAAAGGACATTAGAGAATTTATTTTAAAATGGACTATAAGTCCTATATCCTATGTCTGCATAAAAGCTTTTGTAGGAATGTTAATAGCAATTTTATACCAACATTTGAAAATATCACAAATATCTATCAACATATGACTGGATAATCAAATGTGGTATTGTTATAGTTAAAGCTTCGTCCCAGGGTTTCATAAACTGACTTCCAGACCACTCATGTATAATGGAATCAAGCCTTTATTGAAGCACACCGGTGGCGGCTGACCAGAACATAAAGCTATTCCCCTGATCAGCCCTGAACAATTGCAAGGGCACTCCTTATAAGCCTGAAAACTGCAAAAGGGATGTTCGGTGGGTCTAGCCAATGCAAGCAAGCCAGGTTACAGAAGCGGGACAGTGCAGTCAAGCGGAGGGAAGCCTAACCAATCAAGGTTAGCCCAGTCACCCCAGTTACAGAAACAGAGCCCCGTTACCCTAGTTACAGAAACAATATCCCATTAGGTAGTTTTGTGTTCTTAAAGGTTTCTATAGCAAAAGGGAAAGAACATTTTGCCCCAGTCATGGCCCTATTACTTGGCATGGTTGTTTTATAGGATGAAGTCCTAAAACAAAATGGAGTCACATTTGCTCCTACTATCACAGTATGTCCACTCAATGGAACATTCAGAAATTAAAATAAATGCTCTTACACTACAATGTGGACTTGCTTCTCCTAAGATTAAACTCACATCTAACAAAGTACACTATGCCATACCTCCACACCAGACAGAAGGTGGAGAAAGAAAAACAAAATCTATCATGGGATCAGAATTTACCTTCATATCTGCTGCTCATTAATACTACTGTTTGAGCCCTGCTACCAGAGAATATTCAAATCTGTTCACATTTACTTGAATTAACTGCCTTTTGAGACATCATCTATTGTTACTTGTACAGTTTTTTGTCCTTCTCTGGTATGGCTTTGTTGTTTACCTACCAATGGTACTTGTAAATCTTTTTTTTCTATTGGGCTGCAGTTTGAATCCTGCCTATTAGTGATGATTACTCTGTCATACATCCAAGAATCAATCACTTCCTAACTGATAAAATTTTGATCCAAATCTCCATAAGCATAGTTATAATATTCTTTCTCTGTTTCTTTTTTTTTGTATTTATTGCTCTATAGTCTAGTTTTCATTTTAAAATTTAAGTCATATCATGTTGCTTCTCATTCACAATTTTCCAACAACTTCACAACTCATTCAGAGAGGAGTTGAACTCCTTATAATAACTGCCTTAAGGCCCTTAGAAAACAGAAATGATCAGATTGTCAAAATCAGACTTAGGTGAATCAAATATCTCATTCTGTATTAAACTTCACTAATAATTTCAAGGACAAAAATAATCACGGGACAAAGGCAAAACAGGGAAAAGTGTCCTTTCTTACTACATCAGTATTTACTCTGGTTTTGATTAACTTTGAAAGTCTCTAAGTAAAATATGCATCTACATTATTTTCTCAGAAATTTTCATTTTGGTAATGAAATGTATCTACTTATTCTCAATTTCATAACTTTTTCCTAGAAATATACCTTCTAAATTATTAATTCCAAGTTTTCCTAACCTGCAAAATCCTAAAGGCTCTATATGTCCTACTGAAAACATTCTATAAAAAAGTACTCTTTCTTTCACTGAAAGTACCAACTATTTGTTACCGACATCTTTTATAGCTACATTTGACTGATTTCTCTTCATTCTTTTGTACAGGGATTTCCCTATAAAGAAAGAGAATTGGTTGCAAACTTGCTCTTTATCCATTTGTTTCTCAGGCCCTGATTGGATTTGGTTTCAATGCGTTTGACATAACCTTGGACTAAATTGACCTATTAAGAATCACATCCAATTTATTCACTTCCAGCTTTGGTAATAAGTCATGAAAACCTAATGTAACCAACAGAAACATCATAGAAACTGTCAGTTTCTTTTTTCTACTTTTGTTTCTCAAAGATAGATGAATCCCATTAGTTGTCATCCGTTACTTTAATCACTTAGTCATACAACTAACACTACTATAGAAGATCTTATGAATGCAAGGCATTTTATAATATTCTGGAGTTCAGGGTTGTAAAAATATGATTCTTCTCACTATTTTACATGGATACTAGAAGTAGAAATTAAGCTGTGCCCTACTCTGAATTAGCTCACAATCTCTGTACTGTCACTGGGGCTTCAGCTCAGAGAAATCTCCCCTGCTTGACAAAGTCCACCCAAAACTGCCTGCCATCGGGACCTGTGCCTATCACACTCTATGCCTGGAATGAAGAGCTCAAGCCTTGACAGCTCTGCCACCTTAGCAACCCCTTAAACTTATCTGGCCCCCTGCAGTGACTCTTTAGCCATCCTTATTAGCTCTCTGCCTTTGCCTTAGGTTCAGCTTTTTAAAACCCTACAGCCCCTGAAGACCCTTCCTCAGCTTTTTTTTTTTTTTGTAATTTGTATATTGTTGCGTAAATTATGTTGTGAGACTTGAGATTTCAGACATTAATAGTTAAGATTGAAATGGGATAAAATTATGTGTGATTGCCCTGCTAGTGGTTACCAAGAGAAATCGAGAGGACTCAGTGAATTAAAGTCTATGTACCTTATGAATCTTCTGTGAATCAATATATTTTGACATTGTGGAAAAACACAAACCTGTCTATGTTAATGGCATAATTCACTCATGACACAAGACTTATAAATAAATTTCTGCAATTCAGTTTAAGAGTTTCATTTATAATATATACAGAATTGCTATGGGAACCCAAAGTGGGGGGGAAGCTGTTTTGCTTGAGCTGGTAACTTATCTATTTAGTTATTTAGTCAAAATTAGAAAGAGTAGGAGAAGTTCTTCTTACAGCTTGCTTTTCTTCTTCTCTCCGTGTGTACAGAATTTTAGTTTTATCTTCACTGATTGTTCCATGAGATGAGGAGGGTTTGTGATCTGTCTACTGTGTTTTGTGACAAGAAAGAGAGGGACTGTATTTAATTTTATCTTCCATAAAATAATCAAAGCAATTGGCAGAAGTGTGAGTGCTTGGTAAGAGGACTTGACTGAAATATGGAGCACTAGCTAGCTAGGAGTTGGTGCATGTGACATCTCTAAAGCACGGTGAATAACTGCCCAGATTCTGAAGTCAGAAATCTTCATGTCCCATCCAGCCTCTACCACTTCTTATCTCTGAGATTATGGGTAAGGGCTGGATCCTGTCAGTGTCTAAGTTTCTTTATATACAAAATAAGAATAATGACAGTATTCAGTCCATAGCCATGTTTGAGGATTAAATGTAGTAATCTCATGTAAACACCAAGAAAAGTGTTTTACACATGTAAGAATAGCATTATCTTATTACTCTTCTCTTTCCCTTCTACATTTGTTTAAAGGACTACTGCAAAAATGATCAAAGACAAAACTGGCTAACAATACAATGAGTATAGGCTGTTACTATATACAAATACTTTGTTTTTGTTCAGCTGTTGGTTTATAAACACCTTCACTCTGACTAATGCTTCATCTTCACACCTCATCCATATGTGTTTGTCTTTTTATTTTTATTTCATCTCCTGACATGTAATTTAAACTGCATATTAAACTCACTCTTCTGTAATCTTTTTATACTTTCCTGTCTGCTTATTGCGTTGTCTGTTAATAAACACCAATTAGCACTTCCAAGTATATCTTCATAAATGCAAACATTGAAATTATTTGAATAGCAGAAAAATATCCAAAATAAAGAGCATAATACAGTAGCATATTTAATTAAAATGAGTCCATTTTATTTGGAAATTCATTTATAATATTAAATCATTCTTGCTTTGTACTTGTCTTCGTTTTGCTATATTTTAAAGAACCGGTTGAGTAAAACTATGGTGTATTTCTAAGATTACTTAATCCTATCCTCTTCTAGGTTAGATGAGATAATTTTAAAGAAATCTAACAACAACAACAACAACAAAGCATCCTAAGAATTATTACTTAGATAAATAGAGTAGCCTTTGGGGATGTTTAAATAACCCCCATAGCTTCAGTGAGGCACAGAATAAAGACAAAAATAGTTGTATTGGACACTGCTAAATATTCAATCCTGCTGTAAAAAAGTTCACTTCCAACTTACAATTATTTTGCAGGAAACTCCTTATCTCTCTGAAGTATATGCTAAGTTCTTTTCTAAAAAATAGAGCTATTAATGTCATTGCATTTCTAATTTGCTCTGATTAGCAAGAATCTCAAAAGCAGACCTGCAGTTTAGTTTCAAGAGGCAAATTAACTCTAATGAAATTGTATTCACATCTATTCATTACCTCTTGTGGTTTTTTTTTCAACAGGATTTCTTTTTAAATTAACCTTATTGTTACACTTTGCTATAAGCTGACTCAACTCTGGAAAAAGGGAAAAGATTAATGCATTTAGTAGATTAATACTGTCTTCAAACTCTGAAAAACTTAGGAAGATATTTCAGTCTCTTTTCTCTACATCAATCAGCTAATAACTCCTGTTGACATCAGTGGAAATTACAGGTAAGACAATGGAAGGAGAGATACACTACAAATAATATAAAAATTTCTTCCCACTTCCCTATTACGTTGTCAATTGTTAATTGCATTTTGAAAGGAGAATAAGACTGAAGTCTGATTTATAGACCACAATACTCTGGAATTCATGTTCTTAGGATGAAAAATGGTATACTAATAATACTTTCCTCTTAACATATGTGAAAAGATCATTGAGTTTCTTTTTCACTTTGAGTTTTCAGGTCTAGAAAAGTTCAAAAATATTTTTGAGCCATGTAGTTATACCAATAAAAAATCTTTGAATTGGTATTATTCATTACCATCACAAATTTTTATTGTTCTCAATACTGAAGGCTAGAGAGATGCCATACAAATTAGAGATAGCTATAGCTAAAATCCAATTAATAGCAAAATCACCTAAAACATCCATATTAGATTTCTTTTTGGAGTAATCCTCTTCTATATATTCATCACTATAGCTAAAGCAACACAATAAACTAGAAAATAATATATGTAACTCTTTACAGCAATTGGCAGTGTTAAAGTAAATAAATTTTCTTCATTCTTAAATTATGAGAAAAGAAAATCAACTAAAAAATGAAAATAGTACGTGGGAAGCCTATTTACAGAAGAAGTGGGAATAGCCAAATTCTGATCAATTATAACCACACATTTAAAAATGATAAGAAAAATTGAATATACCACAGATATTTTTATACATTGCTGATGGGAGCACATGAACTGCTATATTAGGAAGAAGATACTTGCCATTCTCTTTAAAAAGAAGAAGAAGATATTTTAACCCCTAATCCAAAATATAATGACCAATCATACAATATGAAAGTACCAGTATGCTGTGTAGATGAACCAGGGTGTTCACTGTAATGTTGTTTGAATCATGAAGAATAAAAATTAGAAGCGGGGTAGCTATTATGCAATTTGATCACCAGGGCCATTCTCTGCTCTTGTCATTTATTCTGTGCTACAGCAGCCCACTCTGTATGAATTTCATCAGAGATTACCAGGCAATCTTGGAAGCTCTTCCAGGGAAGGCAAAGGAAAAGTGGAGCATGAGCCCCATGTATTCATTTCCCAGATTCCTTCTCTGCTAGGTGTCTGTAGATTGCCTGTGCTCTCTGCCCAAGGCCTTACCTTCTGTTTTTCAGTTATTCCTCCTGCTGCTTGGCTCTGGTTGCTGATGTCTGCTCCTTTCTCTGACCCATTGAGACTGCTTGGTATAGTGGCTTCCAAAACTTTCTAGCCCCTGTTATTGTTGCTATTCCTAATTCATTCATAGGGCATCCCTTTTTTAAATTATTTTTGACTTGAGTGTACCATCTATTCCAAGTGGGATTTTGACTGACATGTCAATCAATTAAACATGCCTCAATAAATTCTCAAACAGCTATATCCATCCATTATATTAGATCTGTAAGTATTGGCTGAGAGGAGTGTTTGTAATCTAATGTAGATTAAGAAATAACTGGACATGAAAATATGCCATTAACAAAGTGAAAAGACAGGCAGCACACCAAAAACAAAAAGATGTAAGGCAAATAATTGAAAACATAGTAGCTTCCAATTATGTAAGAAATCTCACAAATCAGTGACAAAAAACCAAAAGTCTCAATTTAAAAAAATATGTGGCAAATAATACAAACTAATAACATATTAAAAATACAAATGGCTATTACACCTCCATGAAAAATATTCCATTTTACTTATAATCATAAAAATAAAATTAAAATAAATATCATTCCACACATATCAGGTGAATTTTTTAAATATGAAAATATTAGGTATTAGAAATGATATGAAGCAAAGATGATTCTCCTATAAAGATGATTATAATGTAAATAGTATTAATAAATAAGAACCTGTATAATGTATACCTGAAAAATATGAATATGAGTGTTGGTTTGGATAAGGAAATTTCATGCTTACATACATATTTTAGAGGTTGGCACACTTTAGTCTATATCCAAATCAGCTGGATATTTTGCTAATGTAGAGATTACAGTCCCTACAGTAAGAATCTCTAATTCAGTAAGGTCAAGGTCAGGCCCAATAATTTGCATTTCTATAAAGTTTTCAAGTGACAATGTTGCTGTTGGTCAGGTTCTAAGTCCACACTCTGAAAACAGTGCTCTAGGGAAACTCTTACCCTTAATCACAATAATATGGAAAAGACTGATTAGGGAGCTCAGTTTTCAATGCTAGAAAATTATAAACAAACAACGCTCATCTCCAGAACCAATATACATTGTGTAGTATATTCATGAAATTAAATTCTATAGACTGATCCAAACAAATGAACAAAACTACCTGTATCAATATCAATAAAATTCATCAACTTAATCATGAGTAAAGATAAATCTAGCTGGAAAATGATTGATTCGGTTTGTTATTATTTGTAGGTATTTTATAACAATAAAAGGTAAAACAACACTATTGTCCATGAATACAAATTTATGAAGCATAATTTCAAAAAAAATGTGAAAATAGTAAACTCTAAATTTAACATCATGGTAAATTCTAAGAGAGGATACAATGAGATTGGGAGGAATATACCATGGGAATCAACTGATTCTGTAACATATTGTATCTTAAGATGAACTAAGGCATTGTCTGCATATTCACTATATTTGTCATCTGAACAGAATCATATTTGTTTTTCATATCCAATCTATATGCCTTTTTAAAATTTTTTATTAATTCTTTTTAGTTATATGTGACAGTAGAATTCATTTTGATACAATTGTACAAGCCTGGAATATATCTTATTCTGTTTTTACTGATTGATTGATTGCAGTACTGTGGACTGAGTCCAGGAGTACTCTACCATGAGCTACATTTCCAGCCCTTTTAATTTTTTTATTTTGAAAAAGAGTCTTACTAAGTTGCAAGGCTGGCCTCAAACTTGTGATTTTGCTGACTCAGCCTCTTAAGTAGGTAGGATTATAGGCCTATTTATAGGCCTATATTATAGGCCACCACACCTGGTCTCAATATGCCTTTTATTTTGTTTCTTCCTTTCCAGTATAAACCTTTCCAGGATGATGTTGAATACAACTTGTGTAGTGAGAGAAGACAACCTTGTATTGCTTTTATATTTAGGTGCGGGGTTGGGGATAAATGCTGAAAGTCTGATGTTACCTGAAGGTTTTTTAAGACCTTCTCCCATCAGACTGAGAAAATCTCCTTTCCCTAGTTTGCTGAGATTGTTAGTTACACATTTTTCAAATGCTTTTTCTGCACATATTGAGATGATTATGTGGTTTTTATTATTTAGTTGTTAATACGGTGAATTACATTGATTGATTTTGAAATGTTGGACTATCCTTGTGTGTTCGTTTCCTTAGGCTGCCTTAACAAATTACCACAAACTGGGTTGCCAAACGACACAAGTTCTTGCATAGTTCTGGGGGCTATAACTCTAAAATTATAGTGTCAAAGAGGCCATTCTCCCTCTGAAGGCTCTAGGGAAAGATCCTTGATTGCCTTTTGCTAGCTTCTGAGGGCTGCCCAGCAATACTTGGTGTTTCTCTATTTTCTAGCAAGTTGCATCATGCTGATATATGCCTCTGTCTTCACATGGCCACATTCCTCCTGTGTCTCTGTATCTTTGTATATCCTTCTTATAAGGACTCCACCCTTTAGATTGAGGATTCATCTTAATCCGTTAAGGCCTGAGCTTAATTTAAATAATTAACTCTGAAAAACTCCTATTTTTCCTAATTGCATTCTGAGATTACATATGCACAGAAATTCTGGGCACTCATTACACTTGTCATTTGTCATAGAAACTCCACTTGGACAGGTATATGCACCTATGTTATATTTGCTAGTATTTTTGATAAGTAATTTCCACCTGTGTTTATGAGGGATATTGGTCTATAGATTTCATATAATATCTATGTCTTATTTTAATATTAAGATAATACTAATTTCATCGAATCAAAATTTGAAAAGTTATATTCTTTTAAAGATGCCATTAACAGAATTAAGACATGCCATTGCCCAGAAGAATATACTTGCCAACCATGTTGTATACGGGAGAGGAATTTTGTTTAGAATATGTTGTCTTAAAACTCCAAAGAATTTGAATACACGTTTCAGCAAAGTAGAGAAAACATATGAAATGATTCTAGACATAATTATTCTTTTAGAATGTTAAAATTAAAACAATAATGAAAGAACACTATAAACAGATTAGGATAGGAGGAGCAGCTGAGACTCTCATACATTGTAAATGTTACTGAAAGCTCTGTTCTTGTCCCCTATGCCAATTCAAAAACAAGGACATGTTTTTGAGAAAAAAGAAACAGAAGTTTTATTGTTTTGCTAGCAAAGGAGAAACATAGGGAACTCCCGTCCCAAAGGCTGTGATTCTGCCTGTAAGGTATGAAAAATGACAAACCCCCAAATAATGTGACTATGGAAGAGGGAGTGAGGAAAAGGGTAATACATTGATAACATTGATCGTTTCCCAATACATTCTTTCCCAGTGACAGGACAACCCCTAGAAAGGAAGCAAACACGTCCAGTGGCAAGACAATGCCTGTGGAGTAGATATCTATCAAGCCAAAAATGGGAGTCTCTGGGAAGAAGGAAAATCATTGATCCTTCCCCAAATAAATCCTTTCCCAGTGACTGTACAATGGAACTCTGGAGGGAAAGAGATAAATGCTGTCCCCAGACTCTATACTCTTCTCCAAGTAAAAATATTGCTTCGTAAAAACAAATCTTAATTCTCACAAACCTGTTTCCTGAGTGCCCAAACTGACATGCTCTGTCAATAACTAAGTAACCTCTTAGTGTAACCTATATAAACACAGACTCCCGCTTTGGCCAGTGGCTCATTTTCCCCCAGGAAAGTGGGTCCATCAGATGCCTGATTTCATCACTGAATAAAGGCTGTGCTGATCCCTGAAGTTCATACCCAGCTGGTTATTCTATGCTAACACTGCCCATCAAGGAAAACAGAGAACTTTTAAAGGAGCTATTCAAAGATTACATTCCAGCTGTCCTCTGTTAGGGGTCCCAGGGTGCCCTTATGTTGTGTTAGGATTCACTTGTTAATTTGGGAAATATTCACTTCTTAGATGCTCTGGCAGACATCTCCTCCCTGTGGAGCACAGGCAATCTTGTTATCCGCCTACAGGTTAGGGAGGTGGGAGAGGAAGAAGAGGAAAGGAACATGTCTTTTAAAATTATGCCTCTGAGCATATATTCTATACTCAAAAGGTGAAGTGGACCACTGTTACATAAATGGGAATTTGAAATTATACAACTCCTCTGGAAGATGGGCTGATATTTTCATTAAAAGTTAAGTCTAATGGGCTGGGGATATATCTCAATTGGTAGAGTGCTTGCATCCCATGCACAATGCCATAGGTTCAATCTCCAGTACCACACACATACATACAAAATTAAGTCTACACTAACATTATGACCCAGTCACTTGAATGGTCCATGTTTAAAATAGAGAAGTGAAAACATATGTTCATTCAAAGACTTATACATGTTCATAGGAGCTTGGTTTGCCATAGCCAAAAACTGGGGGAAAATGTCTACAAATGAGAGAACAAATTTGTTTATAGTCTGAATAGAACAATACTCAGGAATAAAATGAAATGAAAAATCAAGGCATCTTAAAATACTTTAAACACCAAAAATTATATTAAGGGACTTTTAAATACCAAAAATTATATATATTTTTTAACTGAATGAAGTCACACATAAAATAACACATAACTTATGATTCCATTTTTATAGACTCTTAAAATTTTTAATTCATTCTAAAGATAAAGGAGGAGTTGGGGAGAAAAAGAAAGGAGAGATTGTGAAGTATATATGTGCTATGGTTTGGATATAGAGATGTCTCCCCAAAGCTCCTGTGCTAATGCAGAAATATCCAGAGATGAAATATATTGAGTTTATTAAAACTGTAACCAAATCACTCCATTCTAGTTTGAATGGATTAACTGGGTTGTAATATTAGACAGGTAGGGTAAAGCTGAAGAAGGAAGGTGGTTGGTCGCATGACTTGTTTCATTTTTTCAACTTCTTTGTGGCCCCTTTCTCTTTTTCTCCACTACCCTCCCCTCTCACTCCCCCCTCTTTTTTTTTTTTTTTGGCTGCCTTGAATAAAGCAGCTTCTCTCCATCATGCCTTTTTGCCATGATATTTTGCCTCACTTGAGGCCCAGAACTATGGAGTCAGCCCAACAAGGACTGAAACTCTGAAATTATAAGACAAAATAAACTTTTCATTTTAAAAATTGTCATTGGCATGACATATCAACAAAAAGCCTAACACAAAAATTGTTTCCCAGAAGTGGGTCACTGCTGTGACTAACCTGTCCATGGGGTTCAGAAGTCTTTGAAACTTGTTTGTGGGACAAGTTTAGAAAAGTTTGGAGATGTGGAAATGAGAAACCGTAGAATATTATAAGCAGAGTTTAATGGACGATTCTGGCAGAAGTACCAAAGACCAAAATGCATATAGGAATGGAGACCATGAAGTCTGCTCATAAGGTTCCAGAGGGCAATGAGGATTCTATTGGAAATTGCACTGGAGTCCATTTGTGTTATATTCTGGCAAAGATCTTATCTAGGTTTTTTCCATTTGCTGAAAATTGTGTGAGACCAAATTTTAAAATGGTGTACTGATTAATCTTGTGGAAGGTATTTCAAGGCAGAACAACATTCAGGCAGTGGTATGAACGTTGTTGACAGCTTTTTGTCAGGTTTACTGTAAGACTCAAGAGCAGAAATTAAAGCAGAATGATTTAAAAAAACTTTCAGTTTGGCCAGAAAAGTGGATATAAAACTGGGACCAAGGAAAATGTGATCTTTGAAGATATTAGTTGCTAAAGAGATGTCAAGTAGTTTACAACAAGACAATAGGAAAGATGGCTTTAGAGTATCTCAGAAATTAGCAAGACTACACTCATGGCACGTTCAAGGGTATACAGGTGAAGACACCATGATGGGAGCACCTTGTTTTCACAGGAGACTTAGGAAGTTGTTTTCCATGCTCAGCTGCCCAAGAACTTGGTGTTTCTGCAGCTACAGTTTCAGGGGCTCCAGCTACTGCTCAAACTGGTGAAAGATCTTGGAGTTCATCCATATGGTGCTGTTCACTATGTATAGTTTACTATATGGCAACTAATGAACCTATAAGTAAACATAGTTATGATTATAGAATATGAGTTTAATATATAAAGATCTACTTTATTCCTCTGTATTCATACAGATATATTCCTATATGACAGTTGAAGGCAGTGGACAAATATGGTAAAATCCACATAAGTCTGTTGCTTATTACAAATTATTTTATCGTCAAAATAAATCTAGTGCTTGATGTCACATAGTATTGTCTTCTAAGTGTAAAGATTCTTAAGGTGGATATTTTACCTTATGAAGCAAGTACATATTTTTTGCAATTATATACTAAAATTCTAGAATTTGTGAGTTAATTCATGTATAATAGTTTGACAACTGCAAGAGATTCAGTCTAGCATTTTGTGTTGCTGTTTTGAAAAATATTTACAAAATAAAAATCATGGATCTAGAAATTAAAGTTGAAGGAAAATCATGCTTTATATGTACCAGTTTTTTTGTTAGTTTGTTTGTTTTCTTTTTTTTTTTTAGTGAAAACTTGAGCATGGAAATAGAAGGCAATAAAACTCAAGTCTGTAAAGAATAAAACTCAACTCTGTAAAGGAGGAAAGTTTTAAAGCAATATATAAAGGAGATAAAACTTCATGCATTCTTGTATTTACAAATCTAAAATGTTTCAAGTCAGCAATAACAGGAAACTGGATTACTTATCAAAATCTTACTGTAACCTTGGCTCAGTCATCCACATTAATCCAAGTTTGACTCAAAGAGTTCAGTGATGTAAACAGGAAATGTAAAAAGCATGTGATAAAGAACAAAATACAGAAAAATCTAAAAAGTTTTCTCATGTGATTCATACATGATAAAGGTATTAAGTATTTTACTAGTATCTTAAAGAAATCCAGAAAAAAAAAATTCTCAAATTTTCTAATTGATGAAGAGATAACATCTAGAAAATAATTGCAAAGTACCTAGTTATAATACTTTAATAAGAAAATTGTGTTTGATGATATATTTATTTAGCGTACAATACGTACAATTTTATTTTGGGCTTTTGTAAAAATATACAGAAATTTCCAGAATTTCAATACAGATGTTGGCTCTTCTAAACATAATTTGACGTAGAAGAGTTTAATTCATTCAATATCAACATTTCCCCCAAGGATTCTTAGAATCATTTCATTTGGGGAGGAAATTTCATAACCTTTTATATGCTTGGGAGTACCTGAGTATTAAGAATTACACATGAAGCTAAACTATTATAAAATGAATGAAAGAACAATGGGTACATAAGTGGATTATTCACTGTATGACCTTAGGTTTTTTTTTTATTCTAATAATAAGTATAAAAAAAGAATGTAAGCTCTCTGCTTCAAATCAAATAAACTTTTAATTTTGGCTAATGATCAATTATTATTAATGTGTCTCTCTAAAAAGTGCCCCCAAGTATTTTATTTTATGATTTAATGATTCTTATGTACATTCACAGAGAACTAAACAAAGACCTAATCCAAATACAGGAAATAGAACAAATTTTTCAGTGTGAGAGCACTGAAAGACTGGGGTTATTTTAAAGTTAGTATAATAGCTAAGCATATTAAAATATTTTGTAAGATGCACAAGACATCTAAGGTAACATGTTAAAAAAAAGCAGGGAATTTCTTTCAATAAAGACACTTGCTTCCAAATTTAATGTTATGAGGAAAATTGGCTTAGAATATTAATCAAGTGTTGTGAACTTCAAAAGTAAAAGTCTCCGTATTGGATTTTATCTCAGAATCCAGGAACGTTGCCTTGTTTACCAGACTTGTAATGTCTGAAAGGAACACTTGGAATTTCTTTGCAATCTCTTCCCTGGAGTACTATTCTTTAAGTTCTTTTTTCTTATGAAAAGACATAGGGAAAAAAACAGTTAACATTTTCTCTTTTAAAGCAGGTGATATTTAGAATAAAAGCTAAACAATTTTTCTTCCCTTAGTAGTTTATTCTAATTTTGTATTCAATAAGTATCAAAAACATCACCATTTCATTCCATTATTAAAATATTTGTCCTCAATTCTGAAAAACGTGATATTTTAGGGAAAATTTTTATAATTGCATTGGAAATTTAATGCAGTTAGTTCTAAATTAATGTTACTTCAATTAATGCAATTGTATTAATCAGAACAGAGCATATTAGAGCTCCTTAGATTAGCAATTTGTTACTTCTTAAGTATTATTTCCTGGCAACCAAGCCAAAAAAAAAAACAAAAAACATACCTTGCAATGAACAGTCAACAGTCCTTTTTTCAATATAGTTTAATTGTTCATTTTTATTTTACATGTTCTCAACATTGTGGCAATGGCCTTTCCCCCTTTGCTTTGAATAAAGAGATTAACTATAATTACTTTTAAGTGAAAGGTGGTATGTTTCACTACATTTAGCTCATAATAAGAGAGCATATTTCTGAGTCACTGATTAAAAGTTATTAGTATATCATCATGCACAACAAGAATAAATTCACCAGGTTGTGTGAAATGGCCATTAACAATATGAATGACATATTCTACCAAAAGTCCCTGGAGCAGGGTAATTACTAAACCAAATGTAATTTGCATTCAATACTTAATTATCCATGATAATCAGTGCTTTACAGAACTTTCTGACTCAATGACATATGAAAACCTTTTATAAAAAAGGAAAAGGTACTTATTATATAGTGTTTTGTGAAATAATCAAGTAGAAAATCACTAACAATGTTCAGAAGGAAAAATGAAATGTACGTGCACTGAACAAGCTTGGTATCTGTCTTTGTAATTGCTTTAAATAGCATTAAACAAATGTCTGTCTCACTTTTTATAATATAAACTGGTCTTTATAACATACCTGAGCTTTAATCTATGGTATATTTTAAAAGATGATAAACAACATCATTGTGTAGTTCCCTAGTTCACTAATTCTTGTTTTTATATCAGACATCCTTGTAATATCAATCAGTGTTTGAATGGCAATAACCTTCTACTCAAGGTCCTATGAAAGGCAGATATTATTACATCTTTGGCAATAGCAGAAGCATTGGATCTCCTGCTTGGATTGACCAGTGTCCAGTGGCCAAGAGCAGCTTTCCATTTCTACAAACACCATTTTAAATGAAAAAAGTAAGATTATAAAACAAAGAAATGATTGGAGTCACTAGCATCCTGGGATGTTAAATGTTATGTCTGTTGATCATCGGAGATGTAGCCTCTTCATTATAGCTTAGGCAGTAAATACTCATCCATCTTCACCTCTAACTATATATACTGTGATGTCAAGAAGAAGCATATTCACTGAGAAACTGTGTCACTAATATTTTACTTCTGTGACAAATATCTTTTTTATGAGAAGTGATACAGTCTTGTTGTCAATGTTAAAGATCAATAAAGATGTTCCTGATTAGCATGAGAACTTCTACATAGCATCTAGGTACTTTCCATATGGTGGGTTGCCTTCCGCTGGGCTCCCAGAGTTCTCTATATCAGACAAATGAGTTAAGCAACATAATGTGTATCAGAATCACTTAGAGAGTGTGACAAAACAAAACTTACTTGGCCCACACTGAAAGTTTCAGAATCAACAAATGGAGTAGAATTTACAATTCTAATTACAATTCACAATTCTAATGACATCGCAAGAGATACTGCTGCTCATCTCAGGGACCACACTTTGAGGACTGCTGAAGTGAAGAAGAAACACAGAATCACAGGTGAGAAGATTTTATGGACAAGGTATGCAAATACCACATGACACTTTGGTTAATTCCATTAGGTACCACTCCCACAAATGGGGAGTTAAGAAATGTAGTTTAATATTATGTGTAGTAAGAGGAGAAAGTGGATTTGGAAAAAAACAAAGGTCTGTATCACTTTTCATAATATAAACTGGTATTTTCATAATATAAACTTTATATATATATATAATATATATTCCTTCCACAGGTTCCTAAATGGAACAACAATTCTATCTACATTTATTTCTTTCTCTTTCTCTATCTGTCCTCCAAAGTTTGGATTTACCTCTTTATTATCCAGGCCATAAAGAAAAGGAAAAAGAGCCTAGTGTGGTGGCATATACCTGTAATCCCAATGGCTTGGGAGGCAGAGGAGGCAGGAGAATGGCAAGTTCAAAGCCAGTTTAGCAATTTAGTGAGGCCCTAAGACATAAGTGAGACCCTGCCTCAAAATTAAAAAATAAAAAGGGCTAGGGATGTGGTTCAGTGGTAAAATCTCTGGGTTCAATACCTGGTACAAAAAAAAAAAAAGACAGAGAGAGAGAGAGAGAGAGAGAGAAGATGACTCTTAAGGGAAATTTTTTTTATAAAACAAAAAATAAATTGATTCTTTTAGTTTTGTTTGAAATTGCATCCTCAAACCCTAGCAAAAACCCACCTAATTTCAGAAAATGTATTAAAGAGATCATGGCTAAAATACAAAATAATATGTGTTCAAAATTATTTACTACATCATTATTTGTGGATGCTAAAGTCTGAAAACAAACAAACAAAATGTCCACTTGTAAGGAGATGGGTTGAATAAACTATGGTGAATATGAGAATGTTGATCAAAATTTTCAGCTGAAATTGAAAAGGAGCCCCGGAGTAGGGTGGGAAGGGACTGGCTACTCACACCTTAACATAATGTGAGACAGGGACCTTAGATATTCCCAACTGATTTGAGCAGATTTCTAAATGGAGTTTACCTATTTTCCATGGTAGGTTTGAGTTGGAGAGGCTGATTCACAGAGTTATTAAGACTGAGGTGTGGAACCAGCATGTTAGCTAAACATCTCACAGATACGAAATTTGTTAAGGAAATCGGGTATTTGGATCAGCTAAACTATTACATTCTCCTCTTGGAAGCCCCAGAACACTAGGAGATTTCTGAAATAAAATTTATAATTTTTATGTCATCACTTATTTTTGACTCTTTTGAGGATGAAGTATGAATCGGCATTACTGCTTTTTTGGTTTGTAACTCTATTTCTATTAATTATGGTTCATATGATTCAAAAAATTGTTTTACACTGGAAAATCTCTGGCAGTTCTTTCTCTTTTGTGATTTTTACCCTTTATTATTATAAAAATATTAATCAAAATTTATTTTTTGCCTTGAATACTTTTTCTTGATGTGTCTTTTAGGATTATTGCCTGATTCCATCTTTGTTTACATTTGTCTTATAAAATGTTGCCTGAATTTTCACATTGATCCTTTATAGGTAGCATTTATTTGGTTTCATTTATAATTGGAATTCAGAGGCTTTAGTTTTTTATTGGAAAAGCTTATTACATTGACAGTTTTATTATATTCAGTGTAGAAGGTTTTAATCTTGTATCAGTAATGATGTTCTTTATTGAAGAAGTGGTTTGGAATATGAGTTATCTAGATCAAATCCATTCTACAGTATTCACAGTGTATGATCTTGGGCAAATAAGGAGAATTATATCTTTCTTAGCATCATATGTAAAATCAGAACAACAATAAAACCTCTATAATATGGATATTGTGGGGTTTAAATGAATTAGCATGTCACAAGCATTTGAACACAACTGTAAATCGACAATATAGAGTACTTTAACTGCTACTATAATTTTTGCTTTTATACTTTATTCTAATTTAAAACTTTTGCACTTTTAATATGGTTTGCTTTCTCTGATTTTATTTTATTGCATATTTTAATATGGACACATCTTATTTTTTATTCAACCACTGAATAATCTTAAGATTTTCGACATTCTATTTACTTTCCAAAACCCTATTCTAAAAATTATGAGGGAGAGTTTCCTAATGAGTCCCCTTTAATGAGATCAGGAATCCAGAACACTATATGCTCTCGCTACCACAATACCAAGCAAAATTAATGCTCTTTTAATAAATTAAATTCATAGAATTATTATTACCATTTATTCATATTATTGCCCTACTTTCATAAAAGATTTATGCTTCATTCAGGCTCATTACATTGAATTTATATTTACATTTTGTTTGTCCCCCAGAGTTTTGTGTGTGGGAGGCACAGTTTGCCAATGTGGTGGTATTAAGGAATAGTAAGACCTTGAAGACTAGGGCCTGGTATGAGTTAATAAGGTCACTGGGATTCTGCCCTAAGAAAGAATTAATATTGGTCATGTAGAATAGTGAATATTTTTTTTGTTTAGCATGTCATCAAAATAGCAAGACTGGCCCCACCCTGCTGTCTGTCTCACTATGTCATTCTCCTCACACAAGGTCCCACCGTGATTCCACTCTCTATGCTGCAACAAAACCAAGGGGGCTCTTACCAGAGGCCAAACTGAGGGGAACCTCCTCATCTTGGATCTTGAGCCTCCAAAACTCTAAGCTAAATAAGTCTTTTTATTAAAAAAAAAAGTGCTCAGCCTTAGGTATTTTGTTATAACAATAGAGAATAGACTAATACAGTCTTGAACTCAGGTAAACTGATTCTTTGTGCTTTATGCTTCATTCAAATTATTTTTAACATTTTTGTTTCTTTGCTTTACTAAATATAAAATTTAACATGTCTACCAAAACGTTCCTGAGACTATCATGAAAACCATGTAAAATTTATATATTAGTTAAGGGAGAATTGATATACTTAGGTTAAATCTATCAAGGACAGAATAGGATTTGTTACTTCTTTAGGTCTTTGATTTCTTTCCTTAGTTATGCAGTTTGGTCATAGAAATTCTTTTTCCACCGTCACTGACTTGATTAGACAATTCATCTTCAACGGTCTGTTAATAGGGAAGATCACATTTATTAATTTTTGGATATTGAGCTAGCTTTGTTTGCATCACAGGAATAAACCCTAGTTTGTCATGCCATGTAAATAAATTCTTATGCTGTTGAGCTCAATTTGCTCTCCTTTTCTTGAGGAAGTTATTTTTTTCCCTGTATTGATGAGAGATAGTGGTTTGCAGTTTTTGTGTGTTTTGTTTTCTCTTTTGGTACAGGATTTGGTTTTAGGGTAATGCAAGACAGGTTTCTTGTACAATATTTTCCATTAGAATTTATATGGAATGGTTGTTAATTCTGCCCTAAACCCACTGGTGGAGTTCTCCACAGAAACTATCTGGGCCTGGATATTTCTTTTATATTTTTATTTATTCTACATTAACAATTCCGTCTCTTTATGATGCCATAGGATTATTCAAATTATGTATGTCAGGTGGGGGATTATAGGCATTTGTTCCATTCATCTACATAATTACATGGTTAACTTTGTGTGTGAAGAGTTGTGATAATAATTCTTTATCATCTTGTGATGTTTGGATGGTCTTTAGTGATAGCCTCTGTTTCATTACTGATATTAGTGATTTGTGTCTTCTCTTTTTGAATATATCTTAATGAAAATTTGTCAATGTTATCAATATTTTGAATAATGTAGCTACTTGTTTCATTGATTTTTATACTGTTTATTTGTACCAATTTCATTGTCATCTACTTTACTTTTTATTATTTTCTCACTTCTACTGTACTGAATTTCTTTTAAAGTTGTTTTCTAGGTCTTTGAGGTAGGAATTGAGATTATAGTTTGAGACATTTCTTTACTCTTTTTCAATAAATGAATTTAGTTTTTATATATTTCCCTCTCAGTTCAACTTTGACTAATAGATTATCTAGAAATGAATTACTTAGTGTCCAATGTATTTTTAAAATAATGGCGGTTGGCATTTTTTACTTTGATTAAGATGACCATATATGTTTTCTGCTTTATTAAAAAGTATAATTTTTAAATCTATCAATTCAACTTGGTTTCTTGAAATTAATTTCAGATTTTAACTTTTTACTTGCCATCTTTATTATCACGTTCTCACACTTTTATTACATTTTTCCAGCTACTTACCTGAAAATTGCTTCTTTCTGCCTTTTTCTGTCTCTGTCTCTCTGACTATTTCTGTCTCTATTCCTCTCTCTCTCTCTCTCTCTCTCTTTTTCCCCCAGTGCCCAACACATGCGAGGTGAGTCCTGTTACCACTGCCCCAATCTTTCTTATATTTAGTGGATGTCTTTAGACTTTTATATTTCCCTCTGATTAGTTCTTTGGCTATAGTCTACCGACTTTTGACAATATAATTTTAATTGCAATTCAGTCTAAAATATTTTTTCAGTAATCAGAGGACTATCACTTTATTAAAAAACAGCAATTCTATAAATTAATTCATATAACTATTTTCTAATTTTATTGTAGTTGGTGAAGGGTTTTTTGTGAATGAGCTTATTTATTTCTGATAATCATCTATATATTCTTGATCCTTACGTATTATCAATTACTTGTATAAAAATTCTCATATTTAATAATAATCAGTTTTAATATGTTTAGACAGTAAATGTCAAGCTACAAAGTAGAAGTATATATTAGCAAATAGTATAACTTGTGATGTCAGAATAATCAGCATACCTGTCACAATGCCTCACCAGTATCTGAACAATTGCAGATGATAATGGAGTATAACTACAGTCTCGCTGGAAGCAGAATTCTCTTCCTTCAATTCAGGTAAGGCAAAAGTATCACTGCCTGTAGTTTAATTATTTGCATAATTAAATATCCGCCAAAGACCAACAACATTGCCCAAGAACACTTGACAATGCCTCTTTTTGTTTTCCTCTTTTGCAATACTGCAGAGGATTGATCCTGGGTTTTTGCACAGGTCAGGAAATCATTCTAACGCTAAGCTACATTGCCAGCCCAGGATGTAATTTTATGTACACTGTCAATGTCATAACACACAATGAACTCCCAAATGAATTAAACTAGTACAATTCAGTGTGAATACACTTCTGAATTTCCTGAATATCTCCAGAATTCCTGCTAACAAGAACTTTGACTAGATAAATGTCTACCCTAAACATGGTACCTATGAGTAATGTACAGTAAAGCCATAGTCAAAGAAGTCTTTTTCATTAGTTAATGTTTCCATTCTTACAGAAAAAAAAATATTCACTTGTTATAATTTCAAATTTATAGCATAAATTTATAGGAAAGTAAGATAATATCTTGACTATTTAGTAACTCTCTTGAAATTTAATAATTCTCATTTAACAAATATTACCACTCTAAAAGTTTTCATATAATTCTATGTCTTTGCAAGACTTGTCAACATAATAAAGTAATTGAGAGTTTGAATTCTGGAAATTGACTACTTCTACTTAAGTCAATCATTCTCCATATAATAGCTGTATAATTTTAGGCTAAATTAATCTCTAAAATGGCAATCATAATGGCATCTACTTTGCTAGGTAATTTTGAGTATCAAATGAAATATTCTATATTAAGTCTTTTGCATATGCCCTGACACAGAAAAAGTAAACACTTGATAAAAATTAGGGATTATTAGGTAAAAGGGATGAGAAGAGTAGTCAGGCAAAAGTTTTGAAAAAAATGTAATCATTCAATGATGATTTATTTTCATGTTCAATCCTGTTTGATTCATTGGGAAACTTTCATTCATATGTCAGATTACATTTGTTAGTTTCTTTGTGACTTCTGGAAAGATTTCAGTGACTAAGACTCCATTTCATTTGGTAGCTTCCATAAAAGCTAATGGTCTCTTTGCAACCAGGACAACGATATCTCTGAGAAGAGGCATTTTATCTGTTCTATGCTCAGATCTCCTTTGTCATTACTGAAACAATATAGATATAATTAAAGTCTTTGCCAGAGATTCAAAATGGTAGGAGAAAATAGAATGGCTGCAAACTGTCCTTGGATAGGGTGAATTGTGTTTAGCCCATTGTTTATTACTTTTGAGAACACACATGATGATCTGATTTTTTTTCCCACCTTCTCATATATGAGGGGCTGAAATTTTGCAGCACTTGTTTCTTTGTTGGGCTACATACTTAAGAAATAAAAACGAAATAAATAAAGGAATAAGGTTTTCTTGGAGAAGGCTTAGATAAATATATCAAGCAAAACTTCTTTCTCAGAATACTTAATCCTATAAAAAATAAGATAGAGGGAGTCATAATGTAAGAATGCAATTTTCTGGGACTACAAAATCACATGTTAAATAAATCAATAAAATTGAATCCAAGTGCTTCTATTTAATTCAGTGTGAAAACTCATTATGAGAAAGGAAAGCTAATATTCCAAAAACAATAATGGTTCAATTTTGCAATAAAGCAAAGTCATGTTCAACCATCTCATTCTCTGAATTTTCTTTTTGGAAACAGTTAATGAGGAAATGGAGATTAGGATGTCTTTTGTTCTTTACACTTGAAAATTCCAAGCAGGGACTCATAAAATAAACCTATATTTATTTTACTTCCAGTGTCCATTAAAATATGTGAGGAGCTTGAGATTACAATGGAACCGAAGGAAGCAGCTACTATAGTTGGCTTTTGACTAAGTGCCAGCCGAGCACTCTGACTTTTCTAAGTGCAACTACTCTTTGAATTAAATTATTTCCCCAGTAATTTAGCAGCATGAGCATTTAGGGAAAAAATGTTCTCTAAAATAACTGTTATTATGTATGTCTATACAAATGGTGAGTCAATATGACACAGGATTTTACTGAAGTTTGAAGTATTGATTAAGGTTCAGAAGAATCATAGAGGAAATAACAATTAAATTCAAAGAATACAGACAGGCTTATTTTCTTCCCTGGTTTTCTTGTAGTTAATGCCAAATAATTTTGAGTCTGTGGAATTCCATTAATTTCTAAAAATGTCTTTTATAATAGCCTCCAACTTGGGAAAAATATCAGTGGAATTCTTATTGTCTTCTTCCCTTCAATTCAGTCCATAAGGGAAAATGCAACTGATTTCTCTATTTGTATTCTTTTGCTTTATCCTTTAAATATTTTTAAGAGTATACTTCCATTCCTTAATTATTGGTAAAATATTGTCGTAGGAAATATTTTCACTTAGATGTTATACTATATGTTAGTTTAGGTATTAATCATGGCTACATTTCTCATCTTTTCAACTTCAAAAAATTCAGATCCAGGAAGTCTTGATATCAAAACTGTGTTAGTCAGCTTTTCATTGCTGAGACCAAAATACCTGACAAGAACAACATAGAGGAGGCTCACAATTTCAGAGGTCTAAGTCCATGGTCTGCTGATTCCATTGCAGAAACATCATGGAGGAATGTTATAGTGAAGGAAAACTGCTCACCTCAAGGCAGCCAGTGAGCAGAGAGAGGCCAGGGACATAAAGCCTTCCAGGGCACCTTCACAGTTATCTACTTTTTCCAACTAGGTCCTACCTCCCAGAGGTCCATTCTGATGTCAATGGATTAATTCATTAAATGGATTAATGTACTGATGAACTCAGAGTCTCTACAGTCCCATTGCTCTCCAAAAGCTCCATCTTTGAACCTTGCTACATTGGGGACTATAATTTCAATACATGAGCTTGGGGAGACATTCCAGATCCAAATTATGACAAAACTTTTATGAAGTTCATGGAGCTGTGAGAAAGGTTATTAAGGGACTGCAGATACTTTCAAATATCACTAAATTTTAGGAATCTTTCATCATTTGTCATCTTGGATTTTAATAAATAAATCAGAAACAATGAATTTAATTGTAAAAAGTACATATAGCACCAAATACTTTTTTGACAAATAAGTCCACATGTCCATGGACTTATACATACTTACAGATACATAAATGGATACGTGATAAAAGGGTTGTGTATGAGAGATTAATAGCAATATGATTTTAAATATTATATATTTTCCCCTTCAAATTAGTTTTCTGAATTTCTCCATCATTAATGGAACATCCATTTACCCTATGCTTAGGCTTCCTAGTTTTTAAGTAACAATAGGTTTCATTTCATCTACTCCCCATATCTACCTGCCCACATTAGTGCTGTGTGTGTGTGTGTGTGTGTGTGTGTGTGTGTATGTGAGAGAGAGACACAGAGAGACAGAGAGAGACAGAGAGGAGCAGGAGAGAGGTTTTCTAACTTCAGTGCCCTTAGCATCCCTTAAAATCCTGTTAACATATTAATTGTTAGACACTATCTCCAGAGGTTCTGATTAAGTAGGCATGAGGTGAAGCTTGAGGATGTGCTTTCTAAACAAATTCCCATTTGATGATGCTAATGCAGAACCAGGGCTCAACTCTGGGAACCACTGTTATTATAAGCATGACCATGACTGCAGTTTTGGCCATTGTGAGCTTGTAGTTGTTACCTGCCTACTTTTCTTGCCTCTCTCCACCACTCTCACTCCAAATGAATACAATTGTTTTCAGCCATTGTTTCAAAATGCTGTTTATAATGTTTCCACTCTCTTCAAATGCTTCTGTCCTTAATTTCAATTCATTCAGAAATTATTTTTTGAATGCCCATTATATACTAGACACTAATCTCAACAGTGAGACTATAATAAATTTTATTGAGTTTATATTTTAATGGGGTGATAAAAACACTTGTTCATTATATGGAATTCTAAATATGGAACTAATGTAGGAGAATATAAACTATTGGAATTAGTTTGAATCCTTGGGTAGAATAATTAGGGAAAGGGGTACTGAGAAAGTGACACTTGATTAAAAACTATAAGGGAGAGAATTAGTGGCACTGGAGGCTGAGCAAATAAAGTGGTCCTGAAGTGGACCATAATGTTCCTGGAAAATCAAGAAAGGGAATTGTGTAAAATAACTCCTAAGTCTAATATTTAAAATTACCCATGGTCTTATCCTCCTTAATTAATACTTTATGGCAAGCAAAAGAGTCTACTTATGCCCAAAGATTCTGGAATTTCTTCTATACTCAAGATTTTTGTCATTCTCATTGACTGTTATATTCTCCTTCCTTTATCTGGGTGAAAACTCTCTACACCATCAAGTAAAATGCTATCATTGATGATGTGAAACTTACTCCATTCTCCCAATACATAATGAATCTTCTTTAAATTTCAACACCATTTCTTTCATATCACACAAACATGCACAACTTTATATGAACATATTGTATTCATATTTTTCTATCTCTTGATCTAAAATTATAAGCTGAAAAGTGAAGAGCTATCTTAATAGCTTTCTGTATCCTATAGCAACCAGAGTGCCTTGCAGTAAATTTTTAAAAAGGATTAGTCATGTTCGTAAGATTGAAAGCTCAGTAAAATTAGTGATTTAGTCTTTCATTTGACAAACATGCATTGAATGCTTCCTAAACATTGCACTAAGGATAGAGAAAAACAGCACTGGATCGCCAGCAAGTGACAAAAAGACCATAATCCAGTGTAGAAAACCACCAGCAAATGCAAAAGTACACACAAAATAATTGGGTACCTAGTTAGTGATATGCATCCGGTCTTTTATGTATTATATAGAGTTCTCTGAGAAGCAAACTTAATCCTGCCTTAATGTGAAAAGATGTTCTTAGAAGAAATGGCTGTGAAAGGACATGGGGAGGTGAGAAGCAATCAGATCAAGAAGCAAGTGTGATTCTTAGTGAAGATAGAAGGCAGTGTGAATGTATGTTTCCTAGACTGCTAGGCAGTCTACAGAAGATCCAGCAAAGCAGAAGGGTCACTGAGACTAAGTCAGACTTACAAAAGTTCCACGTCTCTGAGGATGGGTTTGCCTTAGTCTCACCACACACAGTCATTGACAAAAGTTAGCTTAAGAAGGGCTTAACCTTGGCATATGCAGCCATGCAGTTCAGAGCACAGCAGCTGGGTTCCTGGTCAATTATATTGCCTGTAGTGAGAGGCTTCTCAAGCACAGTTTAATGGCTGTCACCCTGTGGGAGCATCCTAGTTCAGCATGTGACTCAAACTGAGTCATAGGAGAACTTTCCAGAGTAAGCTACACTTGAGATGAATCAGAGATCTCAGGAATCAGTTCCAAGAAAAAGTGAGGCAGATCATAAAGCACCCCAATAAATGCTGGGATTTTTATCTTTAAGGAATGTCAGAGAAGAGTTTTCACTAGTGCAATTAACTTCATGACTATATGTCCTTAATGTTATTAAAAAAAAAACAGAAAATAATCCTGCTGCCATTTCAGTGCCATTTCATGTCCAGCAGGTTTTAAATTTACAATGAAAAAACATATTTTGAAGAAAGCACATTAATTCTTTGTACAAAATGTTTCCTTAGTTTGATGAGTTTCACGTTAATTTGAAAGAATTAGTATCTAGTCCCTGTAAGAATCTAGAATTCTAGATTTCACAATAAAGCTTCTAAAAGAAGCCTTGGAATTGAAGAGTTGAGATTCTCTTGTATTACAGACTATATTGTTAAAATCAGTTACAAACATCTCCAAAGTGTTTATTGAGAGATATAGAGAAACTAATGTATAAGGGCTTCATCTAGGAGAGATATTGAGCAGGAGTAATTGAAAACCTACTGTGCATCCTTTGCCATTCCCTAAAGGACTTTGACAATGTTTGATATCTATCATCAGTAAATACAGTTAGGCATGGTTGGTTCTCCCATTGTCTGGATTTCTCCCAAAAAAACTTTCTATAGTGACGGCTGCTTCCATTAGATGGTAGTAGAAATGGCTTTGAAATGCCGTTCAAAGATTATTTTTTGAATACTATTAACTTCAGATAAAAAATTTACATAATCCAAAAATTGTTTTTTTTTTCTTTATGAAACAATGTTTTATTTAAATAAAGATGGCCACTGGATTCTTATCACAAGCTACCAGATCATCTTAGTAATTAAACTGGTGGATGAGAAAGACATGGCCACATTTTGAATAAAGCAAAGGCAAACTGGTTTCTATTAATTACATACATTCCAACACATGAGCATCCATAAAATTGGCCTCCACACAGAATAATTGCTATGGGCTGTCTTTGAGAATTTGTAGTGATTTTGTACCGGAAGATGGGAAATATTTTACATTTTCTAACACCCAAGGACATTTGGCAACATCTGGAGACCCTTTTGATAGTCACATTTAGGGATTTGCTTCTCCACATAATACAAAGGGATTTTTCACCTGATCCACATCTCTAATGAATAAAACAGTGGACTAGTTGCTTTAGTTTCGGTGATTAAAGGCTGGGGCCATATTGGGGGAAAATCCTATGTGTTTCTGTAAAAGAAAGTTGCTATCTTATCACCCCATATGACTCAAAGACTAGACCAGTCCCTACTCTTCTATTGTGTTGCAAGAAGTTATTATACCCTACTTTATTAAATATTTACTACAACTGTATAGACACACACGTGCACACAAACACACACACATATAGCATCCTGATTTTGCAGATGAGAAAACTAAGGAAAAGTTTAAGTTTTTGCAGCTCATAAGCAGCATGGCTTAAAGATTTATATATATTCCAAACATTCTGATTTGGGTGGTTTTCCCCCTTGAAACTGTTATTGTTTTTTTTTTTTTTTTTAATTTCCATCTTCATTTCAGTGAACCCCTATGCCTTTTCTAATGAGAGCCCAATTATCTTCTAGGCACTAAATCTCATTGACTTTACTTTCACTGAGGTTTTCAATTCATTTGTGAGTGCTGAGAGCATCCTCAGCAATGTGATAATCAGCTAGTCAGTCTCAATACGTGACTCAGCCTTGATTCTGTTCTCTTCTCATCCAAAGTGACTATTTTTACTCTCCATTTTTCCAAATCTAGCTTCTCTTTCTGTTATGAACTTTGACCAGACAAACTCCATTTTACCCCGAGACTCCATTTTATGTAAGAAATGTTTCTCCTTTGTGAAAATTCTGCCTCTGTAACCCACCTCCTGCTAAGCACACCCTGTTTTGCAACTCATATCTGCTGAAAAATATTTCTTTTATTCTTATGTAATGTATTATTAAGGAATATTTTTGTGAGATGTTCCATTCATAGTTTCTTTTTTCTTGTGCATTGTACCATTTTTACCAACTTTGGGTCATTTTTACCAACTTTGCTTTCAAAAAGTATAACATTTGCTTGTGGTTTTTGGCTACAAAAGGTGTGCTCTAACTCCTCATAGGGGTTGAAGGTGCAGAGTTGATTTGGTCACTGCCCTTCAGCCCACTGGCAAATAAAGTTCCATGTCCTCCTTCAAGTGTGACCTGGTTATTTGTTTCAAATGCACCGCAACATCTTCAATACTTTTCTTGGATATCCTCACCTCTCTATACTCATATCATTCACTTCTTCAACTCTCCCTTCAATGCCTATAACAAAGAAGTCAATTTTAAAGTACTAGATTTGAGAAAGTTTTAGTCAGCATTTTTGCTGCTGTGACCAAAAGACCTAACAAGAATAATTAGAGGAGGAAAATTTTATTTTGGAGCTCATGGTTTCAGAGGTCTCAGTCCATAGACAGCTGGCTCTGTCCTTGGGACATGAGGTGAGGCAGAACAGTGTGATAGAAGTATGTGGTGGAGGACAGCAGCTTGGGACATGGAACCAGAAAACAGAAAAGGCTGTGCTCAACAAAGACGAAATATATACTCCCTAAGACATGCCCCCAATGACCCACCTCCTCCAGCTATACCTTATCTACTTTCAGTTACCACTCAGTTAATCCCTATCAGGGAATTAATGAACTGATTAGGTTAAGACTCTTCTACCCAATCATTCTTCTCAAAATCTTCTTGCATTGTCTCACACATGAGCTTTTGGGGGATACCTCACATTCTAAACCATAACAATGAATCTTCCATATGTGGTGACCAAATAAAAAGTACTATTTAGGTCATAAAGATAACCAGGGAAAAAGCAAATGCTGAGAAAAACAATTTTGAATGGTGGGTAAAAACATATATTGAAGTAGTCTGTGATGGTTAAGTTTATAACAAATTGCCTAGGCGACAGTACCCAGATATTCTGTAAAACCACTATACATGTCTCTGTGAAGGTATATTTAGATTACATTAACATCTACGTACACAGAATTTAGGAAAAGAAGATTATTTTTCTTAATGTAAGTGGATTGCATCCAATCAGTCTAATGCCTTAAGAGAAAACAGACATGTTACCTAGGGAAGAGAGAACTCAACTTCTACACTGTCTTTCAACTCAATCTTTGATATCAGCTCTTTCCTGAGTATTAAGCTGCATGTATGCTGCAGATTACAATCTTTCCAGGCCTTACAACAGTATAAGCCAATTCCTTAAAATCAACTTCTCTTTCTCTACATGCACATACCCTATTGTTTTTTTTTTTTTTTTTTTTTTTTTTTTT
>NW_025999853.1:19530152-19584099 GCF_001458135.2 Marmota marmota marmota
GGGGGAGGGGGGGGCGGGGTGGTGGCTTTTGTTGTTGTTTCTCCTGCTGCTGTTTTTTTGAGAACTAATACAGGATCAGAAGAAAAATGGCTAAAATTCCTAGGAGAGATTGCCGATTGCCTTCCAGGTCTCTGATGAAGTTGAAAGTAGTTTAAGGAGTTTAGCAATGTCAAATGCTGCAGAAGGACCTATAGTTTGATACAGAGAAAAGACCCGTTAATAATTATCTTTCATCAATGGTAACTTCAATAGAAGGAGTTGCAGTATCATGCTGGAACAAAATTGTAATGATTTAAACAATGGGTAGATATGATGATTTGGAGATATTAGAATGGAAAGCCTTTCCAAGATACTTGGTAATTTCAGAAGTTATCAAAGTAAAAGCCTTATTCCCTTGGCATGGTCTATCAGCCTCTAGGTGTTTATCACAGTTCTGCTGAGTCTCGCTTTCCCGACCCACCTACTTATTCTCTCAATCCTTATCTTCTTAAAGTACAGAACAATTATATCTCTCTGGTCCAAAAGCCTGTGACAGTCTCTATTTATTCAATTACCTATTATTTTCATTCTGGCTTCAAGGTCCTCTAGACTTTGGCCTGTTTCCTATATGCTCACTCCCACAAACCAAGATGATTTTTATTTTCTAGAATTTCTAAACATCCACTTTGCTTTCTAACACATGCTTCTCCCTTAATCTCAAAACTCTGTACCCTCTAGTTTGGAATCATATTTAATTAGTACTCATCGTTATAAAGTTATCTCATGTGCCATCAACCTCTGAAAAGCTTTCCTTTGCTTCTTAACTGTTTTTCTAAAGGCCGGTTTGTATATAGAAGAGATAATAGAAATAATATTTTTAAAACATAGACATTTAGGGCTGGGGATGTGGCTCAAGTGGTAGCACACTCGCCTGGCATGCGTGCGGCCCGGGTTCGATCCTCAGCACCACATACAAACAAAGATGTTGTGTCTGCCGAAAACTAAAAAATAAATATTAAAAAATAAAAAAATAAAATAAATCATAGACATTTGAAATTCCTAATATGAGCAATTTCTAGGTTTGGAATGATGACTTTCACTCATGGGGAACCCAAGTTTCCTGGTTTACCAAAACCAGGGTGTGACTCATGTCCTTGAAGACCAAAATAGGCCTCTACTTATAGAATACACATCCTACACCAGCAGGGTAAAGAAAAGAGGGAGAACAAAGACACATTCTCTCTTAAATTACCTAGGAAAGCTTCCACATAATACTTTGACTTTCAATCTATTTGCCAGAATGTGTCCAATTAAAGGATGCCACCAATTTAATGTCAACTGGGAAATGTAAACTTCATTTCTGACAGTGTTTTAATGCGGGAGATTGGAAGTGGAACCAAGCAACTCACAGTCTCTGTCATTGCCCATATTCTGTGTTCTTAGACCTCGGTAACCTGATATTGTAACTCTTGGGTAAACCTTGGGTAATAATCATATCCCTATTTATATCAAAAACTCGGAGAAGGTGGAGAGTGTATTAGCTATTGTATCCACTGTTCTGTTCAACACAGTTGTTTGCAAATAAAAGTGTATTGGTATTTGAGATGACAAATAGTAATTTCATCCTTTCTGAATTCAGAAACAACTATGAGAAATATAGGAGGAACTGAGAACATCCAATTGGACTAAGAGGCACACTTCAGACTTAAGACCAGATGAGACTTGCTGTAACTTGACACACAAATTTACCTCAGACAAAGAAATAACAGAACTTCCACTTTTTAAAGTGGCTTCTTTCTCTTTCCCTTCTTGTATAGAGGATAAGAAAAGAGAGGGCTTATACTCCTTAAGGAAAACAAGTCAAGAGGGGAAGGCAGAGAAAAAGAGAGCCTCAGAATGAAAATCCAGAGTTATGCATACTTTCCAGTCCTTTCTACCAACATAAGTTATTTCTTATGCTGTGGTTTGTACAATGAATGAGTAGAGGGAAGATCCAGAAGTGATTTTTCAATATCTTACCTCTGGGGAAATGGAATGAAACTTTACTTAGGCAGGAAGGGTAGGACAGTAAGTCTTTTTATTCACATGGTACATGCATGGTACACATTTATCAAAGTCATTGACCTGAGTGCTTCAATACTTTATGTCTAATGACTCATCACATGTTTTATGGTAATTTTAATAGGAGATTAGAATCGTATGGGTTTATCAACTCATCTATATAAGATCTAATCATAATTTATAGTGATTTCATAAGTGAAGTTGAGTTAATTTTTTTTCACTTAAAACATATAATTTACCTAGAATGTTCCAAAGCAAATCAAACAATTATTATCACATACAAACCTACTGTTTCTTCTTTATTTGGTTGTTAGTAGGGACTCCTTAATTACAAATTACAAAATAGCAGAATAGAAATTTGTGGAATAGAGATTGTGTTTAGTGATACCAGTGAGCCTGCTTACACAGAAGAGTCAACCATTAGGTGTTTGAATTAATCCGTTATTTCCAAACATTTGTTTGAATACTCTGTTGTAGTTTTTATCAAATTTTATCATTGTCTGTTCTTTATATTTCTGTCTCACCTGCTGGATTACAAGTTGCTGGATTACATTTCTGTAACAAGTCACTGTTTTCCCAGCACATGACTTATTATCACCCAATACAAGATCAATGAACATTCCTTTTTTTTTTAGATAAAGAAAATAATATATATATCTCCTACAGTTTTCATGTAGGAAACTGGTAGTTCCTATTTACATACTTGTTTACTTACTTATTTATTTGTAGACAAGAATGGAAAATATAAGAGGGAGAAACTAATTGTTTCCAAATATGGTGTTTTGAATTTATTTAGGTTTTACTGTGTTAGGGAAGTTTGAGAGAAAAACATAAATTGCTAGTGTACTGAAAAACACTCTATAATTGTAAAGAAAGAAATTATAAGTACTAAACCAAGAGTGTGGGTGCTGAAAGTGATAGATCCCTGCATACATCTTGGAGAGTACTGTAATCACAATTTTAATATAGATGCTTGTATTTGGCCATTATCAAGGAATCTCATTACTTTAAGTCATTCCAAATATATAATGAAATTTTGTTGATTCAACACATCTTGATTGAGGACTTCCTCTGAACCAGTTCTTGGTGTTGAGGATACAGTGCTAAAACAGAAAAAGAAAATCAGGCTTCCCATAGAGATTGTGTTTAGTGATACCAGTGAGTCTGCACACATACAGATAGTTACTGACACTTGGGAAATATAAAACAAAACATGCTGATTCTTTATTGCAAATCTTTCTTCATGTATCTTTTTTTTAATAGCCAGATTTCATGTAAACTTTTTAAAGATGAATTATCCCACAATATATTAAATTCTACCAAGCCCTCATTCACATTGCCTATGAAATAGATGGTAGCTGTTTTATAAATTATAAATCATCATGTACACAGCAGTCCTAATGAGATAACAAAAGAAAAGATGGGATATTTTTGTTCATTAACTCCTACCCTGACTTCTTGGGTTCATCACAGTTGAAATCAGCCTTTACCTAATTATTCCTTCTCAGTTCTTGAGTCAATTCTGAGTAGACAAAAGGAAATCTGCAGCCTCTTTCAACCAGAGAATATGGCCTGGACTTAAGTCTTTCTTTAATAAAACCAACAGACTGGAGTAAGTTCTGGCTACTTAGGGAACTGAACGTAGAGCATCCCATAAGTCCCTGGACTTTCTTTTCTTTTTCCTCTTTCTTTCCTTCACCAACAGATTGAACACATTCAATATGGCAAATATTTTCCTTCATATCTTCTAGATAATACTTCAATGATACGCTAACAATAGAAATCTTTTCTAAAACTATTTAACTGGAATAAACTACTACCCCAATAAACTGAATCCACTTCCCCATAATTCAACACCTGCATGGACCCTTCTTGTCAAATTTACCACTGACTGAATTTTGTCTGTATTATGAAAACCTATTAATACTGGCTAATAAACCCTTTTTCATGTATTTAAACTGGCCAAATCCAGGCCTCTAATTTTATCCTTTTGGACTTTTCTTCCCATAAAATAACCAGCCCTTCAGCAAGCTGGGTATAGGAAGACATTTATTTTAAGATATTGTACAACCATGACAATCTCCACACTGATCAATTATTGAAAACTCAGCATGTCTGAGCATGTTCAAAGTATGATGATATCTAAAGAAATATTTAATTTTACACTGTGTACCCTAAAAGAATATGGAAATAATGTATGCAAGAATGGATAAAAACAGTCTTGATGGTACAAAATATGTTTTCTGACATTGACTAACAACTATGAAAAATCAGAGTTGTTATTTATGCTTTTAGACATACTGCTTGAGTTAAGCAAATTTCAACTAGTTCTGCATTAGTCAGACCTCTAAGCTTAACATTCTGCATTGTTTAATATTTTCCATTACTTTGAAGATAAACACAGTCATTAATCCAAAAGCTTGGCAAGAGCAATGTTTTGTTGTGAAAAAAAGTCTTGATCACCAAGACTGTGGTAAATATACAAGTGCATAGGAAACTTTGACATATAATGTTTGGGAAAATGGATAAATAATGTTCTTGAAACATATTTGACTGAATGTTTATTCTGTAAATCACCATAACCACTTAAATAAGAAGCTTACAATGATGTTAAGTTATTCTTGAAATAGTCCAAAATAACTTCACATATAATTCAAATTTATTTTCCAGCAATCATAAGACTCAAATCATCCTCTCCAGTAAAACAGTATTTTCTCCAGTGAAGATATAATGTTATAGTTATTTTTTAAAAAGATATATTTGAGAGTAAAAAAAATCTATTTGTGTGTTTTCTCATAAATTCATTTTTTTGTGCTTGGTGAAAAAATGTAATCTTTAATAGAAATGAGGTTTAAAACTTTGTATTCCTACTTTATGCTAAACCCTCATAATGAGCTGAAACTACCTTTGGAAACAATGCAGTGAAATTCTTGAATGTACTCTTGACCAGCTCCAAATTTGTTCATCATAATTTTAGTGTTTCATCTTTTGTGGTGAAAATGATTTATGTTGTATTTAAAAATTTTTGTGGAACTATTTTACTTAAAGATTTTATGGAAAATTTCTACTAATTTGACAGGTAATATTAATTATCAATGAATTTTCAGATGATTTTACATAAAAAACTGAATTCACCACATCATTATTTGATCTTTTAAACATTCCTAGAGAACATGAGAACAAAATGTAAAATGATTATATATGATACCATTATATTTGAGACATACAAAGAATGTATATAAACATTTTAAAAGAGTTTCCATATCTATAGCTTATTTCTTTTCTTACTATTGTGAAATTTTTTTTTCCAGGTTGATCATTAAAGTGAGCCTTTGGATGATTACTTGATGAACACAATAAGAATATACTTTAAGGATAACTAATGTGTCAGACTCTCTGGGTCCATAAACAGGAATAGAAAAGAGTTACCAGCTCTACTTCTAATGAAAATGTCTAAAAACATAGGATCTATATACCTATCTCATGGACTCTTATAAGGAGAATTTCTCTCTGACGAAACTGATTTGACAAATAAAGGACTCAAGTTCATCAATATAAAATAGTGTACTTTCTCAAACCATGTTTCTCTATTTTTCTTGTTAGATGTCAGAGACAGAATAGAAACCAGTTGTTTAGTATATAAAGGATAAATTGTGGATTCAACTTGAGTCATCTAAGTTTTCTAGCTTTTTATATAATTTAGATTATATTTTCCACCTTTGAGGAAAATGAATTTGGAAAACTTTGAAAATGTTAGCTCAGCCTAAGTTGTATGATGAGGAGACATTTGAGGAAAAAGAACTGAATTTACCTTTTACAATAGATTCACTAGGTTCTTTCATGCTATATATATATATATAGCCGTGATGATTCCATGTATCCATGTAGGTTCATTTTATGTTTTCTAATCTACTAATAATGTGTTAGTCAGATTTTTGACTAGAGTACCTGATGAGTGTCAACGTACAGGAGGAAATGATTACTTTGGGATCATGGTTCAGTCCATGGTCAGTGAAGTCCATTGCTCTGGGTCTGAGGTGAGGCAGAGAATAATGGCACAGGAAGGAGAGAGACAGAGAGATCAAGAGAGAGATGGTGGGGGTGGTTAGAGAATGGCAAGAATCTAGAGAGAGAAAGAGATGCTCAAGAAGCTAGAGACAAAATAAAATACCCAAGGACACACTGGCCAGTGAGCTACTTTCTCTAGCCATATTCCACCTATTTTATAGTTACCACCCAGTAATCCATTTAAAGTATTAATCCATCAAATGAATTAATCCACTGATGTGGGTACAGCTCTCATAATTTGATCATTTCAACTCTAAACATTCCTGAATTTGCTGAACAACAGATTTTGGGGTAATAACTCATGTAAACCACAAAAAATAATGTGCTAAATATTGAAGATTGAACAGAAGGAATACAGAGAATACAATTGTAAAGAAACATTTTACTCTTTTTTTCATTGATTGATTTCTGGATTTTTCACTTAATAGCTAGTACTCAGGCAAAAACTGATAGACTGTGGGATCACAGAAAAATAACTTGTTCACTCCAAACTCTTCTTTATCTTAATAATAAAAAAGTACCATGTCTATATAGCTTCTATGATCTTTTCCTGAATAACACACACTTACACAGTATATTTCCTATGAGATTATCCATTGCAAATAACACTACTTTTTTCAAACAAGGAAAATAAACACTCTAAAAGGGAGGATTATCTGGGTACAATGGCACATACCTGTAATCCAAATGACTCAGGAGCTGAGGCAGCAAGATTTCAAGTTTGAGGCCAGCCTTGGCAACATAGTGAGACTCTCAAAAATAAATAAATAAATTTAAAAAAATTTAAAATTCTGGAGGTATAGTTCAGTGATAAATTTTCCTTGGATTCAATCCCTTGTACAAGAGGAAAAAAGAAAGAAAAATGAAATAAATACAGAACACCTGAGAATGATACATAAACTGGTATATGAACCAAATAAACATAAAAGTTATAAATTATCATGTTGCACCCAGATAACTTCAGCACAATATTAAAGTACTACAATTATGAATCAATATTGTAAAACCGTTTAAGAAAGCATTAAAATATATTCTAAACAATGCCTACAATCAAATATGAAAAAAGAAAGATATTTTGAAAAATAAAAATATTTTAAAGTATCTCCTGAAATATATACTTGAAGATGTAATCCACTCAAATACATAATAAATCAAAATTAAAGACACATGAACCAATACCTCAAGGAATGAACAGACTAGCAGAAAATCCTGAATCCAGGTAAAATATCATTAAACCCTAATAATTATAACAACTGGCTGAAAAACAGAATGCATTCTAGTCTTATAAATAAAAATTAATAGATTCAAAAATTTTAAAAGAGGGCAAAAAAATCTCAGTAAACAAACACTGGGTGGGTTGACCTGACAGAGAAAGTTTTAATAGTCCTTCATCATTCACAGCAAGGAAGTACAGAATATTGTTTCATTTCTGTAGCTTATAACTCGAAATAAAAATTGAACCAATGCTATTGAAAGTTGTAGGAGTAATCATTCTTAGAAAAGAACAAATAGACCATATCCTTCTGAATTAGCAAACACAGAAAGGAAAGAGCAAGAAAAATAAGTAAAACAAAGGAAACCTTTGAATTATAGCAAAATTGTTTAGATTTAGATACTTGAACCAAAACCAAACATCTAATAAAAGAGTACATGGAAACTTCACCTAGCCAAGATATAATAATAATGCATCCTGATATCTTTCAAAGGGAATAAAATAAATTATAAAAAAATGTAATCAGACAGCTTCATATTTTTTATTAGTATAACTTAATACCCTCCCACCAAATGGAAGAGCTTCAAAATTCAGAAAAAAATAATTTTTAATTAAGCTTTCCATAGTCTTAGGAAGATTATGAAGTTACTGAGAAATATTTGTTCCTTCTTTATAATAGAATTATACATTCCTGTCAACGGATCTGTGATTTATGAGTGCCTATGTTGCTATGGTACTGACCACAGGTTTTGAGTAAGTGATACACTGTAGCAATGAGGACATGACATGATGAATATGATATTTGCCATCTGAATTGGAAGCTTGAAAGGTTATTCATGACCTGATTTGACATCACCCTTGCATTCCTGTTCTCTGCCACGAGAATGCACCTTCTTACAGGAGCTACTCCTTCAGTCTGAATCTTAGAATGAGATATGGCAGCAAATGGAGAGCCAAGCTGAGCCTTGCTGAGTCAGACACAAAGCTGATCCATAGTTCTTATGGAGTGTGGGCCAGAAACAAGTATATGTTCTTATAAATCACTGTGATTTGGAGACCTTTTTTTATTTTAACCATATCAAAACTGAAACTACAGACATAAAAAGGATTCTTACTCCTCTGAGTAGGTAGTTTGCTGGATTTTTCTGCTCAGCATACATTACCCCTTTGTTCTGGTGTTAGCATGAAGATTTTTATTTTGTAATTCCTCTTTACCTGAGGTCCATTCAAGTAATTAGGATAATGCTATGCACATTTCCCAACTCCATGAATGGGTATAAGGGTCATGAGGATCTCAACACTTCTTCCTCCTTTGACCTGATTGAGTCAGAAACCTGAACACAAGTCCTTTCAGCCATGAGAGACATGCTCATTAGTTTTATGTCATGAGCTGGTTACCAATATGGAGCAAAGGTTTCTCAAGATTTTCTCTAGACAGCTGTCCAGATCCTTCAGGATCTATCAGGCAAAGACAAATTGTTTTAAATAGATCAAACATGAAATTAAAATTGAGACATGGAAAGCGACAGAGTTGTGATGATATTATTAAAACCTTAAATACATCCATTGTATTCTTGGAATTTTCTGGAGTAATAAATCTCCTTTTATATTTTAGCCATTTTGTCTGGATAATTTTTTATGTTTTACTCTTAATCAAAGTAATGTACTTTGCTATAGCTCCCGTTTATCTTTTATGATTTGAAATATTAGTGAATGAAGAATAACGAAGACCTTGGATCTAAGAAACAGCATAAAACTCAATGAAAGAGGGCTGAGATTGTGGCTCAGTGGTAGAGCACTTGCCTGACATGTGTGAGGCACTGGGTTCGATCCTCAGCCCCACATAAAAATAAATAAAGGCGGAAAGGGGGAATGGGGTAGTGGCTCAATGGCAGAGTGCTTGCCTAGCATGGGTGAGGCACTGGGTTTGAGCATTAGCACCATGTAAAAACAAAAATTGAGTAAAATAAATAAATAAATAAATATATACATAAACTCAATGAAAGAGGAAAATTCCAAAAACAGCTGTATGCTTGGCAAAGTAATTGATTGCATAGAGGGAAAAGCCATCAAGAAAGCTTCAAGGAGGGTTTTTTTTTAAGAAATTTGTCCCAAGTAAAAACAACTACAACAAATTATTAAGAAACTGGAAGATGTCAATACTTGAAAATCGATGTGTTTGCATTTTTTTTAATTCTCCCAGTATCAGAAAACAAAGATAAGTCACAAATCCTACCATCATTATCTACACAAGAAAACCATCATTTGTAGACTCAAAGGCAATTTTGAGAAGGGGTAGATTATAGGATGGAGGATCCATTTGTTCTTTTTGCTAGAAGTTAAATATGTTGCCAACACTAACAAAATCTTAAAATAAAATTAACAAAAATCTAGAAATGCAAAACTCTTCATTTACAAATAAGAAGTTAGTAAATCAAGAAATATAAGTTTATGCATTTTATATTGTAAATATAACTATGCCAAAAGTAATTTAATATTTTGTCCATTTTAATTGTGAACACATTTTGTAAGTTAGCTAAATTCTCATCTATCATGGAAGAAAGTGAATACATAAGATAAAAAGGAAAGATAAAGTCAATAACAATGAGGCTACATCAAAACCTATCATTTCCAGGTTGCCAGCCTCTCTCAAAACAAATGAAGTCATACATAGTTAAAGTGAACAATTACCTCTTACAAAATGCCTGAGAATGCAGAGGATTAGAAAGAAAGGGAAATTTTACTTTATATTATAAATCATTCCAGATAAACATTTGCACTTGAATTTCTTATTCACTTTAGTGTATTATTTTTGTTTTTATAAGAAAATAGTCTAAACTCAGCTAGTGAGAGTTTTAATTTAAAATAATAATTGAACTATATGCTACAAGCAAGAATTCATACTGCAAAGCAATTTATTGAACATTAAACAAACTCAATAATTTTAAAAGCGAGACCCAAGACTGGAAAGTTCCAATGCTCTCTTCCCATGAATTTAGAGTAGAGTGTGAACTCCAAAAGTCATTAGTAAGAAAAGATTTTTTTTTAATGGGCAAAAAAAGCGTACAGAATAGACAGCAAGTAAGCCCATGAAAATAAATAGCTTAATATCATTATTCATTAGGAAAATTGAAATTAAAACTACAATGATATATTACCATATACCTACCTTTTATAGAAGTTATAAAAGTGAAAGGCTTACTATATCAAGAGTTGTAGATGCAATGAAGTAACTGGACCTCATATACCCTCCTGATTGGAATGTAAAATATTGTAAATATCTTAGAAAATAGTTTGATACTTTCTTAAATAGTTAGACACACAATTGCAATATGACCTCGCCTTCCAACTTTGATGTGTTTACCCAAGGATAAGAAAAACTTATGCCCATATTAAAGACATACAACAATGTCCTTATCAGCTTTATATACAATAGTTAAAAACATAAATTAGGACTTCCAGAAACATGGTATGAGCTGCTCCTCTATGATACAAATTATAAAGAACAACACAAACAAAAATTACTTAAGGTTACTGGAAATTGTCCTAAGGACAAAAAAATTAAGAAACATTTCTTCAATATAGTCTTCTAAATGTCCATAATAACAATGGACATTTGAAAAACATGAGCCACACATGCTCTGTCTTCTCTCATCTCCAGTTCAGTTTGACAGAAGCTCCAATTGGGTGAATGTGTCCAAATAATGAGGTTTGGCCTCTTACCAGGTACGTGTCAAGGACTACAATATCTCCTCAAGAGGCGAAACCTAAGGCACTTGTCACACTCACAGGTTCTGTCCCCAAAAGGATAAATTCTGATTTAGTGCAGCCCAAGGGCTGAGGAATCCCTTCATCCACTCAGACCTTACTCATAGATGGAGGCTCTAAGTAGGCAAGGAAGATTGACAATAATGGGATTATTAATAAGCATACTCCTTGCCCCAGCTTGTTCATGGAGGAGTAGAGATTTCATACAAGTAATGAAAATAAACAACAACATCAACAACAACAATAACAAAACTGGGACTCAGCACCATACTCGTAAAGTAGGGTGGTCACTCCAAGGAGAATGGTCCAATGTTGCCGCAGTCTGGCTGGGCAAACTAACCAGGGGGCAAGTGACGAGGAACTTGTGAAGGTTGATACAGCAGGAGCGGGAGCCGTTTATTGTAGGACAGGAGGGGTATATATACATAACTGAATACACAGCTTAACTTAATTGACATCATTAGATACAGCAGTCAGTCAGTAAGGAATCTGCACACTTAATGGCTCGAGTTACTTCCCAAACCACTCCTTCTGGCAAAGTGCCAGGTGCCATCTTGACTTGTCTGTGGCTCTCAACACAATGTCATCTTCCCATCTCCAAGGCAATGACTTAGAATGTAGCCAAGGGAGAAGCAAGACACAAAACTGGAAAGTTGCAATGCTCTCTTCACATGAATGGACTTTATTTAGAGTACAGTGTGGGAAAGTTCAAGTCTAAAGAGGATCTCCAAAACTGTGGGGATTAGGAACAGGGAATTTGGAGTAAGCACTTAAAAGGAGGCCTATAGTACTGAGAGAGCAATGAAGTCAAAAGTAGGCCAATTAGTGTACCATAGAACCAGAGAAAGAAAGGGCCCAAAAGAACTAGTTTTGGTTTCAGAACAAACCTCAAAGACTGGTTTTAAATGCAAAGGGACCTGCATTTTATTGGATCAGACAGTGAAATAATTTAGACCTCAAGGCATTGCCCCAAACAATACAGCAATCAGCTGGCAATTAGTGAAGCCTAACATCTGGGTGTGCTACCAAGAGAGAATTTATCACAGAGAATAGCAGAAGAGCCAATGAGAGTACTGCTAAAACTGTTAGCCCTAGTCATTCCTGGGCGACTGTGCACATGCACAAGCTCATACAGAGATGAGCAACAGGAGGGGCTTCAGACTGCAGGGGAAACAGATGCCATCAAAATAGTCCAGCCAAAATTATTACTCTGATAAGCAAGGATCAGCACATCTTAAACAGGAAACTTCAGCAACCAGAGTTACTCCAGAATGTCTAAAATGGCCAGTTTTCCACAAAATAATATGAGACAAAGCAAAGAAACTGGAAAATGTGATCCATATATAGAAAAACAACAAGAACAAAAACATGTAACAGAAATAGGTTGTGAGAGGGACCAGATGTCTGACTCAGGAGACAAAGTCTTCAAAGAAACCCTTACATGTTAAAATAACCACAGGAAACCATGCTATCAGACATGAAGGAAGGAGGGTTTTGTTGTTGTTGGTTTTGGGGTTTGTTATTTTTTTTTTCTGATTGACAATGTGAGAAAATCCAAAGACCTATTCCTCAGTGAAGCTCTTTAGAACTAGAAAAGGATAATCATGTGATGGGGTTTATGCTTAATGAAAAAATACCAGGCAGAATTAAACATATTGTATTAGTTTATATAACACTTTACAGAGTTTAAAATAATCTACAGAGGACAGATTACTGGTAGCCTAACTGTAAGGAAAGAAAGAGGAGGTGTGATGGAGGAGGGGAAAGGAGTCACTGAAATTTTGGGGAGTGATTATTAAAAAGCAAATTAATATTATGATTGTCCTTACTTTGTAGATATATTTCAAAATTCATCATGTTTTGTAAATATGTAGCTTATTTATGTAAGTCAAGAAATTTTCTTTAAAAAGATGAACAAAAGGGTTAAAAAAAAAGCTACCAAAAGAATGTAGGAATAACAATTTGCTGGGATTGTATCATAAAAGCATTTAACTCAAGAGGTGTCTTTAGAGGCTCTATTCCCATATGAGGCACTTTAATAGCTCATTATAAAAACTGTTGATATTTTTAAAACATATCATATTAACATAAAAACAGCATAGAATTAGCGCTAAAGGCAGACAGAAACATTTTGAAATTCTCCACCCATCCTGTAATCCTTCATGATTTGAGGGTTATTCTAAATGCAGAAGGGATTGATTACTTGAACATCTGCAAAAGAGATACTTAGTTTGCTCCTTTCTCAGATTGGTGTTTATCAAACTTCAGAATGCATAAAAATTACTGTTTGTTTTACATACAAAATAAAACGATGTACAATCAAGTGCTGCCTAAGGATGTTTCAGTCAACAAGGGCCCGTGTATGTGATAGTGATCCCGAAGATTATGTCGCCCAGTGATGTCATGGGCATCTTAGTTTGCATTAAGTACACTCTATGATGTTTGCACAATAACAGAATCACCTAAAGACATACTTCTCAGAACATATGCCTGTCCTTAAGCACTATGTGACCATATATGAAATATGTAGACAAGTTGGGACAGAGTCAAGTGTAATTTAGTACAGATGTGATTTATGTCATACAAATGTGAATGCAATAAAAATCAAAGTCAGAAAGATTAACTCAGTTAAAAAAATTATGTTATCACAATGGATATAAAATTAGAATCATGAGTTTGGTAAGGAACATTTTTAACCCCAGTATCATTGAATAACTGAGGAAGACTAGCAGGAAATACAACAATGTAGAAGGAAAATGTAGTAGCAGTGGGAGATTTTATCTCAGTCTTTCTTCCTGATTACTTAAATCTCAAGGAGTGGTCATGGAAATCCAAACGTAAGGGAAAGTAAATAAGCAATTATGTTAGTTGGCTCTGGTAGCAAAGGCTACTGTAATAAAATACCACAGAGGTTTTGGCTAAAACAACAGAAACTTATTTTCCCAAAGTTCTGGAGACTAGAAGTCTAAGATCAACATGCTCTCAGGGTTGGTTTCTGGTGAGGTCTCTCTTGCTGACTTAGAGTTATATATCTTTTTGCTGTGTCTTACATGCCCTCTCTGTTCACACAGGAAGACAGAGGTTGCTGGTGTCTCTTTTTTTAATAAGGACACCAAACAATCAGGTTCAGGTTGGGGCTCCACCCTTTTTTTAACCTTAATTATGTCCCTATGGGCCCTATCACCAAACAAAATCTCATTGGGGATTATGAACATATGAATTTGGGGGATCACAATTTAGCCCATAGCAGTGACATAATCCATAGATTCAAAAGTTGATGTTTGTTTTTAGCACATTTAGTAATAAAAAAGACTATTCTTATTAGTCCTTTATGATGACTAATTTGACATTCAGGAGCCTAGGTTTTAGAGGTACATTGACTACTCAGAGGATCATCATTTGTATTAATTTATTAGTTTTTGTACTTTTAATGTTTGGCATTATTTGGGGAATGAAGATCATATTGAATTATCAACTATTAAAAAAAACTCCCCAGATCTCACTTGCACAGCAAAATAAGACAATGCATTACTTTTGAGTTGTCCATAGGTTAAATAGTGGTTTCTCTGACATTTCTCTGGTGTTCATTTAAGTAATCATGTTCGTTCATGTAAAGGGTTGTCTGGGGCTGGAATGCCCAAGATGGTCTAATTTGTTATTGAGACAATCAATCAGTGCTGACTTTGTGCTGAGGCTTTTTAATTCCCTTCTATGTAACCTTCTGTCCTCTGGTACTCTTGCTTGGCTTCTAAAATGGTATTCTCAAGGCATCTGAAAGTGCTACCTTCAAGTCCTATCCTCATAAGGGCCAGGCCTGGGAATCATTTCTGTTTGTCAATGCAAGTTACAAGGTGAGGACAGGTTCAAGAGGTAGGCAATATAGACCAGGACTCTTAATGGGAACAGTTGTAAAGAACATGTGGCCACTTTTAATGTACTTCATTCTGGTCCCAATTGTTTACTTTTCTTCCACCAGGAAAATCTCCAAAATAGTCACCCAATGAAAGGATCAGGCCCAAAGTTCACTATGGACTGATACAAAACTATCTGAGTTAGGAATGCAGTTTTCTGAATGTATCCCCTGTTGATTGAGAGATTTATAAACAGAAAAGACTAGTTGTACTTCCTCCCTATACACACAGAAAATATGAGGGAGATTTAGGCATAATAGACATTTACAGTCAGAATGGGGAAAGAATACTAAGGATATAGCAGTCACTTGACATATAATTCTGAAAATATCTGGGTACCTGCCATCATCTCTGCCTATTTGTAAGAGTACTCTTTGATAAGGGCTCATTTCTGCTCCAAAATAATCCTTTTGTTCTCTGTAACTCTTGGCTCCTCCTTCTGGATCTTTGGTTCTGTGGTCTGAGATATCTTTTCTCTTAATAAGAAATGCACTATTTTTTGAAGTTGAGAAGTGCTCTAAGCCTGTCTTCTGCCCATTGAAAGTTCAGGTCCCAGAAGTTTCTTTCCTATTTCAACTTAAAGCTTCTGATCTTTGCTTTCATTGATATCACCCTTAAACCTTTGTTGATTTCATAAGAATTCAAATTAATTCCATATTTCAAAAGCCACATCAATAATTAATTTTAAAACCCACCCAAGTGCACAGTGATTCCTGGGAGTCCTCACTTCATTACGCCATATGTTGATTTTAATTTAAAAGTGAACTAATGTCTCATTGTGGTTTTATTGTCATTTCACTTATTACCACTACACTTGGGTGATTTACCTTTCTTTGTACATTTATGATTCAAGTTAGAGAGAACTCTATCGACTTGAACTGCATATGAGATAGCTGAGAAGAATGTCCTGAAGATTTTTAGACACCCATCTAGCAAACACTTTTGGGATATGAGACTCCAATTCAAATCTTTCATCAGAGTTCTAAATAAAAACCTTATTGCCACAGCTTTGATTAAGTCTCTGTCTCCAGAGCTTATTTGATGTTGAGGAGTTTTTATTTCCAACCTAGTATATTCTGGCTTTTTACATATGTTCTCAATCCCTGATTTCAAACCATTTCCTTCTTTAGCTGATCGTTTCTTCCAACACCTTATCACAGGCACCTAGATCAAACCAATTGGCACTCTCAACATTCTGTCCACAGATGCCTTCAACCAGTTCCAGTTCATTACGTGCATTCTCAACCTTTAGGTTCCTTCAGTCAGTATTTTTATTAATTTTTCTGTCCCTATATCACATGGGTTATTTTTTTTCTTTATCCTCCAACAGTCGCTTTGCAATTTTTCTAGTCTTACAATAATAGATTTCTCACTCCTTTTTCATGTTCTAGCACCCATCTGGTCCTAAAGTCAGTGAAACAATTATGTTAAAGTTTTGTTTTAGTAGCTCCCAACCTCTAGGTACTTTTTCTTTGTTATGACTTGGATACAAGGTGTCCCCCAAAAGCTAGAATATTCAGAGATGAAATGACTAGATTTTGGAAAGCTGTAACCCAATTGGTCCACCTTAGTTTGAATGGATTAACTGGGTGGTAAGTATAAACAGGTGGGATGTGGCTGAAGGAGATTAGTTATGGTGTGCACGCCCCAGAGGGCTTACTCTTCCTTGTGGCTCCTTCCCCTCTCTTTCTGGCCTCCATGAGGTGAACAGCACCCTCCCTTGGACACCCTTCGGCTATGATGCTGTGCCTCACCTTGAGCCCAGAGAGACAGTCAGCTAACCATAGACTGAACTTCTGAAACCATTAGTCAAAATAAACTTTTCCTCCTGTGATTTATTCTCTTGGGTATTTTGGTCACAGTATCAAGAAGTTGACTAACACATTCCTGCATCCATTAAATTTTGGTTTAAATAAATCACACTAAAGTACAAATATTTATTATTTCTCACCATTTTATGGGTTGGCAGATGATTCTCATACTGATTTACCCACGTTCCTTTTATTGGCTGATAAAGGGTAAATGGTAAGGTCCAAGCTGGCCTGTCACCTGTCTAGCAGTTAATGTTCTCTCTAATGTGGAATTTACTTCTACAGTGGTCTGTTATTTTCTAGAAGCTGGCTTCTAGGCTTCCTTATATGAAGATCTGAGAGGGAAAGGCAAATTCTCAGAGTATCTATAAGACCTTTCAGTTCCTGAATTTCTCCATTAACTTCTGGTACATTATATTCATTAACAGGTATCATAAGGTCAGCCAGGATTCAAGGCATGTGGAATTGGAGTTAATCTCTTGATACCAGTTATTACAAAGAATCTGTGGCCATATTTACTCGATCCTAAAGAGTAATGTGAACATGTTAATTAATTTTAGTTTAAAAATTACAACTCCTGAGACAGGTGCAGTGGAGTACACCTGTAATCCCAATGGTAGTTCAGCAGGCTGAGGCAGAAGGAACGCAAGTTCAAAGCCAGCCTTGGCAACTGTGAGGTGCTAAGCAACTCAGTGAGACCCTGCCTCTAAATAAAATACAAAATAGGGCTTGGGATATGTTTCAGTGGTAGAGTGCCCCTGAATTAAATCCCCAGTACCCCCCAAAAAATTACAATTACTAGAAAAGAAAGAATAATTGTATTTTTTATTTTTAACTTTAACAAAAAGTAATTAAGTAATTAACTTTTGCAAAGGAGTAAAACAGCTGATTTCTTGCTACACAAAAATGCTTTATATTTATTTTAGAAAAGACTTGACTTGATATTTTGGTTTTAATTTTCTTGAAAAACTTAGGTCTTCTAAAGATAGAAATTGTTTTAATAAAATAGGAAGAATCCTGTTTCTTATAGCAAAGCTAAGAAAGAGCAGAAAACACATCATTTTGATTGGATTCTTCATAAAAAGAGCTTTATTGTGTATGCTACTGAGAATAATATTGATGACTTGGAGATATCATTAAAATATTTGGTCTATATGCATGTAATTAAAAATTTATACAGAGATTTAGAATCAATGTATCTTACACACTGAAAAATTCTTTCATTTACTTTTCTGCAGTTATTACTTTACGTATAGTGTGGATTTTTGTGCAATTTGGTTTTGTTAATATAAGATTAGTTTTGTGAGTTTTTGCACACTTATGAGTGACATTAGCTAATTCTTGTAACTGTTATAGAGTATCCTATTTTGCATAATATATTTTGTATTGTTTATTCATTCTTTTATTCTTAACATTTCCAAATTTGCTCTTATAAACAACACTAGTTAAAAGATTTTGTTTACATCTCCTTGAATGCATGTGCAAAGTTTGTCAAGCACTGGAAATGCTGACTTATGGAACAGGAACAGATTCAAGTGTGCTATAGTGCCAAATTATTCCCCCAAAGGACTGACAATTTACAGCCCCACCCAGAGTGCAAAACTGTTTCTGGGAGTCTACATTATCCCTAACACTTGAGATTGCTGGAGATTTTGATTTTTAATTTAAATGATTGAACTGATGTCTCATTGTGGTTTTTAATGTGAATTTCCTTTATTAACCTTGGGCTTGGATTGTTTGCCTTGTTCCTGTTGATTTACATTTCTTTTTGTATTCCCAGTTTCTAATTCATTGTCTGTTATGTATGTCCTTTAGTCCTTGACCTGAATTTTTAACAAGGAAGGACCTTAAGTAATTTTAAGCAGGTAGACTGTAGATCACACTTTGAGGAGAAAAAAAAGAGATTCTTTAAGTCATCATACCCAGCTGACAGTAGAAGACCATATCCTTAAAGCATTAATATCCCTTTGGAAATTATGCAATAGAGAGATGATATGAAATTTTCTCTTTATAACCTCATCTTACTATCATACAATGTATTTATAATGCAATAAAAAAGTTACTAATTGCCTTGGCACAACATGCTATGTCTTAGTAGGCATTGTACTTCTAAGCTGAAAATGTCAGTAATGTATGTCTAGTCTCTGAAAATCTTCACTATTTCCAGGTATCCTCAGTGTGGGGTGTGTGTGTGTGTGTGTGTGTGTGATTAGATGAAAATTGATTCAGTCATTTGCATACTTTGCATTGTTTATCACTGAGGATAAAAAATAAACAGGATGCTAAAGCTTCTCAAGAGCAGATGGAAAACAAAAGTACAAACTACAATATAAATACTTGAGTAGAGTTGGAGAGTACAAGGACTGTCACTGAATGTAGAAGAGGTCACTTAAGTAAACTGATGAGGTCAATCAGAGTTGTTAATGGAAAAATTGTACCTAATGTGAGCCTTAAAGAATAAAGAGGTATTGATTAGCAAAGTGCTTCAAAATCCCTCTTATCTCAACCCCCTGTGAATCTTTTATAAATAATGAAATTTAAAAGACCAGCATTTTAGCTACTGAGTCAAAATCCTTGAGGCTGGATATGTGGCATGCATATTTTAAAAATCCTCCATCTGAATTTCAAGCTAGGCAGAAACTAAATGTGTGATATGTTAGGTAAGTGCATGACATAGTAGATTCTCAATGACATCTATCAAATGATGGAAAAATGAATGAATGGACAAGCCATTAGACTTCACATCTCCTGGCTTAAATTTTATGCTTATCCTGAAGTTTTTGAGGAACCAATAATAGATTTCAAGCAGAGAGTGAAAGTTGAAATTAATTTAAACAAAACAATATTCTAAAATGACAAAAGAAGCTCATACATTTTTTTAAATTTCTTTTTGTTTATCTGGAGCTGTGACCAGAACTTATAAATGATGGTTTTCCTTATAATTAATCTCTTACTTAAGGTGCTTAAACTCAATACAATGGTGTATACAATTTACCTGAACCTATTGACAGAAGAAATGATGTAAACCTAACATGAAAGGACCAACTGTCCTATTTTCTACCTGCTATGAGAAACATGACATACACCACAGAGAAAAAAATAATCATTAAGTTTTCTGGCATTGTAATGAATAATTTAAACATATAAATGATATTCTGCATATTTTATTTTATAATGGAGCATATAATCTCTTTTGGTTTTGACAGCATGCTTTTTTTTTCCAGTCTGATTTTTGCAATGCTATATCTTGGAAAAGCACTTAGCTGATTAAAAACGCCCTTGCAGTCCTCCATGAATGGTAGGTAGAAAAAAAAAAGTGGAAAGTAAGACAGAGGAAGGTATGGAAGAGGTGACAAGAGAGGACCTCAGTCACTCAAACCTTAATTAAACTACCATTCACCCTGCCTCCTGAGTTCTGGTAAGAAAGATCAACTTAAAGGACCAAGGACCTGAGTTATCATGACTTTCCTTGATTGGCTTAATTATGTTCAGGACACTTGAGGAGAGAAACCCAAGAAAGCAAATGGCCAAATGTGAAACTAAGTCAGTATCCACCAATGAATGAAGAGCTAGGGGAATTTAGATTCTTGCAAACCAAATTGTACTGGACTCTGTTATGGTTTAGATGGGAGAAGTCCCCTGAAAAGTTTATATGTTAGTTAACGCAGAAATGTTCAAAAGCAAGATGATTAGATTATGAGAGCTATAACCTAATTGGTGGTTAACCTACTTTATGGATTTGAATGGATTATTGGGTGGTGAATATAAGCAAGTAGGAGTATGTGTAGGAAGTAGATAATTGAGGTCATGTCCTTGGGGATTATAGCCCCACCCCAATCCTAAATGCGCTCTCTCTCTCTCTCTCTCTCTCTCTCTCTTTCTCTTTCTGCCTCTCCCTCCTTTCCTGCAGCATGAGCTGAACAGTTTTGCTCTGCCATGCCTTTCCACCATGGTGTCCTGCCTCACCTTAGGCCTAGAGCAATGTAGCTGGAGAACTATGAACTGAGATCTTTGGAACCATGAATAAGAATAAAGTTTCCTCCTTTAAATTGTTCCTTCCTTCCTAGTATTTTAACCAGTAATGTAACATGACACAGGCCCAGAGCAATAGACAGATTGTCACCACCACACTCTTGGTTATCTTCAACAAGTGTTACCTGAGATTCTATGAGCATATTAGCATGTGAGTACAGAGAGAATGCAGAAAATAGATATCTTAGTTTTTTGGGACTATCACAACATACAATAAACTGGGTGGTCATGAAAAACAAAATCTTCTCACATTTTGGAGGCTGGGCAGCCCCAGATCAAGTCATTGACAATCAGTGTCTGGTGAGAGCCTGTTTCTTGGATCATAGATGGCACTGTCTAACTGTATTTTCACCTGGTAGAAGGAGCAGGGAAGCTCTCTGGGGATACTCACCCCATTCATGAGGGATCTACCTCCAGGACCTAAACATCTCTCACATGGCCCACTTCCTAAAACCATCATCCTGATGATAAGGTGTCATCATATGATCATTAAGGGACACAAATGTTCACACAAAATGCCCTCTCTCTCTCTCTCTCTCTCTCTCTCTCTCTCTCTCTCTTTAGAACTGAGCTTCAAAGACTGCTTGACAGATGTAGGGTCTCATTGCCTGCAAGACACACCACATGCTTGAACTCAACTTAAACACTATGCATTCATAAAAACCTAGAGATGAGGAGTACACAGCTGAAACTCCTCATCTCTAGGTTTTTATGAATGCATAGTGTTTAAGTTGAGTTCAAGCATGTGGTGTGATCCATGTTCAAATACCTACCATGAACTCATTGCCATGAGTTCAAGCCAGATTATAAACTAACTTTTTCACCAAGCTCTAAACAGAGTGGAATTTAAATGAAAGTGTATCTGGTAATGGCAATTTCCAGGCAAATGTTATACATTTGTCTTGTGAACTGTGTCCATTAACTCTGTCCTCTATTTTCCCCTTTCTTCTCATAAAACAAAAAATGTAAGGATTACCATGTAGTTCACAGTAGACTTGACTCAATTTCCACAGTTGACTGTACCTTTTTCAAAGAGCTCTTCTGATGTTTCTCTCAAAATTATTCCAATGACAAAAATGATTACTTATTCCTGCAGCACCTAAAGAGTCTTCAAGAATTTTCAATGCCTAAAAACTTGAGTTAAAGTTAGGGGAGAAGTTTCAAATTTGACTTATAAAATATAAACTCAACATACAAAGTTGAAGAGGAAATAGTATGCATAATAGGTTTTATAAAAATTATATCCTAAATATAAACCACATCAGTCTTTCTTTTTAAAAAGATACTTTTTTAAAATTATATATTTTATTTTATTTTTTTGCTTCATGCAGAAAAGCCAAGTCTAAAGCTACATGTTAGATAGAATCATTTTTTATGTATGGAGGTAAATAATTTTTTAAGTTGTCCAAAAAAAAAATCATACCAAAGATGCAACTCACTCAAACAGGGGACTGAAACAGCACTTACCTGATACAAATGCCTTTGGAAATCTTTACCTTTAAATGAGACTTAAAGTTCTTGGAACAGAAGTTCAAGAGATCTAAATTCCAACGTGGAAACTGAAATGTTAAAGCTATGGCTCACAGATCTATAATTTAAAAAAAAACATTAAAGAAGCTCAAAACACTATATTTTCATATAATAACTATTTCAAAGCTCTCACATATCTCTCAAAGGTTACTAGTCATTCTTTTTAGTATAATGTGTTATGTCTAGATGGTAGAACCAGCCAAGTTTAGATGAAGCACACTTTCAAAAAATATATCTTTATTCTCCCTCCACAGGCAAAAACTTAGGCCAATGCTGACTTGAGTTGAAGTGAGAAGTGTGTGTGTGTGTGTGTGTACACACACATCTTTCTGTGAATTCCAATTTCACTAATCTTTCATTCCTTTTCTCAGCTCTTAGAAAATGAAGTCTGTTGATACTATTCTTAGGTATACAGAAAATATTAGCAAGGCTTAATGATTTTAGAAATAACTGGTTACTAGACACAATAAAATTCAAAAGTATGAAAGTTAATGTTATTTTGGATATTGAAAGTATTTTCAGAACTTTTTCATGTTTTAGTCCATGCTGAATATTTAATAGATACATGCCGCAGTCTGGCTGGGCACAAAATCACGAGCCACTCACAGCCTTGTAGATTCAAACAGCAATTCTTTATTCCCGAACTCACACTCTACACATTCTGGGCAAAATCCACACTCTCCACCGGGCTCTGAATCCCAAATACTCTCTGAATCCCGCGAGAACTCAACAGGAACTCAAGGCGCCTGAGGCAGCAGGATACGCCCTCTTCCTAGCAGGAATCACCTTAAACCTGGAACCGCCCTAAACCCAGAATGCCCTAAATCCCGATCCACCCTAAACCCTGATCCACCCTAAACCCAGATCCGCCCTGGTCCTTGAGCAAGGTCACCTTTCATGCAAAGTCACTGCAAATGACCTGGGTCCACCATGGAGAGTCCTTCCTCTAAGCAACATGGAGTAGGCTGACAAAGAAATTGCGATGCATCATTCCTACTTGGCAATGGCTCTCAGCAGATACATGCTAAAAAAAATTCAAGAAGCTTTACCACTTAATTTACCAATGGCAACTATATAACATACTTTGGGTGAACCTCTTTTCTGTAAATTACAGGCAATAGATTGTTCCTTTGGGTTATATCACTAATAACATACACATATACACACTCAGAGTACCTCCAAAATATAACTTATACAAAAAATACCTCTCCATTGTCTATAGATTTTATATTCCACAGTGGATTTCAGCAGTAGAGAAACTGATTTACACACATATATAAATTACCAGTTTATGGTCAGATATATGTAAGTTGTTAATAACTGAAGTACCATCTTTGACATGTTATATATTATATACAGTGTATTTTATTTGGTTAAAAATAAGAAACAATCAGGAAATATCTACTAAAAAATAAAAGAAAAAACATCCTGAAAAATGTATAGTTTAATATGAGTAAAATGCCACATATGTTTACAATTTAGTATTAGTGAGGAAATTAATAATGGAGAATTTGTACTCAATATTTAAAAATCAAATAATTATTTCTTCTATTTAAACCCATTGTCAATTCAAATGTACTTACTCTTCCTTTATTAAGTACACTTTCATTTTCTTGAATTGAATGATATGATGGCCAAGATTCAATTCAAAATAAGCCCAATATGGGTTATGTAAGTTGGAGGGTAGGCATTATAGAGGACACGACATTCAAATTTTTACATGATAACAAGTAAAAAAATGTTTATTTCCCCCATGTATTTTAATGTTATTTGAGGTATTTATTAACTAAACACTAGAAAGTGATAGATAATCATTTAAAAATGCTTGTGGTTCAGCAATAGCATATTTGGCTAACTGTTTTTTTTTTCCATAATGGACTCTTCTTTTTTATTCTTTTCTTAAAATGTCATCTACTATAGAGACAACATAAATGTCTTCTTATTTGTGACCTTTGTTTTCACTATTTTTCAGCTCCTCCAACACCAGGCAGAATAAATAATACACGTTCTACCTATTCTCAAGCTGAGTATGAGGTTAGAGAGGTTCTGGAAAGAAAAGAATTTTGCAATCTATGAAGGGTTAAAAAGATGACATTGTTATGATAATGTTGATGGTGAAGATGAAGATAATAATTGTTCTAATTGATTCTTCTTGTGTTGTATCTTACACAGTCTTATGTATAAAGTTCTTAGTAAATCAGTGATGGTGTAGATCAGTTGCTTACAGTAAAGTAGTAAATCAGTGGAACTCTGACAATCATATACAAATAGTTCTCTGAACTTGAGTAAACACAAGGTCTGTATTGAAATATACTTTATTAAGCTTAGCCAACAATGAAAACAACAAGAAAAGAATATATTTAATTTAGGCTTTAAGATAGAGTGTGACTCCTATTTTAATCTGAATCTATTATTTCCTAAATGCTGGAATGCTTTTGACTATTTATGAGGCTAGATGCCCTCATTGAAAGACCATCATTTATATGAATGAAAAATCCAATGGTAATTTTCATTTATTTTTTAGTTTATGTTGTCAGAAGCTCAGGTACCAATTTTGTATGCTTTTCTATATTTTATGGGAATTTCCTAACCTACTTAAAGTCTATATTCAAATAAAGTAAAAAACTCTCCCTATATACATTTCATGTATTTCCAGGTTTTTCTTTCCAAATAACCATAATTCCTTCATAAACTCTAAATGTGAGCAAATCTACAATGATACAGTGGTACCATTGGGAAAGTTCACTTTAATTACCCTCAATGCTACATTATTTAATACAAAGGAACAAAAAGAGCTATAATGTGTAAATGTACATTAAACAAGAACATTAATTCTAAATGTAAAATCAATTAGAATATTATTTAAATTTGTATTTTAAATAAAGCAATTTTATACTAAGTAAACACTAAAATTATACTAAGAGAAATGAAGTGAACTCAATAGTTAAACCACCCTAAAGTTGATTTAGTCAACTCACTACTCCAAAAAGTGAGCAGGATTTTTTTTATATTTTATTTTTTATTCTAATGTGTTATATAGGACAGCAAAAATGCATTACAATTCATATTACACATATAGAGCACAATTTTTCATATCTCTGGTTGTACACATAGTAGAGTCAGACCATTCATGTCTCCATACATGTACTTAGGGTAATGATGTCCATCTCATCCCACAGTCTTTTCTAGCAATGTATGAGTGTGCCTTTTTCTCCCACACACTCGCCAACATTATTATTGTTTGTATTCTTAATAGCTGCAATTCTGACTAGTGTGAGATGAAATCTTAGAGTAGTCTTAATTGCATTTCTCTAATTGCTAGAGATACTGAACATTATTTCATATATTTGCTGATTGATTTTACATCATCTTCTGAGAAGTGTCTGTTCAGTTCCTTGGCCCATTTATTGAATGGGTTATTTATTTATTTACTTATTTTTGGTGTTAAAATGTTTGTGTTCTTTATATATCCTAGAGATTAGTGATCTAACAGATATGCATGTGGTAAAAATTTGCTCCCAAAATGTAGGCTCTCTATTCGCCTCACTGATTATTTTTGTTTATTTCTTTGTTTTTCCTGAGAATTAATTTAGTTTGAATTAATCTCATTTACTGTTTCTTGATTTTAATTCTTGTGCTCTAGGAGTCTTATTAAGGAAGTCAGGGCCTAATCCAACATGATGGAGATTTGGGCCAACTTTGTCTTCTATTAGGCGCAGTGTTTCTGGTTTAATTCCTAGGACCTTGATCCACTTTGATTTGAGTTTTGTGCATGGTAAGAGATAGGGATTTAATTTCATTTTGTTGTATATGGATTTCCAATTTTCCCAGCACCATTTGATAAAGATGCTATCTTATTTCCAATGTATGTTTTTGGTAACTTAAATATAAGATAACTCTAGTTTTGTGGGTTTATCTCTGTGTCCCTTTTTCTGTACCATAGGCATTCAAGTCCATTTTAATGCCAATACCATGCTGTTTTTGTTACTATTGATCTGTAGTATAGTTTCAGGTCTGGTATAGTAATGCCACCTACTTCATCTTCTTGCTTTAGCTATTCTGGGTCTCTTATTTTTCCTGATTAATTTCACGACTGCTTTTTCTATTTCTATGAGGAATGTCATTGGGATTTCGATTGGAACTGCATTAAATTTATATAGTGCTTTTGGTAGTATGGCCATTTTGACAATATTAATTCTGCCTATCCAAGAACAAGATAGATCTTTCCATCTTCTAAGGTCTTCTTGAATTTCTTTCTTTAGCGTTCTGTAGTTTTCATTGTAGAGGTCTCTCATCTCTTTCATTAAGTTGATTCCCAAGTATTTTATTTTATTTTATTTTTAATTTTTTGAGGCTGTTGTAAATGGGATAGTTTCCCTAATTTCCCTTTCTGAGGATTTGTCACTGATATACAGAAATGCTTTTGATTTATGGGTGTTGATTTTATATCCTGCTGCTTTGCTGAATTCATTTACTAGTTCTAGAAGTTTTCTGGTGGAATTTTTTGGGTCTTCTAGGTACAGAATTATATCATTGGCAAATAGTGCTAATTTGAGTTTGTCTTGTTTTATCCATATTCCTTTAATTTCTTTCACCTGTCTAATTGCTCTGGCCAGTGTTTCAAGAACTATGTCAAATAGAAGTAGTGAAAGAAGGCATTCCTCTGGTTTTTAGAGGGAATGCCTTCAATTTTTCTCCATTTAGAATGATGTTGGCCTGGGGTTTAGCATAGATAGCTTTTATGATGTTGAGATATGTTCCTTTTATCCCTAGTTTTTCTAGTGTTTTGAACATGAAGGGGTACTATATTTTGTTGAATGCTTTTTCTGCATCTATTGAGATGATCATGTGATTCTTATCTTTCAGTCTACTGATGCAATGAATTACATTTATTACTTTACATATGTTGAACCAACCTTGGATCCCTGGAATGAAACACACTTGATCATGGTTCACTATCTTTTTGATATGTTTTGTATTCAATTTGCCAGAATTATAGAGAATTTTTGCATGTATGTTTATTAAAGATATTAGAAGTTTTCTTTCTTTGATGTGTCTTTACCTAGTTTTGGAATCAAGAAGATACTAGCCTTATAGAATGAGTTTGGAAGTGCTGACTCTTTTTCTATTTCATGAAATAATTTGAGGAATATTGGTATAAGTTCTTCATTAAAAGTCTAATAGAACTCAGCTGTGTATACATCCAGTCTCAGCTTTTCTTGGTTGGTAGACTTCTGATGGCATCTTCTATCTCGTTGTTTGAAATTGATGTGTTTAAATCGTGTATATCATCCTGATTCAATTTGGGCAAATTTTATGACTCTAAAAATTTGTCTATGCCTTCGATATTTTCTATTTTATTGGAGTACAAGTTTTCAAAATAATTTCTAATTATCTTCTGTATTTCTGTAGTGTCTGTAGGGATACTTCCATTTTCATCAAGTATGTTAGTAATTTGAGTTTTCTCTCTCCTTCTCTTCATTAGCATGGCTAAGGGTTTGCCAATTTTATTTATTTTTTCAAAGAACCAACTTTTTGTTTTGTCAATTTTTTCAATTGTTTCTTTTGTTTCAATTTCATTGATTTCAGCTCTGATTTTAATTATTTTCTGTCTTCTAATTTTGGTGTTGGTTTATTATTTTTGTAGGGCTTTGAGATGTAATGTTAGGTCATTTATTTGTTGACTTTTTCTTCTTTTAAGGAAGAAACTTCATGAAGTGAACTTACCTCGTAGTACTGACTTCATAGTGTCCCAGAGATTTCAATATGTTGTATCTGTGTTCTCATTTAAGAGAATATTTTAATCTCCTTCTTGATGTCTTTTGCAACCCATTCTTCATTCAGTAGCATATTATTTAGTCTCTATGTGTTAGAGTAGCTTTTTTTAAAAATTTTATCATTGTTTTTCAGTTTCATTCCATTGTGATCTGATAGAATTCAGGGTAGTATCTCCACTTTTTTTATTTTCTAAGAGTTCCTTTGTGGCATAATATATGATGTATTTTGGAGAAGGATCCATGTGCTGCTGAGAAGAAAGTGAGTTTGCTCATTGAAGGATGAAATATTCTACATATGTCAGTTAAGTCTAAGTTATTAATTGTATTATTGAGCTCTATGGTTTCTTTGTCCAGCCTTTGTTTGGAAGATCTATCCAGTGGTGGAAAAGCTATGTTAACGTCACCCAAAATTATTGTGTTGAGGTCTATTTGACTCTTAAATTTGAGAAGAGTTTGTTTGATGAACATAGATGCTCCATTGTTTGGGGCATATATATATTTATTATTGTTAAATCTTGTTAATGTATGGTTCCCTTGAGCAGTATGTAGTGTCCTTCTTTATCCCTTTTAATTAACTTTAGCTTGAAGTCTACTTTATTTGATATGTGGATGGAAACTCCTGCTTACTTCCGAAGTCCATGTGAGTGGTATGATTTTTGGATGTCTTCAGTCTTTGGATGTCTTTTTCTATGAGATGAGCTTCTTGGAGGCAGCATATTGTTTTATTATTATTATTATTTTTATTATTATTATTATTATTATTATTCAATCTTCTAGTCTATGTCTTTTGATTGGTGAGTTTAGGCTATTGACATCCAGGATTATTATTGAGACGTGATTTGTATTCTCAGACATTTTTGTTTATTTTTGTTATTTAACGTGACTTGGTTTCTCCTGTGATTAGATTTTCCTTTAGTTTAGTACCTCCCTCTGCTGATTTTCATCATTGTTTTTTATTTCCTCTTCTTGGAATATTTTGTTGAGAATGTTCTTTAGTGCAGGCTTTCTAGTTATAATTTTTTTTTTAACTTTTGTTTATCATGGAAGGTTTTTATTTCATCTAAAATCTAAAGCTTAGTTTTGCTGGATATAAGATTCTTGGTTGGCATCCATTTTCTTTCAGAGCTTGGTATATGTTGTTCCATGATATTCTGGCTTTGAGATTCTGGGTTGAAAAATCTGCTGAGAAACAAATTGGTCACCCTATATGTGCTCTGATTCCTCTCTCGTGGCCTTTAAGATTCTATATTTATTCTCTATGATAGGCATTTTCATTATAATATGCTTTGGTGTAGATCTATTATAATTTTCTACATTTGTTGTCCTGTAAGCCTCTTGTATTTGGTTTTTCAATTCATTTTTCATGCTTGGAAATTTTTCTGATATTATCTCATTAAAGAGATTGTGCACACAAATAGCCCAGTTGGTGACTGGGCATCATTAAATTCAACAAACTCTGTGCCTTCCTCTATCCAGTAACTTTTAGATTTAGTCCTTTGATGCTGTCACATAATTCTTAGATGTTCTGTTCATGGTTTCTTCCTATCTTCACTGTGTGGTCAGCTTTATTTTCCAGATTGTATACTTTGTCTTCATTATCTGACATTCTTTCTTCCAGGTGATCTAGTCTGTTGGTTATGCTTTTTATTAAGTTTTTTATTTGGTTTATTATTTCCTTCAGTTTGAGGGTTTCTGATTTTTTTTTCAGAGTCTCTATCTCTTTCTTAAAGTAATTTTTTGCTACCTGTCTTTGCTCTCCTATCTCTTTGTTGACTGTTCAATTTTTGCCTATATTTGATCATTTAGTTAATTCTTTAATTCACAGATTATTTTAATTATGAACATTCTGAACTCTTTCTCTGACATTTCATCAACTGCATTTCATCATGGGTTCTGTTATTGTAGTATCCTGGTTTGTTTGGGGCACTTTCCTCCCTTGTTTTTTCATATTGTCTATATGTCTTCCTTTCTTAAATTGTGTATCTGTATATTACAGTTTCTACCCTATAATCTTGTAATATCCATGCAGACTATCTGAACCTCACCTTGATGTTGAGCTTCCAGATCCTGCAGGTGTCCCTCAATGTATGCTAATTCAACTAAAGGTGGTGGCAACAATAGTGGAGGTATCTGGAGATAGCAGTTGAGCTGCCCTAACATGGATGCCACATCTTTCAGAGATGGCATTGAAAGGGTGGGCCTTACATTGTCTTTGGAATGCCTACTCTGAGAATCAGCTGCTTGTAGGCCATGTCTGTTGTCAAAAAAGTAGAGACTACTGCATTTGAAAGGCTATGGTGATGTCTGCAGTGTCCCAAGATAGAAGTGGGTTAGGCCTGGGCTTCCAGGTGTGGGGCATGTACTTGGACCTACCCTGTGCCTGGGTCTGCCCTGTCAGGGTTGGTAATCTGGGCTGGGCCTGAGCTCTAGTGGGGGTCTGCTAGTTGGAGGAGGTGATCCAGTGCTGGAGCTCCAGCGGGTGTATGCTGGTAGCGGGATGAACTTCGGCCTATCCTGGGCCTGGGTTCTGGGCAGGTCAGTGTAGGCAGGTCTCAATATTTCTTATTTTGAATCATAATATCAGATAGAGGGGTAGTCCTCCACCTCAGCTTCACTGTCCATGGAGACTTGGAGAGGCTGGGCTAGTGCATCCACTGCTCAGATCCGGTGTTCCGAGAGCGTGAACAGGATTTTTAAATCTAAATTAACTGAATGACTCACTTCACATAGAAGAGTTATAGCCTAACACTACAGAAGAATTTAATCCATTTTTTTTTACTTTGCAGTCCTATAGTTCACTTTCTTTTAAAATGTATGTTTTAAATACTAATTCAAATATTTCAATATACAAAAATAAGAGATAAAATTGATTTGCTAATATTTTACCATCTAACAACAAAAGCCTTACCTACCATCTCATTCATTTGCCTCTCCTGAAGCAAGCATAAATTGATATTAGCATACATCTTTCCCATGAATGTATTTATAATCTTAGCACATATGTCTGCACCACTGACAATTAATGTTTTACGTGCTTTAAATTTTACATAAGCAATTTCATGTTGTACATAGCACTTCATTTTCTATGTTCCCTCAAATCATAATTAAAATCACAATAAAGTCAGATGACATGTTTAGCTATCTCTAATTAGAATATGGGTCAAAAATAACTCCGTTGACTGTCACCTTTTCATCAAAGAAATATTAACAGGAGACATAAGAACATTGATCTAAACATTCACTACTGTGTTACTTTCCAGTGGCCCAATGCTTCTAGCTTTCAATCTGGTAAGCTATTACTTACTCTTTGCATCTTTTTCCTTTCAAGTAACATGAAGATGATAGAGGTATGCATTACTGTGAGAAATTATTAGGATCTAGGAAAACACAAGTAGCCCAGTTGGTGACTGGGCATCATTAAATTCGTTCCTTTATTCTCTCAACTGCTAAAATGAGTGTGCAGGGAGATGTGGATCTGACACCTGCTTCATTCAATTTCATTACATAACTGGAAAAAAAGAAAACAAGGGACTGAGATTACCAATTACAAATTGGTACAATGCAAATGGTTTTTGGAAGCCAATTATTTGGAAATTGACAGATATTTTCCCATGGAAACAATGTTATACACAATTATTACTATCCACTCCACCCAGGAAAACCTATTAAACTCATCATGAGTCCAAAATTTAAAATTATGCACGAAGTATGAAAGGACTGCTAAGAAAGCATGCCATCTGATATCCAATTTGATTTCCCCAGCACATTACAGCCCTGCTACAATGAGTCAGGGATTTCTGCCCCACAGCCTGCCTCTACAAGTACCAGGGGTAAAATACCTCCAAGTTCTCAGTAGGTTCGCTGGGATTTATTTGCCAAGGTGGCTAAATCTTTCATAAAAGAGGACCCAAGGAAGATTAAAGTAAATATCAGGAAGGGACACTTTGTGTCTAAGCAATCATATGTGTCAGGAGTTCTGATACCATATGACTCGGTCTTAATGTGACTTGTCAGTCACTTGCTTGCAAAATTGACCTGATGTTCATGCTTTCACTCTTTTACTCCTCCCTCTCACAAGAATTTCCGATTGTTTATTCCTTTGGGGAAAAGAAGTCAGTCAGACCACATGCTAATCGTCAGTGTTGTATTCAGGATGCCATTTGGACCAATGGTCCTTGAATAAAGGACCTCAAATTTTGACTTCTATTCAATCACCAAACATGTTCATGAATTTAGTAATGGAACTATTACACTGAAATAATTAAAAGATGTTATTCACTGGCCTTTAATTGTTCAAATTAAGCATTTAAAATATAGTGCCGTATTTATAATGTTGCCTAGCGCTTTCTTGGATTTTTGTTATGCTTAAATCTCAAAAGGATGACTGAAACTTAATTCCCCCCCACCCCCAGGAAAGTCACGCCTACACTCTTAAATTCCAAATGACAGGAACAATTGGCCATTTGTATTTGCTTCTTTTAATAATAATTCTTTTTCTCCTTTTATCTAATGTTTTTGAGCTAGCTGGGAGGCACACTTTGGAAGACAAACTCCTCTGTTGAATGCTATTTCTTCTCCTCCCATAGCTGTGAACAACATCACTGATGGATGAGCATGCTCTTTCTTGCTGAGACCACATATTGGTCACAATCTTTTTTAAACATATCACTCCTAGGAGAAACTAACAATCTACCAGTTAGTAAGTTACGTATATGTGTATGTAAGGTCCAAATTAGATCCTATAGGAAAAAAAAAATCAATTCCCAGCTTTGACAACATGGGTCTTTGAGTGTACAGAGAAGTGAAGATTTGATTTCCTCTGAGAACAGAGACTGCCTTGCTAGGACATTGGATCAAATGAACTGAATGCATGATGGTATATAGGTGGTAGAACAATACTGGGGCAATATGAATGAACTGAGAAAAATAGTATATATACAAATGGCATTACAGGTGTTACCTTGAGATTTTTAGAAAGAAAAAGGCAAGGCCTTGAAATCATCTTTTTACAAGTTTGTTTTTATTCTTCCCTCTGTCTTCCTTCCCCACTATTCATGACCATCCCAAAACAATATCTGCTTTGATCAGCCCTCTATAGAATTAGAGCATTAGAGTTGATATGAAGGTAGGGAGGGGCTGCTTAGAAATAGTAGGCAAAGAAGAAAAAGTAAACCTCAAACAACAATGGTGAAGAAAGAAATGAAAAACTGTCACTTTAGGATTAATTTCCCCTAAATAACTCTCCATACACACACACACACACACACACACACACACACACACACACACACAGAATGGAATAAGGAATAACTATAGTGACTTGGAGTCCATAAAAGTGCAGTATCCTTTATTAATTCCAGTAAAGGGTCTAAATATAATCCAGCATATTTATCTATCTTTCTTTCCTTGGAATTATGTGCAGTGTCTCTGGATCTCCTTTTGGGAACATATGGTCCCCTGATACACTGGATTATTATCATCCCCTAAAGAAATCTGCAAGATTCTCTTTGTATCCTATGAGCAATAGAATTCCTGGCAATTTCCATAATCTAATGGACAAATAAGTAAAAAGAAAAAAAAACTATCCTTCAAATGTTAGTTATTTTTTAAAAAAAGTTAAAATTAACAGTAATAATAAGGTACTAACTTGTATAATAATTAAATCCCATATTATAGGTATTTAACATGAATGAAGTGCCTTGGCCGGTGACCTTCCACATGGTCCTTCAGGAACCCTCCTTTGATTCATCTTGTGGAATTGCTGTGTGAATACTAAGGTCATTCTATAGATTATCCTGCCACAGGATATCCTATCCTAGTTAGTCTGCTACAATAGAAAACAATCATCATGGTTCACTGTGGAGGTTTTTCATGGCCCAAGACTGGAGGGGTTTCCCTTTCATCTTGCTGTATTCCATTGACTTAAACTTAATCACAACTAACCATAAAGTGGGTGGGGAAAAAATCTATTCTGTGCTCAGGAACAAGAGGAAATAGATTTTGGTGAACACTTTCACAATCTACTGAAGGCCTGCTGTATGCTATGAGCTCTTGTAGACAGGCTTCTCCTGTTTTTCATGTAATCCTCAGAGCAACTTAAATAGGATATTATCTCAAGTTTACAGATGAAAAAGTTCAAAAATATTTTAACTTAATCAGGACTGTCTGGATAAAAATAATCAGAGCTGGTGTTTGAGGCTGATTTCAAAAATCTATCCTTCAAGTCAATATATCCCAAAGGCTATTCCTTGAGAGCTGCAAAAAATTATTTAGAGAACATATTTAAATATAACTTAATGAGAATAACCCCCTGGAGATCCTTATTCAGTAGCTTTGGGTTAAATCTTAGTAATATATATTTTTAAGAGCTCCCTCGGTGGTTTCTTGTATAACCAAAATTGGGACCAGCTGCTCTAAGTTTTATTGAAATGACCACCAAACGGACACTACAGGGGCATCGTGAAAATTAGCAGTAATCAGTTGCTTTTATGGGACAAACAACATTCTCTCTTTTCTTCAATCTTTCATTAAACATGAAGAGGCCATTGAAGTATTCAATAGCTTCTCAGGACAAACTGGTAACACTGTGATGATGTTTCAATGGTGGCATTTGTCCATCTAAGAGTGAACTGAAGGATATAATAATTTCAAGTGACATTATTCCCTGAGTAACCATGAAATAATAGGTTTGGTAACGACAACCAGATCATTACTCAGCTGGGTGGCATTTGAATTGCTATCCTAATAGGTTCCCACTGTTTTCTTTTGAAAACTGAGTCTTCTTCTTAAAACAGTGGGAAAATTAATGTGACTGGAAATGATAATGGTTAGACAAAAATTTTCCAATTTCTTCAAACTGAAAGTGTACGCCATGTTTTGCCATCTTCTTCCAGGTTTGTTTCGTTTCCCTGAAAGTGTTGGAGAAATGCAGAAACTTTATAAAGGACATTTCCTATTTCAAGATCTTTGATGTTAGTATAATTTCCCACTGCTCACTTTCAGAGTAGACTTGTACTTAATTTAACATTGTTCTATGAAAATTCAAATCAAGTATTTTTAGGACACACTCTTCCAATATTAGTAAGACTACTTTGCAGCTATAGCAGTAAACATAAAGGATGCATTCTACAGCTTGGATTTAGAGATTTTACTGTTATGATATATATGTGTGTATCTACATGTTTTAAATTCCAAAACATATATACACCTATTCAAAAGCAAATACTTTGTGATTTCCAACTATTAGAACTATAAAATACCAGGATCAGGATAATTTGCATAGTTTTCTCTATTTAATTTCAAAAAGAGTTCAAGAAACTTTGAGCTAACTAAAATACTCAGTCACATGTATGTGTGAATTTGGACAATACTTAATATAATCCATTATTTGAAATTACGCCTAGCTCACTTAATAAAAATGCAAAATCTGGTGTTCTCTTTGTCTTTTAAGAATTATTTCCATGTGTTGTAATTTAGCATGGAATAATTTGTTTGGAAAATTAAAGTAATAAAACCTTAGTTTGTTGTATGTCTGAATGGTGGCAATGATTGTCTCAGTGGGTGGCTGGGAGAAGTCACTGTCAAGATATGCAGACAAAATAAGTACTATTTACTAAGGGCTAATGTAAAGAACTAATAATAGACATATTGTTTCATGAAAAAATTGCCTCCCTGGGGGAACGTGAACAGCTAGCTTCAGTGAGTTAGCATGCATATGTTTTCCTTCTGAACCACTAAAATAACTTTCTGTAGAAAAGAAGACATCCAGAGTAGTCTTCTCTTTGTCATTTTGTCAGCTTTCTGAGTTGTATGATCCAGGGTTCTCTGGTAGTCTGTGAAGTTAATACTAATGAAGGATTTTTATAATTGCTGGATTATTAATATTTTAGTGGCAGGATAAAATGATTATTATAATCATGTGAAGCACTATAAACACATGTAATTGTGCTAATACTGCCTATTATTTTAGTAATTTGGAAAATTAGTGCATAATAAGGGATCAGTGGAGGACCATTTCAGAATGAGTGTGTGAGCACGTGTGTAAGAATAAAATGACTAGGTGGCAAAGCTAATCAGCTGAACAAGAGATTTTTCTAGAGCTGTTGGTTCTCATAATCTTCTGCAGGGAGTTTTGAATTTTCTCAATAAAGATCCCCTAAAAAGAACAAATTTGGGGAAGAATTCTTGAATCCATACAGTTCCAATTGCCAAGATACAGAAACCTTCCCTGGATGTCTGAAATTTAAAAATACCAGCATGGCATATAGATGATGAGGGTGGGCTGCTCTGAGCTGATTTCTTACTATTTTTTTTTCTGGTTGAATTCTTTCAAAAATGCAAATGGATTTTTCTTTGTTTTGTTTAAATTTGATCAATACTGGTAACCTTAGTCCTCTTGAATGATGAATATATAAAAGTACCTAACTTCTCTCTTTTTAAAAAATATTTATTTATTTATGTATCTTTAGTTTTTGGTGGACACATTATTTTGTTTTCATGTGGTGCTTAGGATTGAACCCAGTGCCTCTTGTATGCTAGGCGAGCACTCTACCACTGAGCCATAACCCCAGCTGCCAACTGCCACCACCCCCCCTGCCACCTTGACTTCTCTAATAAGCATTTCTAATTGAATTTTTAAATTAGTCCCATGATGATCTTATGAGGCCTATAATATTATTTAATCCATTTCTCTGAAAAGAGAGAAAAAGAGATGACAATTAGCTTTTCCAAGGATGTACAATTAACAAGCAGAAAACTTGCCATCAAACCCAGGCAGACAGACTTCAGAATTAAAGCCCAAGTTCACTCTCTAAGACCCTTTACCCATACTTGATTGCATGACCAGTGTGATTCTACAACATGTACAATCAGAAGAAGTTATACTCCTTTTATGTAAGATGTGTCAAAAAATGCATTCTACTGTCATGTATAACTACTTAGGACAAATAAGAAAAAGAACTACATGGACAGGAAAGAATTGTGTAAAGTTTAGATTTCCAACTTATCCTTCTGTATAATCAATGGAGAGTTCATATGACTCTAAAAATAATGAATCATGAATCAGCAGGATGAAGTTAATTTTTTTTACTTTAGTCTTATTTTTCTTTTTCTACAGTGTTCTTCTTTTTCTTTTTTAAAATTTTATTGTATAAAAATTCATTTTTTTTTCTGATTTGTGCTTCTAATTTCTTGCTTATAAGCTTCCCTTTATACAAATGTTGTTTGTCTTATGGATTACCTATGTCCATTTCATTTCTACTTTTAGTTCGGGAAAGAAATTCTCCTTGGCTCGGTGCCAAATGACTTCCCTTTTATCTGAATTTAAATAGTAATATCAACCTGCCAATTGCAAAATGCAGATTTTGTGTTTTCTAGCTCAATTAAATAAACTTTGAAGAATAGAAATTATTGACTTCCTTTGTCAATATGTTGATTGAGATAAACCCCATTGTATTATTTTAATCAATTAACAATTACTATTTTATTGAGTCAGCAAAACAATTATTTTCTGAGCACTCTCTGTATGCCAGATTTTAGGAGCTTAGTTGGATAGTCCTTCTCTAAAATATCTCTCATTTGGTGCAGGGCTGATATCACTCAGAATAATTGGTTTTACTGCCATAACAAATCAATACAAAATCCTAGTACCTTAAGACAAGATTGTTTTCTGTATTTCTCATAGTACATATCCACTCACAATCAACAAGGCTATTCTGTACACCAAAATCCAGGTTGACAAAACAGGCTATTTGTTCTCACAGCAGAGGTAAAAGAAACAGTTGGTCCCAAAGCCTCTCTCTCAGGCTACACACAACACTCTTACAAGTTTCAGGAAAACAAGCTATATTTATGCTCCTTAGCAACATAAGGCTGGCATATATTATTCTGCAGAGGTATTATTCAGAGAAGGAATATTTAATGCATTGTAATGCCATATACCTTGAAAAAAAAATAAGTAGTAAGTTAATGGTAGTTCCCAACAGAGAGGTGGACAAGGTATCCTCTGGGAAGCCATCAACAGTGCAGAGTGTCAAACCACCTACTATCAGTTGGACAGGATGGTCAAGGCCACCTCTGTGAACAATCTATCAATGCCACAAACAAATGTCTTTTACTAGGTTTGTTGGTGGAGATTAAATGAAGCACAAAAGGCAAAAAAATTATGTAGCAAAGCCTTGGGATAATTTTCTTCAGATCAAAAAAGTTTTTACAGACAGGAGAAATGATATATTAAAGAATAATTTATTCTAGAAAATTATTTTGGAATTCTACACACATAATGTGTAGACTGTGCCCTGAAACTTTTTAACCCAAAACATCTTGCTGGATCAACATTAACATCTGAAATTACCTGCACAAAAGCACTCACAAGTTTTTTCATTCTACTAACATACAAAAATTCATGCAATTGATTTCTATGGAATAATTAGTACTTTTCTTATGCTAAATATCATCTGTCCACTCTTAAAGCACATACAAAATCTGTGGATCTATTTTCACCATTATTTTCTGTCATACAAATATTGCCATCATTCTCTTTGTATGACACTCTGTGCTCTTTGTATAATGTTAGTCATATTTAATCTGTCCATGTGGATTTAGTGGATATTTTCTATTCATTTGCTAATATTTGGCCCATGTGATACAATATTATAAATTTATTTGTGGAGTGAAAATATTACTCTTTTTTATAGTATTTTCTTATGTAGAAAATCTCATTTAAGTAGAGCACAAGCTCAATATGGTAATATAAACACTAATGAGGCATATCTCAATTAGATTTTCCTATGGAATTATTGCAATTCATCTAAAAGTTATGACCTTCCAGTATTGAAAATGATGGAATATATACAAAAAAGTGCAATATAATGTATAATAGTCTCTGATGGAATTTTCCTCATATTGCTTTCTGGGAAACAAATCATATTCTGTCTCACAGTAATGTGATATAAAATATCTACCATTTTGGCATTTATCCTTGTTTCCTGTCATAATACAGTACTTGTTAATGTGCTTTTATTTAGTTTGTCCTTGAGATCTCAAGAAAAAATGAATTAATCATTTTGTATGTTTCTGAAGTTGGAATAATTCTGTTCGTAATAGTTCAGTTCATTAAAAAATAACTTAATTTGTGAGATATATAGGATATACTTTCTCATTTTGTATGAAGATTGACAAATTTTCAAGATGATTAATGAATTTGGTGAAGGAAAAACATGCAATTTGTTAATTACATAAATTGTGCTACAACATTTTTTCATCTATTAGTACATTGCACCATTAAAATATATTATGTTAATATCTTGCTTTCTTTGCATGTTGAAAATTGTATCTTTAGTGAACTGTTTAAGGCCCTATGATTATAATGGCAAATAAAAGTAGAATTAAAACCCATGCTAAATTTCATCTGTCTATTCTTAAACTTCAAATTCTTTATGTGTCTACCATATTATAATAACCATGTATTCCAGGCAGAGTCAGAACTCCATATATAAGTGGTTATCATATAAGGTAAAAACAGATTCTAGAGACTTTTTTTTTCCTTTGGTACTAGAGATTGAATCCAGGGTTGCTTAATCACTGAGGCACAACTTTAACCCTTTCTCGTATTTTATTTAAAGACAGAGTCTTGCTGAGTTGCTTAGATCCTCACTGAGTTGCTGAGACTGGCTTTGAACTGACAATCCTGTCTCAGCTTCCTGACCCACTAGGATTACAGGTTTGTTCAACTATACCCAGCTCTACAGACTTTTTAAATGAAGTGTTCAAATATTTTCTTAAGACTTGTAAGGAAAAAAGAGAATCATTATACTCATGATAGTAATATAAATTATTAACATTAAAGAATAAATATTCATTGTCTTTCTTGTTTCTTCTAAAACATGTATACTTTTTGAGGCTAAAATGATATGTATGTTTGGTCTAAAACAGTTAACATTTTAAACTTTGTGAATGTGTCATTTCATTAGAAAGCTAAAAGAGGAGAACAATATAACTTGGTATTTCTCATAAAGAGAATATATTTAAATCTAAACTAGCCACCTGCTTTTTCTCACCCTTGTTTTACTTCTATTTGCTGTCTTCTACATAGAACTTATTTACTGCACATTTGAGCCAAAACTAAGCCATGCATGGAACCACTCCTTTCTTACCCCATCTTACTTCACACCATCATTTATCAACTGCATTCTATGGACTGCAGGACATATCCAGGTGTAGCAGCTAAAGTTTTTCATTATACTCTTTTTGATTACTGACTAAGTAGACTTTTGTCCTTTCCCATTACACTTTATATTTTACTATTAATAAAATATTAAGATTTTTCTAAGCATTTTGTTTATATTCCAAGTTTAATGTAAATCAGATTTCTAGTATAATCCTAGAGTAGACTTCTTATTTCTTTCTCTTTCTCTCAAGCTCATAGTCATTCAATGAGTCTCAACTCAGCTACAACTTCCTTTTGAAGTTTCCTTGACTTCTTCAGCAGAATTAGACTCTCCTTATTCTTGGCTCACTGGTAAGCATGACTGTTAACACCTCAATATTCCCAGGGCTTCTCTTTTTGGGTACATGCTAAGATTGCACTTTGAAACCCCATTAAATTAGACAGCCATATAATTATTGCCAGGCACTATGATCACAAAAGTTTCTAATCAGAAGCTTTTAAGTTTCAATGACATTCCACCTTCTCTTCTTTAGTAAGCCATCCACCTACCATAGAATTGATATATCCTTTTATTTGAGATTAGCCAAGTCATTTCTCATTTCTCTTTCCCCAAATGTTTAAAGATGTCATTTCCTTCCAGTTTTTATTGCTTCTTAATGTCTAAATGCACCAATGAAAAGACAAAATTTCAGAGTGTGTTTAAAAATGAACAACCAAATAAATAATTTTGTTTTATGCAAGACACACATATACATAACATAAATATACAGATATATTAGTAAAAGAAGACAGAATTGTTCGAGTTTAATCTTAAAGAAGATGTGGTTATATTATTATTAGAAATAGTAAAGTTTTGATCCAAAAACATTTTAAGAATAAATAAAAACTTGAAAGCTATGAAAATCTCAATTCACAAAAATAAAATCACAAAGTTTTATTTTCCCTTAAATATATACTTATATATTATAAATTTATAGATCAAATGTATATGTAGCAAAATTTGACAAAACCACAAGAAAAAATAGTCAGATTTATAATTAAAATTGGACATATTAACATAAAGTTTCATACCTGGCATATGAAATAAATAAATAAATAAATAAATAAATATATATATATATATATATCTTATATATATGGATATATAAGATTTCAATAATAGCACTAACAAATATACCTAATTAACATTTATATAACAATTAACCCAATATTTGCATAATAAATATTCACTATAAACATAACTGTAACATTTACAAATATTTATTATATGGTGGTCATAAACAAAGTCTCAACAAATACCAAAAGATTGAAAGTCTATAAAATATATTTTTTAATCACAATGAAAGTATGTGGGTCTATGAAAATATAAACAATGAAAATATTCATAAGTTTGGAAATTAGAATGTGTATTTTAAATAATCCATGAATGAAGAAAGATAAAATGAAAATAGAACTATTTTAATTCAATGAAAATAAATAGCAAAATAAAAAAAAAACTAATTCATAATGCAATGGAACTACAAAGCAAACTCTAATTATTTTACAAGAATACTTGGATTAATAGCCCTTAACAGTCTGTTCAAAAGTGAAAAGACAATCATTATAAGAAATATAAAAGAAGACAGCACTATCTCATATCTAATAGATATATAAAACTGTAAAATTTATAATGAATAAATTTGTGTTAAAATTTTTCAACTTTTCAACAAAATAGATAACTCTCTGAGAAAAAAATTCCCAAAACTGACACACACAAACAAACACACACGCATACAATTAAAAATAGGAATAATTATATAATTAAATGTTGAATAAGAGATTGGTTACATGTAGTCTTAAATTTTCCCACAATGGAATTTCCAAGCACAGGTGGCTTCATAGAAAATTCTGGCAAACACTGAGTGAATAAATCCATTCTTCTACAAATATTTTCATAAGATCAAAAGAGAGAGATTTCCCGAACAGTTATATAATGCTAGCAAAACCTCAAAGACCAAACTGATATGGACACCATAATAAAGAAAATTTACAGGTCTATTAATTTAACTGTATTTATGATGTACAGTATGATGCTTTAAATTACATTTATTTTTAGGATTTACTGCTCTAAGATTGATTACCTATAGACTCATGTCTGAGAAGAATCAAAGAAAATGTTATTGCCAAACAGCTCAGATAAAAATTCTGGTAAGTTATAGAATTTCAGGCCACAAGTTGTGCAACATTACACAGCTGCAACCACAGGACTTCGCTTCCAGCACTCAGACAACTTCATAAGGTGGGGTAAGATGGATAGGTACTTTTATAATCATGAAAGATGAGATGGCAGAATTGGATCACAGGTCAAGTTTTTAACATACTACATATGTGCATATTTAAGGTTCAAGCTCAGCTATCACAGTACCTCTGGTTAAGGGCTGGTGTCCTGCTGGACAATGAGAACTAAGATAAAATAGTGCTAGATTCCAAGATTCTCAGCTGCATCCTTTCATTACCAAAGACAGGGTCCCCATTCATCACCATGCAACCTATTGGCTCATGACACCATTTACTTAAGAAGAACCTGTTACGAAGCCTTGCTGTTGCTAATACACTGCCACAGATATTACAGACAGGAGGGATTATATAACTTCTTCTGATTCCCTTTTTGCAAGTCTCTTAATAATAATTTCTTTGTATTCACTAAAGCTGAGGCAATAGCTCTATGACACAAGGAGAAGAAGTTAGCATCAAACTTTGTAAGACTTTAATAAGAATTACATTTATGTATGATTTATAAAGTTTTACAATCTTAATATTTCATGTAACATTTGCAAGAGTTTTACATGTGATTTTAAATTAAAAATACTTGTAATTTTTACAAGTATTTTATTTGGAGATGGGATCAAATAAGTATGAATGTGGAAAATGTAGGTATTAGAAATTTGATATGTTTAATCATGTGGTCAGGTTGAAAATTTCTTTTCACAATATAATAGAGTCCTCTTGATTGAAAAAAATCCACTATAACTTCCTAAGTTTTGATTAGAAAATTCAAGTTCTTCTCCATGAAACCAATATGAAGAATATTGACACATTTTAGACATTTTTTTAATTGAATAATCCACCTATAATTTCAGATACAAATTAAGAGTCATAAATGCAAGATGAATTTAAAATTTATTCCAGGACATTAAATCTAGTGAATGTGGTCATAAACTAGTGGTGGCAATAGACAGAGTCTAGACACAGAGATAAGAATATTCAGTGGGAGTCAAATTATCACACATGATCTAAGTAGCACTCCCATTATCCTGAAAAGTCTGTGTTTTGGCATGTTCAGTGTTATATTTATTTCCTGAAGTCCACTTTCTGAACTCTGTTAAGAAGCTATATTTGTTGGATCTGTGTGATGCCCAATTATGAATCATTTTATACTGTAGATATTCAGCTCTAATTTCTCTATTTGTAATCAGGAACATTGGCTGGTGAAGAACTATAATGTACTAAAGTTTTGACAGAATCATTGTCAGGAGCAATCTAAGACTGATAAAATAAAGGAACTAACTTTAATTTGAAATGGCTACTCAGAATCAACTAAATGTCTTAATTCCCCATTTAAAAATGAGAAGGTGAATGTCAAGAACTATGTAATGTTTTGAACAACCAACAATAAAAATTTTAAAAAAAGTTTAACAAGGAAATGAAAAGCTAACAAGACATGAAAATACATGAAACAAAATGTGATAATGAAAAAATTAACAAACGATATATACAAATATAGAATGACTGAGTTGACAGAACATTTAAAAATCAGCCACTGTTATTCATCATATTAACAGAATAAATGATAAATACGTATAATCCTCAAACTGATGCTCCCATAAAACTTGAAAAACTTCAATTACCCATTCTAAATTTAAAAATAAAACAGCCGGATACTTCCACAATGTTTTGAAAAGGTAAAGACTCAGGAAAGACTGTTACCAATCCTATTTCTATTTTAGAGGCAGCCTTAGTCAATATGTAAGCCAAAACAAAACATAAATGGTACATATATTGGAAAAGAAGAAACAGGACAATCTTTTGGCAGACATGACATGATTATATAATAGTAAATTCAAAATAATATACCAACATTTGTTAAAATTAGTAAGTGAAATCAGGGAGATTTTGAATTCAAGATCAATATATTAAAACCACTTGTAACAATAAACAAAAAATATACAAGAGATATAAACCAACAATTACAAAACATTACTAAGTAAAAGTAAAGAAAACTTAAAATAAATCCATTATGGATTAAAATTCTCAACATAATTTTAGACACTGAATCTCCTCTCTCATTCATCCTCTATATATGTGGTACAATTCTCCTAAAACTTCTAGAAGACTAGTTTTTGTGAAAATGAAGAAAGTAATTGTATAAGTATATATAAAAATGCTAATGATTTTAAATAGCAAATCCTCAAGGAGGAGAAGGAAGGGATGGAGAAGGTATGCAGGAAACAGGAAGATTTATACTACCAGATTTCAGTACTTTTTAAAGAATCCATATTACTTAAGACATGGTGGTTTTGGAAAAGAATAGGCAAATAAGAACATTAAAATAGTTATAATTTATAAATTGATTCACATAATTCAACTATTTGACTTATAACAAAATGTTACTGTGATTCAGTGGAAGGAAAAAGGATATTTTAAACAAATAATGTTGAAGCTGTTAGATGTTTATTGGACATCCTAGGAACAACATTGAGGCAAAATGGAACACACGCATAATTGTGGGAAATAAAGCAATAGCATATTATAATATAATGAACATAATAAATAATACTCATATCTTGACTTCTTAACCATGACAAAAATATCACTGTAAAAATAAGAAAAACTAGATGTCTATCTGTTACAAAAAAATTGTGCTGTGAATGTATAATTATGAATGTAATGCACTCCACTATTGTCATGTATGTAAGAAAAAAAATGAGAAGGTGATCACTCATGTGGAAACTATAAAAGTTGATCTAATAGAAGTTACGAGTAGAAAATTGATGACTGGCAACTAGGGAAAGTAAAGGAACAGGGGATAATTAAGGTTGTTGATATGCTAATTACTCAGATTTCATCATTACCCAACACATACATCAATCAAGGCCTTATACAGTACCACATACATATGTACAAGTATTACGTGCCAGTCAAAAAATAAAATTTGGAGAAAAAGATCATTTCTAAAATAAATTCAACCTGTCTTTAAATATTTAAGTGGCATGATGGGGATAGAAAAATTATTGGATTTGGTATAATACAAAATGAGCCTAATTCCTCTCTTATATCTCATAAGTTAGTTACTAAGAGCTACAATTATATTTGAAATTTTCAGAACAACCATTTTAACTTACTAGTGATCATACTTTTGGTCATTATTGCTTATTATTGTCATGGTAACTTTATTCAATTGACCAGAAACTTTTACCTACATCTAATCATATTTTTTCCAGTCTCAAATTTTTTTTCTGTTGTTGTTGCAATCAAGTGAATATTATGTTTGTTTTTCTTTATTTGTGACCCTCTAAGTGATCTATGACCATTGCAGGTGGCCTACTGATCAGATTTTAACATTGGAAAAAGTATTCAGTTTCTCTATGCTTATTTATTCTGGTAAAATCATGATGATACTTTTAACTTTATTAATTAAAATCTGTCTACAAGATCTATGGAGAAAGGAGAGATAAATTATGTCTGACTAGTTGAAGAGTTGGTCAAAACTAAGAAGCAAGAGATAAAGATGTTTTTCCAGTGCTCCAAATACATCGAGCTTACTAGAGAGAATGTAATTTCAGCTGGGCCTCCTCAAGGGAGATGTTTGAATAGGTAGAAACAGAGGGTGCTTTCAGAATTGGGAATGGCATTTAAAAGGTGGAGGAAAGAAGAGAAAGATACAGTTTTTTGCCGCAGTCCAGCTGCAGCAAAATAACCGGGGTGTGACGAATAACTTGTGTACGTTGATACAGCAGGAGTGGAAGCCGTTTATTGCAAGACAACAGAGGTATTTATACATTTTGCACAGCTTATCTAATTAACATAAACTAGATACATCAGTCAACCAATAAGAAATCTCCACACTTAATGGCTCGCTGGCTCCACCTCACAAACCACTCCCTCTGGCATTTTGCCAGGCGCCATCCAGACTTGTTTACAGACCCTAACATTTCCCTGGCAAAATGCCAGGTGTTATTTTGACTTGTTTACAGACTCTAACATTTCCCCCTTTTGTTTAATTTAAATAACGACCATAGTGGTTTTTACACAAACACCATAAATAATCTGCTACAAGCAGAAGGGGAGAATACAAAATGTTAATTACCCCGGGACTTATCATAAGTCCTTTTAGCGTAGAAGAACTGCGTCCTAACAATAAGCCTACTGTTCCTTGGGGAAGAGGTCCTTTTACTCCTGTGGGAATGATTTGAACTCCCATCTCTGGAGTTAGTACTGCTCTGGAGGAGGCGCAGATGTCCAACCCTGCGCTCCCTCTGGTTCGTCTGATGAGAGATCTGATGGATAATGTGTCCTGGGCACTACCCTGATGGTGTTGCTGGGTTCCTCCATGGTGTTTCTGGGTTCCTCCAGTGCCCCGTACATTTGTGGTCGTGGGCCCCGGAGCATTGGGCCCCCCTGTCCGTTTTTTGGCAATGGAGCCTGATGCCTTTCTCCACGATATCGTGGGTAAACACTTGGTCCTTGTCTGTTTTTTGATAACGGAATACCCTCTATGGTGGTTTGAGAACGGCATTCATTAGCCCAATGTTTCCCTCTACGGCATCGTGGGCAAATACCCGGTATTCTATTCGTTTGATATCTAGCTTTGTTAAACCCTCCTCCTATGGGGCAACTCCTTTTAAAATGTCCTGTTTGATCACAATTATAGCATGTTTTTGGCCTGGCATCTAAAGCCTGTTGTACTGCTGCTAAGACTTGCCCTTGTTCATTAATGTCTCTACATAATTTAATATATGTGTTTAAATCTTCATGTCTCCATGGTCTAATGACCTCTCTGCAACAACGATTTGCTTGGTCATAAGCCAGTTGTTTTATAAATGGCATTGCCTGTTCTGTATCCCCAAAAATTCTGGAAGCTGCTTGAATAAGCCTATCTACAAATTCAGCGTAAGGTTCATTAGTTCCTTGTATTACCTTAGATAATTGACCTTGTAAACCTCCATGCCCCTGTAAAGTTTTCCATGCCCTAACCGCATCTACAGCAATTTGTGCGTATACGCCAGGATCATATTCAATTTGTTGCCGTTGACCCTCATAAGGTCCTTTTCCTAACAACATATCTAGATTTCTTTGAGGGTAACCGGCTGCTGCATTTCGTCTAGCTGTCTCCCTGCAAAATTCCTCATTGGCAACCTTCCATAACAAATATTGTCCTCCATTTAGCACAGATTTACACATACTAGCCCAATCTGCTGGCGTCATGTCCAAGTTGGTAATGGATTCGACCATGCTTACAGTGAACGGTGCTTGAGGACCATAGGTTGTTACAGCCTCCTTTAACTGCTTCACTGTTTTGAAATCTAAAGCACGGTGAATTCGCTGCCCTCCTGCCTGCTCAAGTACAGGGCATGCTAATCTTTGAGGTCCTGTCTCAGGATCCCATCTATCAACTACGGGGTTTGAGGGCCACTCAGCTATCTCCATAGGGGGAGCTGTTGGTTGAATTACGCCCTCTGGTGATAGAACGGTGTTAGTAGCAGCCTCCTGTTGTAGCTTTTTCCCTAATAGCTGTTTCTCCTCTAAGCTTTCTTCCTTTAAATTTTCTTCCTCTGTCTGACTAGCTTGAGAGACCTTCTCTTTTGCTTGATCTAAAATGTCTTTCTCCATGGTCTGAACCTCTAACAATTTACTTAACACTCTTTCAGTTTGTTTTTTACTAATTTCTAATCTGTTATAAAGATAACGCAACCCAATAAGATAACACAAAACAAAACCGAAACAGAATGAAACAAAAACGGAACAAAAAATCGTTGTATCAATTTTCCTATTTTCTTGACATGTGCATTTGTGGTCTATTTCTATCTCTTCCTCAGGGGCGAACAACTTCAAACCTTGAGCCAACCGTTTTTCCCAATCTGCCTGAGAAAATTCTAGGGATAGGCATCTTGAAACAAACACAAAACAAATCAAAACAAGAACACATTGTTTTTTAAAATGGTCACCCATTCTCTCGCCTTCCCTTAGGGGCAAGCAATTTTACTTACCCTGAAGCTTCAGACATTCCCCGCAAGGGCCGCCAATTGCCGCAGTCTGGCTGGGCACAAATCACGAGCCACTGAAGCAGGAACAAACTTTATTTTTGAACTGCAGGAAAACACTTCACACAGCTCCCGGGGAATCCTCCCAAACACCACGCGGCTCGTCCAGGAACCCCCAGCCGGAAATATCTCTCCCGGAAATCCCTCCTCCTGCACTTCCCCAACCAATGGGAACTCTTGGGGAATCCCCAGAAATCCCCACGAGAACTCTAAAATAGTGCAAGAACTCAAAAGTAGCAGCAGAGGCGGATAGTAATGCCTTGCCTGTCAATCAATACTGTTGGCAAAATGCCAGGGCCCATACAGACTCGGCCGTGGTTCTCAGCAGTTTTTCATAAGCAGTATTGTGTTTGTAAAGTGACATATTTAATCAGGTTTAGATAATAAAAGATAAAAGTATTTCCAGATATCCCATGAAATAAATAAATTTTCATTGTTAACACTGCTTAATATTCTCTTGTACATCTCTCAAAGCACCGATGTACATGTAATATACATACGATTTTTTTACATTGTTGGAATTATACATTATTTTTTATTTATTAATCTGTTTTTACTTTTTGCTCAGTGATGTATCATGGATTTGTATAGTATTGATAAATATAGATCTGTCATGAAAACTTTAAAGGCTTCACATTTTCAACTGAAAAGTACATACCAATATTTTCACCAATCCTGTCTTTGTTTGGTTTCCAAATCATCAATGATGAAAACTTCAATAATAAAATTATGGCATTTATTTTACCTTTCTACATATTGTTTCCTATGTTTACTTACAAGTTGGAATGCTACTATACATGACATTAATTTAGACTTGTATTACAAATTTTTTTCCAGTAAAAACTAAAAATTAACAATTTTACCAGAATCAATGAAAGCATATATTCATTAAGAGCTTATACATGGGAGGATGGAGGTCATTTTCTGGTCGCTTACTTATTTGGTTATCTATTGTCGGAGGACAGGTTATGGTTGCTATGTGATAAGCAGTATGAAGTTCTACAGAAATGCTACCATCTTTTTGGCCTGAGAAACTAGAGGAGAGAAGAAAGGAGAGGTACTGGTTCTAGAAATTGAAAGGTCAAGCCTGGATATGAGAAAACCAGAACAGGAGCAATCGGTGCATTAAGTGCCAAGTCTCTGGATAAACCTGAAATAGATGGGCCCAGAATAAAATCAAAGGCATGCAGCTAAAGATAGAAGACCTGAGCCAAGCTTCAAACTGATGCACTAATGACTAGTCTTGCAATTTGTCTCTATCCAAGTTAATTGCCTGTTAAAGCAAAAATAAAAGCAAACTTCAGAGAACTATAGTAGAATACAAAGTTTCCACGATGTAATGTTCAGAATCTGAAGTTGCTTCCCATATGGAGAAGGAAAATGTGACTCATTCTAAAAAATATGAAAAAGAAACAACAGAAACACTGAGATGACCCAGATGTTGCCTTTATCAGACAAGGACTTTAAAAAAGCTCTCATAACTAAGGAAAGAAAAAATAAGCATGCAAAAAGGAAAAAAAAGAGCAAAGATAGTAAATTTGGGCATGAACAATTCACCAGATGGGCTTAAAAGCAGAATGCAGATGACAGAAGATTCAGTGAAACTAAAGCTACATCAATAGAGATCATCCAGTTTGAACAAGAAAGAAAAAAGTATAACATAGTTTCAGGAACTTGAAAGAGAATATCAAAAGGTCTACTATATTTGCTATTGAGGTCCAAGGAGAAGCAAATTGGAAAAAAACAAATACTATAAAAATAACAGTTAAAATATTCTCAACTTTGAAAGAAATAAATTCATGAAGTTAAACAACTGAGCATACTGAAGCAGAATAAATAAAAGCAGGCTAATTTTATGGCTCAAGCTAACTACTGAAATTCAAATAAAAAATAAAATATTTATATTATGACAAATATAAAGTGGTTCAAAACTAACTTTATAAAGATTGTGAAAATTAACATTTTTTTAATCTCTAGGAAAAGCCCTAAAATAATGCATTAGGTAGGCAAAAGTCAGTAGATTAATTAAAATGACATCCTAAAAATATGTTATATCTGTGTTAATATCTATGTAAATATCCATTCAAAATTAAAAGAATAAATGCAGGACAAAACACCAAAAATGATAAATACATAAGTATTTTACAGTATTGAAAAAATATATTAGCAATAAACTGAAAGATAAGCAACATTTGAAAAGATACTTCTCAAAAGAAGCTATTTGAATAAATATAAATGCATAAAAGTGTTTACAAGATCTTTGTCTTTAATAAAATTCAATGAAAATTATACCATAATATCATTCCACACCTTCAATATAGTTAAAATGAAAAATATTAATAAAGAGGAGGAATTCCTCTAATTGTTGCTTTAAAAGCTTGTAGCTTTCACTACATTTGACGTATAGGAATGTATACATCATAAATTCATACATACATTTACTAATTAACATACACTATGTGTGCACTGTCTGTGGAGGTCAAAATTGGAAACAAATGAACTTCAACATGAAATGAGTAAGTAAAATATTCATGGAAAGACTCCTTAAAAATAATGACATAAAATTCTTTTAAGTTTCATTAAAATAAGGAAACATAAGAGTGAGAATATGTATACACACATATTTTTGAAGATTAACAAAACTATTTGAAGAATACTAAAATCAAATTAAGTAAAAAAGACAGAAAATAAATAGTCATTAACTTAAGCCTTAGACTTAGTATGCTTTAAATGTTAAAAATGATAGAAAATTTGAACTATGTTTTATCTTAAATTAAACAATTTGATTGAAGAAAAACCAGATGGAGATTCAAGATGGTAGATTAGAGGATGTCTGCATTTCCAATTTCTCCAAGGTTCAGGATTTAAGTAGTGGAAGTACTATTTCTCCACAAGGTGGGTAAAAGGGAGAATTCACTAAAATTCTATATTAGACAGTTGGAGTCTCTTAGATACTCAAAAATTCAGGAGCATTGAACAAAAAAACAAGAAAAGAGTACAAAGGACCCAAGTTAGTTGTGGCAGCAGTAGTGACACTGGTTTACCACAGAGGGGAGGGATATCACAACAGAGAAAGAAAAGCAATGGGCAAATTTAGCCTGGAAAAAGCACAAAGGCAGAAAAGCAGCCTGAACTTAGCTGATACATAAGCTGTACAGTGAACTAGTGTTTGAAAAGCGCTCTTTGTTTCTCAACTGGCAAGCAAAGAACTGAGACCCGAGTCATCTTTTTGGAGACCACACTGCAGCTTGATGCTGTGGGAATCTGGGAGATATAGTATTGCCATGCGGTCCTGGTAAGCAGCCACTGTGTGTTCTAGGGTATACCTAGCAAAACCTGAGTGAAACAGGCAAAGAGAAGTTTTAAATCCACAAAGATTTGGAAAAGCAATCTGGAGGAGAGTTTAATTTCCTTTCCCTTTGAATTTGTTGATTCATGTAACTAGATAAGAGGGTTTGAAATACTTACTCTCAAGAACTAAGCCTGGGCAGTACATACTTGAAGACAGTGGAGTGTGTGAGACCTGTGGAGTAGAATCCCTGGGAGGCTCCTGGGATGTAGACTCCCAGAAGAAAGCAGCATCTTCCAAGATCTACAAGTTCACAGGGTACAGATTCTGCTGCTGAGTTAACCTCAGCCAAGAGACAGAGCACCTTGCTCCACACACAAATTAGCCAAGCTTAAAATTCAGTGACACTTTAATGCAAAGAGTAGAGGACAAAAAAACCCAATCCATATCCCCAAGTAGAAATTATGAGGTAGCACCTTCAGGTCCCACTAATGAACATCCACTCCTACAACAAAAATGGAGAGAATTAACATAAAGTCTATGGATACAACAACTACAAGTGGTCTGAAACATAGATCACTCTATCAGAGAAATCCATCCCAACAAGTGCATAAAACTCAACACAAGTATACAAGAAATAAGAACAAAGGTAACACAAAACCTCTTAAAGTTCATAATTTATCAGCAATTGATAGTGAAATGCATAAAATTTCAGATAAAAATTTTCAAAAAATTATTGTAAAAATGATCAATGACTTCAGAGAGAATATAGAAAAACAGGATGAATTAAGGATGTCAGCATGTGATATGAATGAGAAATTAAATAAGCAGGTAGAGATATTGAAATAGAACGAAACAGAAATCTTGGGAATGAATGACAAAATAGATCAAACACAATTTTTGGTTGAAAGTCTCTCCAATAAAGTAGACCATGCTGAAGAAAGAATTTCAGAGCTAGGAGAAAAAATAACCAGCATTTAGAGAGAATTGAAGAAAAGGAAATAAATAACAATAAACAGAGTATTCAAAAACTCTGTGTCAACACTGTTAGATCGGAATTAAAGGGCATTTTGAGAAGCAGGCTGATGTAATGGATAACACTTCAAGGAAATAATACCAAAAAAATTCCTAAAGCTTGAGAGTGAGATGTACATGCAGAAACAGGAGGCACTAAGAACCCCAAATAGACAAAATCAAAAAAGAACCTCTTCATGACACACTATAATTAAAATGCCTGACATATAGAACAAGAGTAGAATTTTGAAAGCTTCAAGAGGCAAACATCAGGTAACATTAAGAGGGAAGTCAATGAGAAATACTTTTTTTTTTATTGGTTGTTCAAAACATTACAAAGCTCTTGACATATCATATTTCATACATTTGATTCAGGTGGGTTTTGAACTCCCAATTTTACCCCAAATACAGAATGCAGAATCACGTCGGTTACACATCTACATTTTTACATAATGCCCTATTAGTAACTGTTGTATTCTGCTACCTTTCCTAACCTCTACTATCTCCCCTCCCCTCCCCTCCCATCTTCTCTCTCTACCCCATCTACTGTAATTCATTTCTCTCCTTGTTTATTTTCCCATTCCCCTCACAACCTCTTATATGTAATTTTGTATAACAATGAGGATCTCCCTCCATTACCATGCAATTTCCCTTTTCTCTCCCTTTCCCTTCCACCTCATGTATCTGTTTAATGTTAATCTTTTCTTCCTGCTCTTCCTCCCTGCTTTGTTCTTAGTTGCTCTCATTATATCAAAGAAGACATTTGGTATTTGTTTTTTAGGGATTGGCTAGCTTCACTAAGCATAATCTGCTCTAATGCCATCCTTTTCCCTGCAAATTCCATGATTTTGTCATTTTTTTAGTGCAGAGTAATACTCCATTGTGTATAAATGCCACATTTTTTTTATCCATTCATCTATTGAAGGGCATCTGGGTTGGTTCCACAGTCTAGCAATTGTGAATTGTGCTGCTATGAACATCGATGTAGCAGTATCCCTGTAGTATGCTCTTTTAAGGTCTTCAGGGAA
>NW_025999853.1:19587802-19614719 GCF_001458135.2 Marmota marmota marmota
CAGCATTTATACAGTTTACAGCTCCCTATGCCCGCGCAGTTGAAGAGGTCAGAGACTTGATCTCTCCCCGCCCGCTGCCATGTTAGATCTCCTCAATGATATTCATGTTGCCCTTACAGCTTCCTGGCATAAGCAAGTTCTTGGGATTATACAAACTGCTGCTTCTGTTTCCAGTCCAGATTTCTAGAAATTAAACCCTGCCGCCATCGCCTCTTCCCCGGGGCCACGCTCAGGGGCGCCGCGCTCGTCCGCGACCATAGCTGCGCCGCCACTGACTGGTGCCCAGCCCCCGGGGCCCAAGCGGCTGCCTCCGCGGCTCTACGGCTCCCTCCTCTGAAGCACAGGTCCCCTCGCAGGGGCATGCAGAACGACCCCAGAGCAGGCTCTGCCCGAGGGTGCAGCGGCGAACAGGCAACCCAGGCGCTCAAGGCTGTGGTCCAGCCTTTGGAGGACAGGGCTCGGCACGCAGCCCAGATCCAACCTCTAGGTGCGGCTGATGGACAATGTAGCCATAGCCATCAAGACAGCCGGCAGAAAGCAAATGGCGGCTCCCACGGAGTGGATTTTCGGCACAGAAACCAGGCGGGGTGCACTGAGCTTTCTTTGCCTAGGGTACTTACAATCAACTGCTGATTACACATTCACCTTTTCTGCCTGGAGCGAAGCGAAAGAGGAAGCAGATGGGAGCAAAGCACCCGTGGCTTTGGGCGGCAAAGCGTCCGGGAGCCAAGTGTCTCTTTTTCGATCTCTTTGTTCTTCCTGCTGCTTGGCAAAGTGGTCCGCTACAGATTAACGGTGAAAGGGGTTCTTACACACTGTGCGAAATCTCGATTAAAGCCGCTGCTCTGAGCACCACGCTCAGCACTTCAGCAACCCCCGTGTGCAGCGGCCATCTTCTTCGAGAAATACTTTTGATTTTTCAACATAAACTCTAAAAGCCAAGAGGGCTGGAATGATGTGTTCTAAGTCCTAAAAGAAAGCAAGTCTACCAAGATCACTGTTCTTTAGAAGAAAAGCTATTTTTTAGAATTGAAGAAGAAGAAATAAAAACCTTCCAAGATAAGCAAAATATTAAAGAATTCCTGAATACTAAGCTGGCACCACAGAAAATATTTGAAGAAATAATACACACAGAAGAAATCAAAAGCAAACACCAGAGCACAAAAAGTACAAACCTTTATTGAAGAGTAGCTAAGCAAATAAGAAAGAGAACCAAATTAAATTAGAAATAAATCAATTAGTGAAACTCCCTCTATAACAACAATGAATGTGAAGGAACTCAACTGTCTAATTAAAAGGCATTAGATGGCAGAATAGTTTATAAAACAAGGTCCAACTACATACTGTTTGCAAGAGCCACACTTTATAGGCAAAGTGCCACAGATTGAAAGTGAAAGAATGGAAGTTGATATAGTATGAAAATGAAGCCTGAGAGAAACTGGAGAAGCTACTCTCATGTATAGCAAAGCAGACTTCAAGGCAAAATTTTCAGAAAAAATAACAAAGAAATAATAACAATGAACAGTTAACACTGGTAAAAATATAATAAGAGGTAATAAAATAGCAAATATTTGAGCCCCCAAACATTAGTGCATGTAATTACATAAAGCAGACACTAGTCAATTTAAAAACTCAGATCTCAGTACAATAATACCAGGTCACTTCAACACATGAATAGATAGATGATCCAGACATAAGTTCAGTGAAGATGTTTCAAACATAAAAACTATTGTAAATCAAATAGACTTAGCAGACATTTATAGAATATTTTATCCAACAACAGCTGAATATGCTTTCTTCTTGGCTGCTGATGGAACCTTCTTCTCCAAAACAGACCACGTTTTTGGCTATAAATTAATGCTTAGCAAGTATGAAAAACATCATTAAAATTCCTTGCATTTATATGATCATTATGATACACATTTGAATAAAGAATGAGTGATAGAAGAAAGGGGAAGAAATTAAAAAATAGTTTAACCAAGTGAGAATAGTGATACAATAAACTAGAATCTCAAGACATCATAAAAATAGTTCTAAGAGGAAAGTTTATAACTATTTTTATGATGTCTAGAGATTCTATAAGAAAATAAGAAATATTCAAAATAAAAAATGTAATGATGCATCTCAAGACCTTTGAAAAATATAAGATCTATTCCATAATCAGTATAAAAAAGGAAAGAAAGAAAGAAAAAAGAAAGAAAGAGAGAAAGAAAGAAAGAAAAGAAAGAAATAATTAAGATCAGATCCAAAATCAATGAAATAAGTTTGGCTCTTTGAAAAAATTAACAAATTTGACAAACCTTGTCAAATCTTTGGCTAAGAAGCCAAACTAACTAAAAGAAAAAAGAGAGAAGATTCAAATTAACAAAATTAGAGATGAGTAAGTAGAAATAACCATAGATTCCACACAAATCCAAAGGATCATTAGGGCCTATTTTGAAAACTTTTACTCCAATAAATTGAAAAACATAAAAATAACAGATACTTTTTTAGACAACTTCACCTACCAAAATCTAATCAAGAAGACATAAAAAATCTAAACAGACCAATAACTACAAATGACATAAAATTTATAATAAAAAGCATTCTCATAAAGAAAATCTCAGGACCAGATGAATTTTCAGCTGAACTCTACCAGATCTTTAAAGAGCTAATGCCAATGATCTTCAAATTATTCCATGAAATAGAAAGTGTTGGAATTATTTAAAATTGATTCATGAAGGCTGTATCATTCTCATAATAAAACCAGAAAAGGACACATCAAGGAAAGAAAACTGTAGACAATTGTCCCTGATGAATTTACATGAAAGGTCCTTAACAAAACATTAGAAAATCATATTTAACAATATATTAAGAAGATTATACATCATTACCAAACTGATTTTATTCCAGAGTGTCAAGGATGGTTTCACATATGCAAATCAATAAATGTAATTCACCACACAAATAAAATTAAGGTCAAAAAAGTCACAGAGTCATTTCAATGGATGCAGAAAAAGCCTTCCACAAAATTTAACACCCATTCATGATTAAATAATTATGAAATAAGTTTGGCTGGAGAAACTAAGGCTATAAGGAATCTATCTCAACATCATAAAGGCTATATACAAAAACCCAAAGCCATATCAAAGTAAATGAGGAAAAATGAAAGCATATCTGTTAACATCTGGAATGAGACAAAATTTTCATTCTCACTGCTTCTACTGAATATAGAACTAGAAATTCTTGCCAGAGTAATTAGATAAGAAAAGGAAATGAAAGAGATAAAAATAGGAAAAGAAATCAAATTATCATTGCACATGATATGATCCTATATTTAGAAGATCCAAAATGCCCCATAAGAAGACTGCTATAGCTAATAAATAAACTGGGCAAAATAGCGGTTTACAAAATCAACATACAATAAATAACAGCTTTCCTATGCACCAAAAATCTGCTGAGAAAGAAATCAGGACAACAATATCATTCACAACAACCTCAAAAAATACCTAGGAATAAATCTGACTGAGGTGAAAGATCTCTATAATGAAAAAAACATGGAACTTAACACCAAAAAACACAGCAATCCAGTTAATAATTGGGCAAACAAATTAAAGAGACACTTATCAACAGAAAAAAAATACAAATGACCAACAAATATATGAAAAACTGTTCAACATCATTACATTTAGGGAAAAGCAAATCAAAACTACTCTGAGATTTAATCTCACTTCTGTTAGAATGGCAGCCATTAAGAATATAAACAGTATTCTGGATGTGGATAAATAGGAACATTTTTACACTATTGGTGGAACTCTAAATTAGAACAACCACTAAGGAAATTAGTATGGATTTTCCTCAAGAGACTAGGAGTGGGACCACCATATATACCACTTTTGTCATTTATTATCATGAGTTAAAGTCATCATCCTACTGTAGTAGATGCATAACCCATGTTTGTAGCAGCACAATTCACAGTAGTCAAAATTTGAACCCAAGCTATGTTTCCATCAATGGAAGAATGAATAAAGAAAATGTGATGTGTTTATAAAATAGAGTTTTATTTCACCATAAAGAAAAATTAAATTGTCATTTGCAGAAAAATGGATGGAACTTAAGAACTTTATTTTGAGTGAAATAAGTTAAACTCAAAATGTCAAGGGTTGTATATTTCCTCTCATATATGGAAGCTAAAAAGAAAGAAAAGTAATGAAAGGTTGGAGGGAATCTCATGAAAATTAAAGGATGTCATTAGAGTAAAGGAAAAGGACCAATGGAAGGGAGGAAGAGAGGGAAAGGGGAAATACTGAGAAGTGAGGTTGGCCAAATCATATTTTGTATTATGTGCATGTATAAGTATGTAACAATGAATTCCACCATTATGTACGACTATAATGCACCAATAAAAGTATTGAAAAAATAAAGAGAAAGAAGGTATCAGAAACAGACTATTCAGAATATTTTATCAATGACAGTGCTACATATAGAAATTAAAGGATTGTAATTAAGCCTTATATTTATAGATTAAATCATAACTTTAAGTTTTTAAAACTATGTCGCAAGTATAAGAATAAAATTTCTTGCATATGAGAATTATCTGTAGAGCTTAGTCAAGTAAAGTGTTAAGTGCATAGAAATACTATTTCCTTATAATTGGTTTGGGGCACAGAGATCTCTCTTGAAACTCTCCTGAATTTCTAATGAAGTTGACCTTTGTAGCACTCCTAGAGAAATAGAAAGTAATATTCAACTCAAAATTCTGTTTACCAAATGTCAAGGGGAAAGTCTGACTTCAAGCAAAACTTTCTAAAGACTGAATTGGCACAAGCTTTCAACACAGCACAATTAAACCTCACTTACTTACTAGAAGTGAAACAAACAAACTGTAGAAGGAGAAGAATAAATCTTCCACTTTCTTCTCTATAAATTCTTTGATCTTACACTCTGCTTTGGAATTAAATTCACAGATATGAAGCCATTAAAGAAAATCACTAATGCAAATATTTCTACTGTTATTTTTTTTTGAACTAAGATTCTTTGAAGGTGCATGCGTCAAGCATGTCTCAGCCAGAACTTTAGAAAAGAGGAGACAAACACACGATTTTTTGATAACCAGGGATTGCCAGCAGGTATTCAAGAAAATTGGCATGTTGTATTTGACTTAAAGTTATTCTATAATTTCCATAAATGTCTCTTAAATTTCCTTAGAGAAACAGAAGATTTCTCTGAAGAACTGAAAAATCAGGACAAATTGACTAAAATTAGAATTATCTATGAATAATTTTTATAAGAATTATGTGACCATGAAGCTATTGAAGAAAAATGAAGCAATATACAGATCCTAGCAGGAGATAGCCTAAATTAATTAAGGACTAAGGAGCAAGAAACAATGGATAACCAGCAAAAGAAAGCCAGTATTTCCCTAATATCCACAGAAATTTTGGGAAGGATATTGAGCTTCCCATAATTTGAAGTGGAAGATTTATAAATAATGAAAGGAAAGATGGTTCTAGAATATAAAAATACTTAAAGATATAGCAGTTATGCTTTAGCATAGACACAAAGTTATTATTTTTTGTACTTCAATTTTCTAATACCATTTGATTGATTGCCATCCTTCTTTTTTTTTTTTTTTTTTGTGGTGCTGGCGATTGAACCCAGGCCTTATGCATGCAAGGCAAGCACTCTACCAACTGTGCTATATCCCTAGTCCCTGATTGATTGACATCTTTTATATTGAAACACATATTTTGGCTCATGTGTTTCTAGATGAGAAGCAACCATAAGAAAAGGGATAACAACTGTGCTAAATTGATATCAACAAAATGAATAAGTCAAAAGTGAATTAAGTTCTGATTTTTACTTTACATGTATTCACCTAGATATATTAGTAGAATTTGATCTCTCCTAGATTGTCAAGTGATTTGGTGCTAAAATGATTTTTACTTTGAAATCTGTCTTTTGAGTTTGAAGAATACTGTCACAGCAAAAGAACATGAGCAAATAAAAATAGAACAATGGAGAAAAGTCAACAGGTTTAAAACCTCAGCAGGACTATATGGAGAATGAATGAATGAATGAATAAACAATAAATATATATGTATTAATAAGCTTTAAATATATATGTATTTTTCCTCTTTTGAAATTTCTGCTGTATCCATTGCAGTCAGAGGCCTTAGTCTGGAGGCCTTCACAGACTAGGCGTGGCCACCTGCTGCTTAGAGTCCAATTAACAGAGAGAGACAGAGACAGGATATAATGATGTAGAAGCAAGAAAGGAATTTATTTTGGCTTGAGCAAACCAGGAATACAGCTGGCCTACAAAATTGTCTTCCCTTTACTGACAACAGCTTCATGATTATATAGGGGAAGAACAAAATCACGGAGCCAGAATGTATGCATAAGTACAGCAATTTTGACAAGGCCTTCTAGCCCAGAGGTATACATATGCATAGCAATTTCAGTTAGTCTGTTTCTGAGAAGACCTGTTGGCTTCCTCTTGGCACCAGGGCTTGGGGGATGGTTTTCATTCCAAGCATTAGATGATTACCTACAGGAAGCTAGGATGGAGAAATAACTTAAAATAGAGTCAATCAAGACAATGACTGGGTCTTCCTTTAAATATGCCAGTTTTAAAGGAACCCCAGTTACAATGCCCCCCTTGTCTTTGTTCATTCCAGTCTTGAGGGTCATAGTATGTATTGGCAGAATAAACTCCTCAAAGGTATTCTTTGCTTCTGTGACAATGTTATTGAAAATTGGGATCATTAAATAATGACTAAACCTATAAGACATAAGGACTCAGATATTTGAGTCTAAAAAGTAGAAGTACTATTAGAAACTTAAAAGTAGAAGATAAAAAGAAACTAAAAATCAACCTCACAAATCATGTAGAGCATCCTATCTCCTCAGGTGACTGCATGAATGCATTAACTGCTATATTTTCTTATTTCTGTTTGAACAGATTGCCCTTATCAATGCTAAGGTCTCTACCTGGTGGGAAGGCTTTTACTTTTAGTGTCAGGTAATCCTTGTAAGAACACTTTTTCTAACCTCTCCATCTTATTTCTTGATAGGACTGATACAGGGATACAGGTGAGTCCATTTTGATTCTGACAACTTTCTCCTTTTGACTCTGAATATTCTTTTTCTTTTTTCTAAAAGCAACACGGATAAACTACCCTGTGATTCTTATGTATGAATCATATGTCACCAATCCTACAATAACGGTAATTCATTTAACCAGAAATATCAATGCTATTTAATCGGAGCTTTAAAGTAATCATTTAAAAGACTTTAAAACAGGTACTTAAATAAAATCCCCCCCCTTTTTTTTAATTGTCTCTCATAGCCTGATGTTCCTTTCCTGGTTGTTTGCCTGATCTGTTCCATGTCAGGGGAAGTGAAAGATGACTAGGAGACAGCATTAAAACTCTTTTAGAAAGAGTGGTTCTTTGGGCTAACCTCACCTGGATTTCATTCTTAGTTTCATGCTTTCTGTTCTGGAGTCTATGTCTAGCTTCTCAAAATATTGGACTAGATCAGACTGTTAGGAATTTTTTCAGACAACAGTTACAAAGTTTTTAAGGAAAAGATAAAGCAAAATCAACAAGAGCAAAAATCAATTCTGTTGGTCTTGTTTTTTCTTTTAACCAAGAAGCATAATTTTTTGTCATAGCACGTTGTACTGAAGATAATAGATGAAAACTAAATGGTCTGTAAAATAAGTTTAGTTTTGCCAGAAAACTGCATATAAGTGTGTTTGCTAAAGATTTTCCATGATTGTGACTGCAAAGCTTTAGAGAAAAATTAAAACTGTAGATGAAAAAAAGATTTAGAACAGCCATGGTTGGAATTTTTATTAGTGTCTAGCAACTGACAGGATAATTAGTTATTTTTAAACATGTTAAGATAACAATCATGACTTGATAGCATTGTACAAGGACAATCAGAATTTTATATAATTTAGAATTTTTAGAATATGTCCATCAATAACATTTGTCCCATACTTATCAAGAGATTATCATATTTAAGTCTTAGTTCAGACTGTTATAACAAAATATTATGGAATGAGTGGCTTATAAACAATAGAAATTCATGTCTCATGTTCTGGAGCCTGGGAGACTAAGATCAAGATGGCAGCAAATCTGTTATCTAGGGAGAACTCATTTCCTGGTTTCAGTGAGCTGTCATGATTTCTTCTTCAGGACATATATTTCTAATTCTTTTAAGTATTTTACAAGCTGTCATATGTCATATTTTATGCTGGGTCATAGACTAGATGTATGCTCAAGTTCAGTGTAAACTGCCAAACACTTCCCCAAATTGTGTCATTTTGTACACTTACCAGTATTGAATAAGTATTGTGATTTCTGTCTACCAATATTTCTTCTCTCTTTGTTTGTTTGTTTGTTTGTTTTAGCCATACAATTTGGTGGAAAATGGCCAGTTTTTTTTCTGTGTTAATTTGTGTCTATCTGTGTTAATAATTTGTGTAGCTAATGATGAGCATATTTCCTTAGCTTACTGGTCATTCCAATAACCTCTTTGTGATGTGGGTCTTCAAATGTTTTGTCTAACATTGTAAATTAGTTGCTTGTCTTTGAATTATTCACTTGTGGAAGTTATTTATATTTCCTACATTATATGTGTATTTCCAAATGCACATAAAAAATTACATTTTCTCCTTATTTAGTTTGCCCATTTCATTTTCTTAATGGAGTCATTTGATGAGTAGAAAAGTTCACTTTGAATGAAATCTATTTTATCATTTTTGTTCTTTCAGGTCAATACTTTATGTGTTCTTTTTAATAAAATATTTCACAAGTTTGTAAAACTGTTCTCTATTTTCTAGTATAAAATTTATGATATTAGCTTTTGCATTCAGTTTTATGATCTCAAATTAAAATGTGGATATTAAATGAAAAAAAACAACATTTGTCCCCACAAATCGCATAGTAACAGTATTTCATTTAACCAGAAATATCAATGCTCTTTAAGCAGAGCTATAAAGTAATAGCTTAAAAGACTTTAAAACAGGTACTTAAATAAAATCACTTTTTAAAGACATTTTGTTTTTAAGTAATCAAGAACCTAGATGCGATGGTCATCATTACTCTAGGTAAGTAAGAAAACTTGTAAGAAACACACGAAGGATGTGACTCGACTTTGTGTACTTCCAGAGATATGAAAAATTGTGCTCTATTTGTGTAATATAAATTGTAATGCATTCTGTTGTCATATATAACAAATCAAAATTTTATATTACAATTAAAACTGGCTGAGATAACAACTAAGAAAGATTAAATAAGAAAAGTAATACAGCAGAAAGACCACATGAGATAAAATAGACTTTCAAACCTTTATATGTTAACTCTCAGTTACAGTTTAAGAATTACCTTAAAGATATTTACAAGAAGTCCTTTAAATTAGATATACCCATGAAACAAATACATCAACTTAAGCAAGAAGAACTCAAAAGGGAATTTATTAGGAAAGGCTGTAAAATGTTATCATGAGTTCAATGAAAAAAAATTACAGGAAAAATTCCTGCCAAAAACAGAGGGCAGCAGGTATTCTGTTAAACCTATTTTTTAGGCAGTTTGTCTTGATGGGTTTTAATTAAATTTTGTCCAATGCTGTCTCTAGTACTCATTTTGTGAGAGGCTCATCTGGTGAATCGAGCAAGAGTCAGTGAAATAAATTTCTAATAGGATTGGTGTTACAGTCATCAAATCCCTTATCCTCTATTGAGTCACTTATAACAAACACAAACTAATAACCAAGTAGACAAAAGTACACATGAATCAGTTGCATTAAAGCAGAGTACACTTTTAGACACATAGGTCATGCTGTCCTGTAGCAAAATATTTTTTGGTTATATTTATAAGTAGACCAGTCAATTAAAATTCTCCCTAGGGGACCTACCAGTATAATTAATGATTCCTGTACTCATGTAAATCACAAAATAGATCTCCCAAGCACCCTGGCTTCTCTCTTCACCTTATACCCCTGCCCTGCAAATTGGCACTACAAAATCACAAAAACCGAAACTCCTCTGTTAACCAAACAGCTGAAGGCCAAAGAGATTCAAAAGAACCCTCAAAAGAGCTCAGAAGAACCCCAAATTAATAAGAAAGAAAGTGTGAGGTCCAACATTTACAACTGAGAAGAACTTTCTAGGGAGCAAACTTTTCAGCCTATGGCTTCCGAAATATTTGCTTGTTTGCTCCATCCAAAAACTAGTACGAACATTCAATACTGACTCAAAATGGAAAGAAAGCAATGTCCAAAAACCAAAATCAAATTCAGCAGCTGCACTGGACCTTCTTTTCTGTCCTCAACCAGGTCCGACTAGCTGCAGCTCACTGCTGTTATGCACCACATCCAACCTCTAGGGGTAAACCTAGAGAGAAGCAAAACTTATGTCACCAGCAGGCACTGTCTTGGCTGGCTCACCAATCCTCTTACTGTAGTCCTGGGCCAGAGGCCAGACTCTTGGGGTCTTCATTGATTAGGTCTCGCCACTTGTTTTTAGAGAGCACATTTGGGGGAGAGAGGGGGGAGGGGGAGAGAGGGAGGGAGGAAGAGAGAATGAGAGAGAGATGATAATGAAGCAGGAAAGGAATTTATTTTGTTTTGGCCAGACTATGAAGACAGCTGGTCTAGAAAATTGTCTTTCTTGTACTAACAACAGCTTCAGGATTACACAGGCAAAGAACAAATTGGGGAGCCCAGAGTTATGCATATGCATAACAATTTCAGTTGGTCTAGTTCTGCTGGGTCCTGCTGGCCTCCTCATAGCACCACAGGTTGGGGGACAGTTTGCATTCAATTTCCATTCCCAGATGAGTTAACTGCCTGCAGGAAGTTGTGATAGAGAAATAAGAAAATGAAGTCACTCCAAACAATGACTAGATCTTCCTTTAAGTCCTCCAATTTTGAAGATGTCCCTGTATAACTCTACTTTCATGAAAGTTTTCATAGAGGAAACTATGTCCAGCATATTTATTTTCTCCTGTACATCAGTTCTACATCTATAAATTCCATTTTTAAATAGAGACTTAACAAGTCTAACAATTGACTAGTTGCAAATAGAAATTTATATGTGACATTGAACAAATTGTATATCATAGTTGTCCATCATACCTAATACTCTGAGTTGTATTAGTTAAGGCTCTATTGTTCAATCTATCTTTTTAAATATAAAAACAGAGTGTTTATGGGCCAATGCACATTATTTCACTTGAGATCCTACTAATATTTAAAAACCATAGTGGCAAGATTTTAATTAGGATCATTATCAGTTATTGTCAAGATACCAAAAATACATATCTGATTTTTGAAAATTCTTTTATCTTAAAGCAAGTACAGATTGTTCTCCTTGCCTTAAGATTTTAATAAGATGCTGACAAATGCTTAACTATTTTTAACATAATTAATAGTAGGTTATTTTGGATTTGTCAATCTATTTTGCAGTTTGCCTTTTGTTTTCTATCCTTCTTATAATTGGGCATAACAGAATAGTTTAAAATATATGAATAAGGCTGGGTGTGGTGGCACACACCTGTAATCCCAGTGGCTTGAGATGCTGAGACAGAAGGATCACGAGTTCAAAGCCAGCCTCAGTAATGGCGAGGCGCTAAGTAAATCAGTGAGACCCTGCCTCTAAATAAAATACAAAAAAATGGGGCTGGGAATGTGGCTCGTGGTTGAGTGTCCCTGAGTTCAATCCCTAGTACCAAAAAAAAAAAAAAAAAAAAAAAAAAAACACACACACACACACACCTATGAATAAGGATTAAATTGTACTAAGTTTGGGGACTTTTCTGTTGGCCAATACCCTATATGGAAAAAAACAAAAAACATAGAGATGAATGTTGTAAAATAGAAGGGAAAGTTTAGATGATAGTGAATAGTAAGTCACTGTTTACATTATAAACCAACTTCTACTTTTCCTAATCTCTGTTTCACTTTCAATGGAATGTGCTTTTCTCTTATTTTTTTTTATAATAATCATCATCCATCCAGCTCCAATTTCCTTAATCCTTGTAATAACCAACAATATGTCTTTCACAGAGAAAAAAATGAGGAAGTATTTATATAAAAATTAATTGCACATAAAGGATTCTACTTTTCATCAACTTCCCCCTGGGACATTCTAGCATAACTACTTGGATTTGTTTAAGAGGACTCAACTGTTTTTCACCTTTGGGAATTTTTTTTTTCATTTGTTTATTCATTCAATGAACATTCAAATAATACCTACTACATATTGTTTTGAGCATTCAAGATACAATTATGATGAAAAGACCGGTCTCTTTTTATATTCCATTTGAGTAAATGTCAAGTAGTTTTAGAATAATAAAAGATAGTTCTAGGTAAGAATAAGTGCCCTGAAATCAATAAAATAGGGTCACAAGACGGGGAAGAAAAGAAAAGATTTGTTTAAGGGAAGGGGACTTTGGATACAGTGACAGGTAAACTCTCCTTGACTTTTCTGTGATGAGAAGGAATCCTTGGGGATCCTTGAAGCCAGGACTCTCTAGACCTGACCACGTGTTCAGCAGCATCTCTCTTCCCCAGACCAACTGCTGCATAACTCAAGACTGAGTGCAGAGATCAGTTCTCTGGGAACACTTTCCTGACAAAAAAAGACTGCAGGAATTCTCTAATTTCTGTTTAGTCTTAATTTAGCACCCAATACCAGTGAATTTCAATTCCGTGTCTTTGTCTGTCATTCCATTAGATATTTGGAAAATAACGCTAAGCTTAAAGTCTATCTCAAATTTTGTGGTAAACCTTGATGATGACCTTTTTCTTTTATATAAACATAATTTTTCCTTTTTTATAAAATTACAAATAAAGGATTTCCTAATCTGTTGCTGAGGTTTTAGGGAGAGAAGATATTAAAAAGGAGGAAGAGACAGAGAAGGAAAAAAAGAAGAGGGGAAGGGAAAGGGGTGGGGAGGAGAGAGAGAGAAGGAGAATTTGCTTAGCCAAGAATAATTAGTTTCTAGGCACTTTCCAAAGATTTAGAGACAAATAAAGCTTTGATTCAAAAAACTGGCACAAATACTTATGGAACTTTATGTTATCATTTTATGCATATCTATACTTAGGTTAAACCCAAGCAATCTTAGAAGTTATCACATTACTATTACCATGCAACAGAGCACCTAATATAGAATAGAATTCATTCCTAGGTTTATCTTGAAGTATAACCTTATTACTTATTAATTACATCATCAGCATTCAGTTTTAGAGCACTTTTGTTTTAAAGAAGAAATAAATATCTTTTAAAGCAAGTTTGTGTGGCAGATTGATGCCTGTACTTTTTATGTCTAAAAAATGTATGTAAATACAATTGTGTGCTTTTTGTTATTCTTGCTTGCATTGTTCCTACTCTACATAAATATTTTCATTTGTCCTTGTTGAATCAGATCTTTAACAAAGATAATTCAAAATCCTAATTCCTTTCTTACTTAATCCTCAATGGTGTAGTTTCCATGGAACACCCTAGAACTCATGGTAAGAATCTGCTGTTAATGTATGGATATCCCAACCCTCAGAATGAAACCTTGATATTTAGTATACACAAAATATGTACTTATTTAAAAGAACTATCTTATAAATTTTCTGGAAATAAGAAATTCAAACCTGGGATTTCACTTTAAATGCATTCTAATTTTTGTTTTAAGACAACCATATTGCTGAATTTTAAATTATAATTTTTATTCATTCTCACCTGCCTGTTCAGAATGGGTAGGAGCTTTTGCTGCTTACCAGTTCCTTAGCAAAGCCTCTTCTTGGATAACAAAAATTAGTGCAAACTCGACATGTACAGAAAGTAAAACTTTGATTTCTTCTTTGAAAACTCTTTCTCCCCAGACTCCCCCATCCTTTCTTATAGTTGCTATATCCCCAAACCTTGGCATTATCTTGACTTGTTAGCTTTAACTATTGCAGTCTACCTAAACTGATCCGCCTTTTCCCACTCTTGTCCTCATACCACTCAGCACAAAGAGGTAGGAGGAGGTATTTAAAATCATGAATCAGATCATGTCACTCAAAACTTTCCAAGATTTTCCTGTCTCACTCAAATTAAAAGCAAAGGAATTTTCCATGGCACATAAAACTCTACATAAGCTGACCCCAATATATCTCTCTTAATCTGTTTCTTCTTCCTCTCCCTGTTACCGCATTCATCTCATCCAATTTGGGGCCACAGGTATTGGTTAAGCATGACAAGTGACCCTTTCCTTTAGCTTTAGTGTACATTATTTATTTTTCACTTTGTGGTTTTCTTTCAGATATCAAATAGTTTTCTCTGTAACAAATTTGGTCTCTGTTCAGAGCTGCCTTTTCAGAATGAATTTTCATACTTACCCTTTCTAACATACCTGTTCATTCTTTGTATTCAGAATATTGCACATTCTCTGTTTCCTTACCCCATATTGTTTTTCTGTCTGATTTTTCTGTCGTTTTATTATTATTTTTAGTGATAAGTTCCACCACTGGAATATAAGCTCTGTGAAATTAAACATTTTGTTCACTGTTGTAAATACTATGTGTTGACCCAGGCAAGTGAGACTTCTTTGTTCTCTGCCTGTTTGTGGCCCTGGAATTTATAGGCATACATGATATAATTTATTAAAAATAAGATGGTCACCTGCTGGAGAGAATTCCCCATGATCTCTTGCATTGCTGTATGGTTTTTGAGGAAACATTGACAACTTGTGTCCTGAACTATCAAAGATCGATTTCATAGTGAATAACTGTGAAAGACAGAGATAACATATTACTATAGAGACTTGGTTTATAGTCAGGATAATAATAATAATTTCCTCTCCAGGGCAAATATTGGACAGATTTTACAACATCTCCTCTCTAAGAACGGGAGTTTTGAAAATTTGTGACCAAATCTGTGACCAAACAAATCATCTCTTCCTCATTTTTATGGAATGAATGGCTATCAAATCTGCTATTGTGTTAGTCAGATTTTTGCACTGTAACCCAAATACCTAACAAGAATAAAACAGAGGAGGAAGAGTTTATTTTGGGCCCACAGTTTCTGAGGTTTCAGTCTATGGTAGGTCAGTTCTACTGCTCTGGGCTTGAGGTGAGGCAGAATATCATGCCAGAAGAGCATGGCGCAGAAAAGCAACTCAGGAAGTGGTGTCCAGGAAGGAGAGAGAGAGAGAGAGAGAGAATAGGAAGGAGCCGCAGGGAAGAAGAATGCTTCTGGGACATGCCTACAATGACCCAACTCCTCCAGCAAGCCCAACCTGCCTACAGTTATTCAGCCTATTAGCCCACTCAAAGGAGGATGGACCAATTAGGTTATAGTTATCATGACCTAATCATTTCATCTCTAAATATTCCTGCATTAACAGGAGTTTTGGGGGGAGAGACTGTGAATATCTAAACTATAACACCTATGTTCTGAAAATTTATGCCATCTTTCAAATTCATTTGATAAAATTTTCATCTCTAAGGTTATGAGATTAGAAGGCTGGAATCTTGGGTCATGGTTGAGTCATGAGTGTAGGCCCTTGGGAAGTCATTACATCATGAGGGTCTGGGGTTGGTACTCTATCAAAGATGCTCAAGAAAAACTCCTTCCTCCTTCCACTATGGGAACCACTCCTGAGCTACTTAGCGGCTTTACTTGGCCTTGAGCCAAGGAGATTATGGTTTGGCTTTGCAAGTTATTTTGTGGTGCCTCTCACCTAATGGATTACACAATGCACGTGACCTCAGTCTTTGCTCAACTAGGGAGACTGCTCTGGTAGCTCCGGAACTGGGTGTAACCCATTGGGCCTGGACAGCCACCTCCTACCTTATTTGGCAAAAGAACAGTCTGTAAAAAACCTTTGATGTTTCCCCCATATAAATAAACCAGATGTGGGCTCTCGCTCTCTCTTTCCAGTGTGGAAGCTTGACCCCTAAGGTCGAAGAGTAATCCCATCTCCACTCTCTAAAATTACTTTCTGTGTAGTGTGGTTTTCTCACCGCATTCTTTTCTTAGCTTTATTTTGCAGCCAACTCACTCCACGCAGAGTAAACCCAAATTCCACTGCCTGCTGGGGATGTGGGCGAGATTCCCGCCTTGTGAGGACATGCAGAGAAGGTCCTATCTAGGAACCAAGAATTAGCGCCTCACAAGACAGCAAATTGGAAAGCACCTTCATCTTGAACTTCCCAGCCTCTAGAATTTTAAGATGTATTTATGTCATTCTGTTATAGGAGAATTCTGTTATAGGAGCCTGAACTAAGACAAAAACTCATGCTGTTTGCTATGCCATAACTAATAAAATCGTGTGTCTCTGATCAAGGCATCTTCTGTCTTCTCTAAGCAGCTACATAACTGTGAAAGACTAATTTACTTATTTAAGGAGGATAAAATCTCATGTCCTCAGTATTCTGTTATGACATTGCATAATCCCTAGTCCTCAATTCATACTGTAAATTAGAAGACAAAAAAGAATAAACAACTGCAAAATGACATTTCATTTTTGTATAAAATATAATCATGTTATCTAACAGGTAGATTTTTATGACATAACTAATTGGATCTTTATCTACCAACTGGTTTTCATCACTTAAATTTCCCCTATATTTCAAAGCAGCATCTATTCTGATAAAGGAGTAATACAGCCCACATACCGTCACAGCATTTTAATGCAGTTGCCTTTCCATCAAGGACGGGGGGGCGAGATATATGGAGAAGCATTTTTCAGTTGTAGAAGTTTTCAAGAATTAATGTGATACAATCAGTAGTTGTGCATTGTGTCTGTAGAAATATTTTGTAATATTAAATAGTTAATAGTACTCTTTAAGTGGAACATATAGAGTTTCAGATGTAACATCCAGGAAAAATTCATATATTATACACTACGTTGGTTTTTAGATTTACATGTTACTGCAAGGCAATAAAAATTTGATGAACAAGTTATACTAGTTTATATGATAAAATTTAAATTTTTGTAACATATGCTGTGGTAAAAATATCTAGTTTATTCAACCCCATTTCAATGTTTAAATGAATTCTACTGTCATGTAAAACTGAAAAAGAATAAATAAAAAACAAGCATGTAAAATTTATGAATCATTCCAGGTTTTAAGAATTTTTGTCCATAAATTTAGTTAACTCTGCTTGAGAGTGCAAACTTTGTATAAATTAACGTTAATAAAAAATTGTCAAAGAACTATATATATTCAAAAAAGTCATTTAATTTGGCATTATTATCAACAGGACATTAATTTCGTTGAAATCTTGATAATAATACAATTATTGATTTGTTATAATGGAGAAAAGAAAATGAATGTTGTGCAGAAAGTGTATAATAATTTATGAATTAGTGCTCCATAAATCAAAAACTATAATGGCTCAACCCCAAAGCACCAAACATCTGTGGTAATAATTAAGTTCAATCATCTTTTACACTTAGCTTATGTTTAGATATATAAAACCACAATTCATTATGCATTTTTGACTTTTATTATAAAAATATAAGTTAAAGAATTTATAACTTTGAACACTTGGAAATTTAGAATCTGGGTGTCCATTTTTACTCCTAGGCCCTAGATATGATGTTTATTAAGAATGAAACTAATCATTGTAATGTTTTGAGCAACTAATAATAAAATAAAATTTAAAAAAAAGAATGAAACTAAATGATTTTCCCAAGCATCCAGCATATTGTAGGTATTCACTGTATAATTGTAAAAATTATTCATTAGCTCTAATAAATTTAATAAAGCAAATACATATTACTTATTACACACTATATTTCTAAGTGATATTAGGAAGTAAAAATTATATGTTAATAATTCCAAAAATGTAGTACCTTGTGAATTACTATTTTTCACCTGTGCAGTAATTGTCTTTAGACATTCTTGTAAAATTTGTTTTTCAAAAAATGTCTTACATTATTTGGAAGCTACCCCAAATCATTTGTCCTAATAAAACTATACTTTATCAATATGTAATATATCCTCAGTTTTTTCTTGAAATACTCATATGACCTATAGAATGATTCTTTTTTATATGTTGTCTTTCATGTTATTTTTAATTGTCACATAATATTTGTACATATTTATGGGGTTCAGTATAATGTAATATATAAGCATCAAATTAGGGCTACTAACATTTTCAGTTCTTCAAATAATTATTATTTACATATTGGGAACAACATAACAAAAATAAAAAATCTGATTAAAAATGTGCAAATCATCTGAATAGATGACATAAAGAAGACCGATGAGCCCAGACAAGATTTTAAATGTCTCTGATCATCAGGAAAATGCAAATCAAAACCACTATTAGATATCATCCTAATACTAGGATGTCTATTATGAAAAAAATAAAACATAACAAACTCTGGCAAAGATGTGGAGAAAGGAGAATGTTTCCAACACTGTTGGTGGGAGTGTAAATTAGTTTAGCCATTATGGAGAACAGCATGGAGGTTCCTTAAAAATAAAAATGAAAACAGAATTTTCATATGAGCCAACCATCTCATTATGAAGTATAAATCTAAAGGAAAATAAATCATTGCATCCAAGAGATACCTGTTCTCCCATATTCATTATAACATGATTCACAATATTTAAGATGTGGAATCAGTACATTTCTACTGAGAGAATTAATGAACGTTCACGTTTGATCTTTCAATGGTTAATACATTTCTTCATTTACCGCCAGTTCTTCCTTTCACAATTTGCCTAATATGAACCTTTAAAATTTTATAAAAGATGATTTGTGTAGCTATAATATTATAGGGTTACAATATTTCTTAGCCTTAAAGGTCTATAAACATTGTTTGTTGATCTTATGAAATTTTATTGTTTTCCTGAAGTCTCTTATTAACATGATTCTGTTTCTCTAGGGGATAATTTATAATACTTGCTTGGATGGTTTCAGAATTCTGTTCTTATTTTTGACATTCAAAATTTTAGACATGCTTCCAGGTAGTTGTTTCTTTTATTCTTTTATTCGTTTGTCCTAGAAACTTATTATGGCTTTTTGATTTCCAGACTCAAAATCTTTTACTCGTTTTTACCCTAATGTACTTGAAAGATTTAATTTAAAGGTATTTGATTACTGCCCCTATTCACTTTGTTTTCATCAAAAGAAATATTTTTAAGCATAATTCTTTAAGACTTAAGGAACAATATAAATTATTTGAAGATAAAAATATCCATTTTATATTCTTATTTAATTCAATACTCAAGACATATTCTAATAGTAGTTTAAATATGGGTTAAAATAATATTATGAGCCAGGCATTGTGGCATATGCCTGTAATTCCAGCATCTCGGGAGGCTGAGGGAGGAGGATCGTGAGTTCAAAGCCAGCCTCAGCAAAGGTGAGGAGCTAAGCAATTCAGTGAGAACCTGGCTCTAAATAAAATACAAAGTAGGGCTGGGGATGTGGCTCAGTGGTTGAGTGCCTCTGAGTTCAACCTCTAGTACCCACTCCAAAAATAATAATAATAGGGAAACAAAAGAAATAAAATTTTTATCAGAAAGCTCAGGAGAGAATGAAAACACAGCTATTTGTACTGGCTTTTGTCATACACCTTTATCACAAGCCTCAACAACTTGTTTCTGTGTCTGGATACATTGCTGTTCCAGATTCTCATTTCCGCCTCACGTGGATCCTTCTTGACCATTATCACACACCTTTCTGACCTTATTTCTGATTGTTCTTCTCAGCTGGCTTTTAGCTACACAGGATCATACTCTTCTACACCGATGCCATTTTCCCTAAATCTTTTTATGTGACAAAGTTTGTCCTAAGTATTTCTTGCTGTTCGAAAACGTCTCTCATTGCTGAACATTTAAAGATCATTCCCTCGGAATTCTATCCACAGCAGGGTGTTTGAATAGGCCCCAATAAATACATGCTTCTATATAAGTAATGATTATATGGACGTATATGTGTTGCTTCCTTACAACCAGAGTAGATGTGAAAAAGCAGGTGTCTCGCCCGCATTGTGTGCAGGCAATGGAATTGGGGTCTTTCTTTGTGGAGTGTGTTGGCTGCAGAATAAAAGCTAAGAAAGAGAAAATGGTGAAAAAAAAAAAAAAACAACTCCAATACATGGGAAGTAAGTTTAGAAAGCGGGTTAGGACAGCTCTCTGATCTTAGGGATGGAGCTTCCACATTGGAAAGAGAGCTATGGAGCCCACGATTGCTTTATTTATATGGGGAGACATCAAAGGTTTTCCATAGAATGTTCTTTGTCAAATGAGATAGGAGGTAGGCTGTCCAGTTCCCAGCGAGATATGCCCAACTCTGGAGCTACGAGAACTATCCCACTAGTAGAGGGAAGACAGAGATCTCATGCCTTGGGTGATCTTATACACATGGGAAATCCAGGATAGTTCCTAAGGAAAAAAACCTAGGTCTCCAGGGCTTGGTACTGAGTAAAGACACCTCAAGTAGCTCACAAGTGGCTCTGGACACAGGTGTATGTAACAACTTTGAAGGGCATCACCTTCATGATGAGCCCTTATTTGCATTAGGGTTCCATCCTGGCTTGACTTTCACTCTTTCCAAACCCATCTCTCCAATGTCATCAAGCATACAGATACTTCATGGGTGTGCAGTAGCCTGTGCTTTGACTTCTCTCCCTCTCTTCTTTGTTTATACTCCAGTTACTAACTGCTACTTGCAAAATTTCCTGTTGCATCTCATAAGTGCTACTAATAGCAGCCTCAAACTTCATACAGCACTTTTTTAGTCACTCATTGGTGTTCTGCATATTGTCATGTTCTCAGAGTATTAGGGCTTATCATAAATCCTCCCATATCCCTGTGTTTTGGGGTGACTAGTCCTCAATTTTGCATACAATCTTAGGAGATTATATTTTTCATTTTCCTAAAAGGTAGGAAATTGTACCCTTTAGAAACAACCCCAAGTCCTACCTCTGTATCCACCTCTCCCCTTTTATTTCCTTCCTTGTCTTTAAACTCATACTCTCTCTTTCTGTTTCTTTTATCTGAGGACATACTCCAACATATGCCTTTCCTTTCCAACTGTTCCTCAGTAGAAAGTAGATGTACAAATTCCACTCAAAGTCTGTATTATTAGATTCGTCTTGTCACAATGTGCTTCTTAATGTCTGAAATTGTTCTCAACCGAAAAGTAAGCTTGTATCACACAGTGGTTTGGGAAGCTTGAATCAAAAAAGTCTACTACAGAACCTCAATTTTTTGAACTTTTCTGTTTTATCCTTAAACTGCAACTAAATTTGAAGTTATTTCATAACACGACTTGGTTTTCTCCTTGGAATTTAGCATCAATCTTCAAAACCTTTACAGATAGCAACAGAACAACCAGAATGCAAGCATGCTACACTCGCATTAAAATTTTTGATGCCAAGAGAAGAAATGACATAAACTCAACTATGGATAAGATTGCTTTCTATGCTGTTAAAATGTAACTTTTAGTTATAAAGCTGCGAACATTCTCTGGAAATGGCAGTGATTGTGAAATTATGGCCCTAAGGAATGAATCCATTCTTTGATCCATTAAAAGACAAACAATTCTCTTTGTAGTTAGAGATTGCCTCTGCAGACTATGTTCCTCTTGTAAAAAAAAATGTGTTCTTAAAAATTATGCATTTGAATTTTACTTTGAAAATTATGCTTTTATTTCTAGAGTGTTGTGTGTAGGTGTGTGAGATCTTGTTTACGTAGTTTCTTGGGTCATGAAATGGGACTGTGAAGATGATAGATAGGATGTGAGGCCTGTTCCTCACCTGACCTTGGCAGGGAAGTGAATAAGACTGGACCACTATGCTCTCCATCCAGCAGAGCACAACCTAGAATGACCTGGGTTGCTGACGTCGTGTGTATGTTACTGCTTGTTGTTTACTCTGTTGTCTGACTCAAAACTTACTCTAGGTACTCTTCTCGTGATCCATCTTTCCCATTCTCATCAACTTGTAGAGGTCATATTTTACTGTGTTGGACAATAGGACATAAATAGAAATGGGCTTGGTGAGTTTTATGGAAATGTGTTTACTCTTCTAATAGAAGGGATGGAGTTCCACATACCAACAACTTCCTGTCTTAAAAGTGTGATACTGGATCTCAGGCAGACATTAGCCAGTATTGCTGTATGTATATACGTGGCTGTATAATAAATGTGATCCTGCAATCTGTACACGTGGAAAAATGAGAATTCATATCCTATTTGAATCAAATGTATGATATGTCAAGATCATTGTATTGTCTTGAGCAACTAATAAAAAAAAAGAATCATAGAAACGATGCACTTGATATTTTTGAGCCATTGATACTTTAAAAGCATCCTCTATTCCCTGAAATTGCATTATGCAAGAAATACAAAACTTCCTCCCATTCATGGGAAATGTGAATTCCCTAGGTGGCAATGAATATACCTCTGCCAAATATTCTAGAAATTGTTTTACCTTGGACACAAGTTAAAACAGGAATGTTGAACAATTTTTTTTCTGGAAAAAAACTATCAATTTCATCTCTCTGGGTCTTGTGGCCCTTGAGTCTGAACCAAAAGATTAAACATATTTGGAGTGTCGTTAGTGATGAAGGAGGTGGTCCTCCATACACTGGCAGACTGTGCAGAGCATTATCCTATAGTGAGAATAGGGCTGTAGTTCTGACCACAGCTTCTATAGCAATGGGGAATTTTTCTATGTTCTATCTTTCTCTTCCCCTAACCATTATCCCTGAGCCTTTAGTAAAATATTGATGAATGTTGAGGCTGGAGTTAATTATACAATAGAGAGATTAAAAAAAAAAAATCATTCCCGCTCTTGATTTGCCTGTCATGATATCGTATGGACTGGCTGCCTCCTCTTTGTCTCATGTGATGATTGTGATATCCACATTGGGACACTCTCACTGCTATTAGAGGCAATGGGACATGGACCTAAAGGACAGTTCAGAGGAGAATATAAGATGTGTTCTTTAACATCTGTGACATAACACTCTCAGGAACTCTCAAAACCAACTGAAGATGTTCAAAGGTGTCTTCAGCATGAGAAAGGGACTTTACATCATCACATGTAGGTAGTTCATGAAAACACAACCATTATGCTAATGGCTAGTGAGTTCAAGAAACAATTGGGCTATGTACTTCTATACTTATATAAAGCATTTTACCTACTTATAAAAACTAAATATAGTTTACCTTTTTTTATTATGAGATGTGATGCTGCAGTTTTCAGTGTACCCATTCTGAAGAAAAAAATAAATAAATGGCTCAATGGAAGTGTACTGCTCTACCACATCCAACATTTTTACTAGTTTGTCCAAGCACTTATCAAGAGCAGATGTCCAGAATGATGCTAATGGGTAGTTTGACACAATATTCCTTATGTTGTATAATAAACTAAATGTCTCTGGTCCATTGGTCACTTGTTTTTCCCTTTTAGAAATATTATTATTGATGAAAGTGTTTCAGTGAGTTTTACTATAGCAGTGGAACTTTATTTTTTATTATACATAAAGAATTTTCAGTAATACATACTATTGAAGATAGCATCCATGTTGTCCAAAAATTCACCTTTATTTAATTGCCCCATTTTTTCAAATACAACAAAAATGTTCATATTTTATGAACATTGATGTCTTGCAGTTGTTGGTAGAGAACAGACTCATATAAAAGAAATTACAATAAATTAATCATATCATTATCAAAAGCAATAATATTTTCATATGTCTAGTTACTTATGTTCTGAAGAAATTATTTTCTTCATTAAGAAATAAATTAAAAGTGTAACGCTGAATTTGACAACTATTACCAGAACCGTTGTTAACATGACAAGCTTATATCTGTATGTTGTGAAGTACATCAAGCTTTGAAATTCCTGATGCATTTTCTGACAAATTGACATAGATATATACTCAAACCACTGTCTTTATGATATTGATCATTTTGTCATCTCCTTGATATTATGAGAATTTCAATAGACAACCCTTTGTAGGAGAGATTTTCCAAGGAATGTTATAGTAACTTCAGACAGGTAAGGAGCTTAGGCAGCTGAGCATTACCTGCCTATTACCTACATATATTTATGTAGGTATTTATATATTTACCCCATGTGACCATTTATTCATTATTTTTCTAATGGATATCAGGAACATTAACAATCCCAATTTTGTTAGCAAGTGGCAGAGCTGGCATTGGAAGCCCACAATCTTGCTCAAGAGTCCTTCTGAATCAATAACTATTTGGCTGTCAAGGAGTTAGGTTATATTAATTGGTGACATGTTTATAAATACTTTAATCAGTGATCAATAAGGTTACCAAATCCCTGTTTTCTTCTAAATTGTAACATTTTCTTACAACTCTTAACATACTGCAAAATGCTATCCCCTATATCTGAAATAAAGCACATTCTTTCAAAGTCAATTGATATACAATATTTTATAATTAGGTACATCTTTTGATCAGAAATTTAATTGACATTTCATCATTTCTACATAAATTATGAATTTCATTTTCGAAAGTAATTATTAAATTTGAAAGAAGGTTCTAGAAACACTTATTACTTAATTATGTTTTCTTATATTTGTTCTTTGCTCAGAGTGTTTTGTAGTTTTAAGGTAAAAACAGGTTGGTAATTTTTCTTAAGTTTTTCCATGATTGAGGCCAGGCACAGTGGCACACATCTGTTATCCCAGGAGCTCAGGAAGCTGAGGCAGGAGGATCAAGAGTTCAAAGCCAGCCTCAGGAAAAGGTGAGGTGCTAAGCAACTCAGTGAGAAACTGTCTTTAAATAAAATACAAAAAATAGGATGTGCCTCAATGATCAAGTGCCCCTGAGTTAAATCCCTGGAACCCCCCCCCAAAAAAAAAATTCCATTATTGGTTTTTGATGGCATCATTGAATTATCAACAAAAGAGAAATCTGAGTGCTTGGGGCCCTTTTCTTTTTCATAGGAATGCAGACTTTATTTGAAGGAAGCCTCTGAGAACTGCCTGCATTTTCACAGGCTGACTGATGCTGCTCATACTGAATTGAGCATCTCTGGAGACAAGGTGTTATTTTCATTGTGAATAATATTGTGTTTTTAATAACCATGAATGCTCTGGAGTTATTATGAACACTTTTCACTATTTTGAACATTTTCATTATGTTTCAGGTTGTTAGTTCAAATTTCTATTTTCTGATAATTAATTCATGTTATCAATTTAAAATACAATGTTTCAGAACTAACACATCATGCTGCCTATAATCTCAACAATTTGGAAAGATGAGGCAGGAGGATCACAAGTTCCAAGCCAGCAACTTAGTAAGACCCTATCTTAATAAAAACAATTGGGGAGGTAGCTTAGTGGTAAAGGTTCAGTGCTCAGTTCCTCAAAAAAGAAATTAACACTTTGAAAGCTTAAAGGCAGAATGTCACATTAATGGACAGTTGTTAATTATTAGCTCTTTACCATAAATCTCCTGCTCTCCTGTGAAGCTGATTTTCCTCTAGGGACAATGCAGGTTCCTGCCTCCCCACTAGGAAACCCAACTATCCTGATCAGACTTTTCTTTCCTCTCTGTCCTAAGGAGCAGGCCCCTAAGTTGCAGTTTTCAGTGGGGCTGAGAAAGGACAGTCATCTCCAGGATTTAACCCAAAAGCATTATTAGCAGCTTTGGAGGCTCACTTCCACCTGTCCTCAATGTTCTGCCAATGTGTCTCCAACTAAGCCTCTGACATAATCTTCCATTCCAGGAAGTTCAATACTGTTATTTTCTTATGTAAATATCCTTCTCATTTCTCTTTCCAGGTTTTGTCTGTGCCACTTATTGTTCATGAACTATGCAAGAAAAATCCTTTTTCTCCATCAATATATACCCTAACACAATTCTTTCTTCCTTTAACTACCAAAATTCCTCTCTAGTTAATCTATCTCATAATAATTGCTAGCATCTTTGATCTCCTACTGTATTTATATTTCTAGTTATCCATTTGGGCATTAGGTTTCTATCTAGGTTTTATAGGAAGGTAAGGCTATTTCTTAGTTATAGTCTCCACAAAAAAAAGGTTCTGTCCATATAAAATAATTGTTGATTATTTAAACTATTCAATATATATTTTGCTGACTTCTGGAAATAGGTAGAGAGGAGTTCTAGTTACTTAACTTTTAAAGCTCAATTCATTTTGGAAGTTTAAGACACCAACTTTTTTCTGGCATAAAACAAAGACTGAGGTGCCAAAAATATGTGAACTTTGCATGTATTTCATTTAAAGAACAGTCTATTACACTTAATTTCGTAACTTGAAAATCTGAAAGTATATAACTCAACTTGTGAACATGATACATTTTGTGTGGTAAGAAGGTAATGCCATTAGACATAAAGGGAAAGTCACAGCTATTCATAAGTCTCTTGATTCAATTAAGTAGAACATGGATTTGGGGCTACATTATGTCATGGCTGTCACAGATCAAGGGCTTGATGTAGAGTTGGGGCAGCCACAGGGGTCTTCTCTCACTGGTTCTTGCAATCACTTTTGAAAGACTTCAGAAATGCTGCTCAGAGTAGCAGACATTAATTTATTAGAAACGATAGGAAAGGGGGGAAAGGAGACACTGTCAAGGGAGAGAGTGGGTCCTCCCAGAGACCAACTCCTATATTCCCATTTTGTTGGGGTCCCAGGGAAGTTTCTAGAGTGACCTGTCCAAGTCCACCTCTTGACCTTTGACTGACAGCAGGATTATCTCTCACTTTCAAATTCCCATTGATCACAGTAAAAAGGTAGCTCTGGGCCACTTCGGCCCATGCTGACTGGTTCTAATTGGAATTTGTTCTTACAGTTTTTATGGTTAGAGGGAATTTTCATTACATCCCTGAGCTCTGGATTCTGGTCTGTGCAAAGTTCATAGAAGTCCCCTGTTCAGGGTAACATAACTTCTTATCAGCATTTTGGACCTGCTTCCCCCC
>NW_025999853.1:19614735-19642216 GCF_001458135.2 Marmota marmota marmota
AGATAAAAGGATATTTGCTAAGGAATGTTGCATATTCAATTGACTTGTGCCAGGCAGAGCTTCAGGTAAATTGCTTTTTAAAAGAAATCATGTTGAGCTCAGCTTATGGGCCCAGTTTCTAGAATTATCTGCTTAACCTCATATTCCCTCATTCATATCTGTCTGTTATCTATCAGTGTTGATTACTAGCTACAGGGTCCACCATACATTTATTGGGCATATGCTGTATGCAAGTCATTTTGCAAAGAACTGAAATGAGACACAATCACTGCTAGATTACCTTATAGTATATGAGAAAAAAAAAAGTCAAAATGTAATTTAAACATATTTAAGGAATGCAATAAAAGAAATATACCTAGAGTGCCTAGATAGCATGAATAAGGGTATATTACAAAAATGTTAAATGTTATATATAAATGAATGATTGTGTTAGAAAGTCAGTAGCATAGGCATAGTAAAAGTGCACAGAATTTAGAATTACAATATCCAGATTTTCAGTCCATTTATTATTGTGTAATTTCAGAAAAGCTTCATAGTTACTTATATCTACCCAAATTACCATATCAAGATGTTGAGAATATTTTGTAGAGAATATTTTGCAGAGTTCCACTTTTGGTTATTTAATTCCCAGAGGGATGAGGAAAAATGAAAGAAATAGTATGAATGTGTTGGGAAATTCTTCACTCTACATACCATTATGGTATTCACTTTTACTCCCTCTTTATACTCCTATGCAAACCTTGAAAAATGGAAATATTAATAATAGTGATGTACTAGGTTCAGAGAATATGTTTTAACTTTAAGAGAAAAATGAAGAGCAGACTATACTTTATTAACTTCCATGATCTAGTCAGAAAAATACTTGGCCTTTAGCAATGCCAAATCTGAACCTCAGGAGTGAAAGTACATAGATAATTATTTCTCATTCTCATTCCTCTAAGATTAGTCTTCCTCTGATGGGGATGAGGTAGGAAGTAGAAGTAGGATGTTTGGCAGGGACATACATAGAGGAGGTTGATGTTCCTAACTCTAAGGGATGCTAAGCCATCTTATTGCAACTTGTGAAAAATTGGCAATGGGGTCCATATTGTGGATGTTGATAGTGAGATTGTGGGTATGTGAGATCAAGGAGTATAGAGGAACTCTCTGTACTTTCTGCTCAATTTTGCTAAAATTACTTTAAAGTTAAGTCATTTTAAAATCGAGTTGGTCTCACATCTCTTCCTTAGGACTGTTTTATTAAAAAGGTATTTTTAATTATATTTGTGAAACCATGCTAACGTGTTAATATAGCAGATAAACTTTAGATGACTCCACAATCTGAATTAGTCTTCTTGATATATTTAATATGCTTTTCAGTAAAATATCATATGCATATATACATAAATATGTGTGCATGTAAATATTATACCAAATACATTTATTGTACTTTTAAAGTTACCTAAAGGAGCCAGGAATGTTGATGTGCATATACAGTCCCAGTGACTTAAGAGGCTGAGGGAAGAGGATTGTAAGCTCAAAGCCAGACTCAACAATTTAGCGAGGCCCTCCACAATGTAGCAAGACTCTGTCTCAAAATAAAATACAAAAAGAGCTGAGATGTTCCTCAATGGTAAAGTGCCCTAGGGTTCAATCCACAGTACCAAAAATAAAAAATAAAGTTACCTAGGGGTTTTAAACTATTGGTGATGTTCTTTTTCTAAAGTATTTACTTTGTTAATAATTGAAGATTGTTTGGAAACAGGTGGCTTCTGCAACATACCTTCAGGAAAACAGAAGGACACACATGAGATATTTCATCTGTACGTTTGTGGTGTATGCTTTTAAGAGCTCTGGAATTGAAAAGGCATAGATTCACTTCTTGGTTGTGACCTTCACTGTTTATGTAACCTTGGAAAGGCCCTTAACTTCCTTGAGATTGGAGTTCTTCATCTATATAATATGAATAAGGAGGAGTTTCATCTTGCTTCTATACTGTGATATCCTAAAGTAATTAAATTTGCCTTCTTTCTGAGAGAGAGGGAGAGAGGAAGGAGAAGAGTGAAAGGAAGAGCAAAGCCTGGTGACTGACATATGGCAAATATTCAAAATGATTATTCTTTAGCAAGCGCCTGTGTGAGGCACAACTAAATATTTTCTGAATTTTGATCACAACATCAATCTGATAAGAAATTTTTATCCTTATCATATTAATAATAAAATGGTGGTTCAGAAAACTTAAGCAATTTCTCCAAAGTCATATGGCTAGTGTTCAAGGTTCAGGTGACTGTAGCCCAAACAGCCTGCAGACTTCCAGGGGATGCCCTCACACTGGTTGAAGATGGGAACCCAATGACATCATCAAGCAGCAAAATAAAATAATGGTTACCCACCTTGTCTCTATGAGAGTCTAACTAAATTGACAGAAACAGGGTTGAAAATCAACATGGATTGGCCTGTGGAATAGAAGGTGACTCTCAAGTGATTGACCAGGAATGAACTTCTCTGGGAAAAACAGAGGCAATGGATCCCATGGAGGTCCTGCTCATAGCAGAAAGAAGGTAAAAATAATGAATATTCCCAAGCAAAAATCATGGCACAAAGTGGTTGCCTAGCAGCAAAAATATACTGTTTGGAAATTATAGTGGAGATTGATGAAGCATTAAAATAGTTCTTAAGAATCTCAGAGTTGCTTTGGAAATAAAAGGACATCTGACCATTCTTTAGATGATTTTGTGAAGAGGTTTTGAATTGGTGGTTGCTGTTGCTTTCTTTGGTCCTAGACATTGAACCCAGGGGCACTTTATTACTGAGCTACATCCCCAGTTCTTTTTATTTTGAGACAGGGTCTCACTAAATCGCTGAAGTTTCGAGTTGCTAAAGCTGGCCATGAGCTTGTGATTCTCACTTCTCAACCTTCCAAGACACTAGGATTAGAGGGGTGTGCCACCATGCCTGACTTGCATTAGTTTTATATGCCAGGTAAGAAATTACTACAAAAATTGCAGCTTAAAAATACACTCATGTTACAAGTTCACGTTGTGGGTCACACATCTGGGCACAGAGTAGCTGGGTCCTCTCCTAGGACTCTCTTGGTGTCAGCTGAGCTATGTTATTATCAGAAAGCTGGGCTAGAAAGGGATGAGCCTCTGAGATCCCTTGGTTTTTTTGCAGAATTCATTCCTAGAGACTGTGAAATTGATGGCAGCTTGCTTTTTCAAAACCAAATACTGAGAATTTCTGACTTTTGGAGTCTCTGCCTTCAAAAAAATTGTCTTCTGTAGAACTCTGCATTAGCAAGGTTCATCCAAGATAACCTCTCTTTACCTCAACGTCAAGTTGTTAAGGACTATAGCTATATCTAAAACCTTCTCTTGCCTTTGCAATATAGCTGAACTTAATCATAGGAGTGATATCCAATGACCCTTACCATATTTTATTGATTGAAAGGAAGTCACAGGTTTAACCAATAGTGAAATGGTAGAAGCAGGCCCATAAAAATCCCAGGGCTACCCTGGGTTGTATGCACCAGGAGCATTAACTGACAGATTCATTCTTACCCTTCTTAATGCAACAGAGACAAAGAGATAAATGAACAACGTTAAGAATATTTCATATTGATCTGCACTCTTTTAGGGTACACATCACCTTCATAGTATTTTTGATAATGATTATTCACGGATTATACAGAAATAATTTCTTCATTCTTAAATTATACCTTATACAGAATTATCTCAAGGTATGCAAACAGGAAGTGATTACTGATTTTTAAAAAACAGATATAAAGAGGTCACAAATCAGCAAATAGGATGAAGCTAATTTACTTATTTTAAAACATGTTTTACTTCTAATCAATCCATATTACTAGCAAAAGTTTTGTTTTATTATATTTTCTAGTGATTTCATTGGGGAAAAAAACATTTTGTATGAGAAGAAATTAGGAACACATTTCTATAATAACAATGAATCAAGTTTTATGGTTATCTCAAATTACTTTATTAAGTTACAGAATGCTGATCTTAACAGAATGATCCTATAGTAGCATGACATACTAATGCTTTTCATATCTCAATGATTTTTGGATGCAATTTTTAAAAATAATTTTGGAATTTTTTATTCTTCCTTTGAACAGAATTAATTTGTCATTCTTGTATAATTTTTTCCTATAGATGGATCATGGGTAGTTTGGTAAAAGGTTTATCTGAATAGATATTAGAGTCAAAAGTAATTGTCTCTAGTTTTAAGTGGAGTAAAAAGCACTTCAGCACACTTGAATCAAAGTGTGGAATATGATATGTCAAGAAATTTGTAATGTTTTGAACAACCAACAATTAAAAAAAAAAAGCACTTCAGAAAGAAAACGTCACAGAATGTGGTTGAATCAGTCTAATTTTACTTCAATTTGTTGTTTATTCACCAGTTATCTTCTGCTCTTCACAGTTCTGCTTTCCAGATATCTTAGCTTTTAATTATTTAAAAGTTTAGTAATGAAAAGTAGAATTATATTTTAAATTATTCACTAATTATTTCAACTGATCTTTTCAATGGCCTAACTTAGATGACTTATAGTCATTAAAATGCTGATACATGTTGATTAGGTAAACACACTACTACGAGCAAATTCAACTAAGATCTTACAACCTTCTTGGATTACTCTTATTGTTGAATGGAATGAATTAACATCTTAGTCCTAGTGGGTAAGCAACATCATCATCAATATTTACAAGATAACCGAGGACAGTACTTACTTTTCTTAGTGTTTGCTTGTCAATTCTTGCTTTGATTTTCTGCTTCTCGCTTCAATACTTATTTTTTCAAATTATTGGTATTCTTATCAAAGTTTTTTAAGCGTATAGTTTAACTAGAGAAATATTTTTAGAAGATATTAAGCATCATTTTATTTCATCAAACAGAAATCCTACACATTATACCATATTCATACAATTTAAAAGCAGTAAAAAGGGAAAGTATAGCTTTTTTTGTTTGTTTTATTTTATTTTTTTGGTACTGTGGACTGAACCCAGGGGTGCTTTCCCACTGAGCTATATCCCCAGAACCATTTCTTTCTTTCTTTCTTTCTTTCTTTCTTTCTTTCTTTCTTTCTTTCTTTCTTTCTTTCTTTCTTTCTTTCTCTCTTTCTTTTTTGTTTTATTTTATTTTAGAGACAATTTCTCATTAAATTGCTCAGAGCCTTGCCAGATTGCTGAGTCTGGCCTTGACCTTGCAACCTTCCTGCTTCAGTCTTCCAAGTTGCCGGGGGTTACAACCATGCACCACCATGCCAAGAGGGAAGTGTAACTTTTCATTTAAAAATCAAATTTACTATTGCCTGCCACACATGGAATGATTTTTATCTGTATTCTAAATATTTATTATTATAACTTTAAGAACTGTGATGCTGTGTTCTAGTTATTTTTATCATCTGTCTTCCCACATGGACTTTTAAAGTTATTTAGTGTCCTTAATATTAATATTTAAAGCTATTGTTTTCTAGAAGAATATCGGACATATAGTAGATTCCTAGAAAACACTTAACTGTATACATTTTAATAATTTTTGAATCTTCCTTGGCATATGTGGTATTCTCCTTTGCTGTTGTACTCTGTTCCTCAGGGACCTATAATTCTTTTCACTTTCAGAAGTGAATCATCTTGGCAAATTACCACACTCATGTAATCTTCACCATCTGAAACTCTGGGTTCCTAAAGATGTGTCTTCTTGTTTGGGCACTGCAAAGGGAAATATACATTATAAAACCATGCGCATCACGACCTTACCAAATCACTTAGCAGCAACATAAAACTAAGAGAAAGAAGACTCATGCAAAAGGAGAAGGGTTATTGAGGAAAACTAGGTAGAGATATTGTCATTTGCTTCTCTACACATTTTTCAATGCCAATATTAAGGTGTCATTGTGTCTCCAGCAAACAAGTCTGTTCACCTGTGGCAATCTCAAGGTAGACAACCAGATAGAACTTTTGTCTAGTTTTCGTGTTTGTCACATAACAATTTTATAGTAATCTATCACACATTGTACAATATGGACATGTAGGAATACCTATGTGCAAATTATTGCTGAGACTATGTTAAATAGATTATCTCTTCCTTTAAAAGTGGACCCAGAGAATGTAACAGTTACGACTCACTATGACTAACATGAACCAACTTGATCTAGATTAAATAAAATAAGGGAGATTTTATAAGGACAGGGGTTGCTTAATAGAGTACAAAGAGTTATAGAATCAGAACTAGGGAGAAACTGAAGCCCAAAATTTGATTTTTTTTTTCAGAAATTCTGTTTCTTCTTTTATTTTACATTTCCTTTGCACTGTCTGGTTTCCCTATTCATATTAAATAACTATGGTGTTCTGGTTCTGGTTAGTTTAGGAATTCCCCATATTAGCTGGAAATGTATATATTAGAAAAATATACATTGAAACTGACCATAAAATTTCATTGATGTTGATATCCAAACATAATTCAGTAAAAATAATTTATATTGGGCAAGTATACATGGAGGAGATTGCTGGTATTGTAATTTAGAGCACTGTTCAATAATGAGTACACTTCAGTTCAGAGCAAAGCACTTACTGTTATTTTTATATCCAATATGGCTGTGCAAGTTCAGCCAAATCAAATCATCTTCCCTATCATCAGCACTTAAAATAATAAATTATGGCCATTGTAAAAATTAGTTTGTGAGTTTGATTTGTATCCTAACATCTAGGTGGAACAGCTGTTTTTACTGCCCTTCTTGAGGTTTGTGATATTTTTGATCTTTCTCATTTGAGGAGCAATCCTAGTTACTGCAGTGCTCATAATTAAACTTACATTGAAGCAGAGACTCCTCAGGGCACTGAGCTTAATCATTTGAAAGTATATTGCATTTTTTTAAAGATAACTTTAAACTATATTAATTATAAAGTCAAGCTTTATAACATTCTGTAAAGTCAAATAAAAGTACCATGGAATATCATTTTGGGGATTTTTTCCAAAAAACAATATATGGATTTATTTAAGAATATTGCTTCCAATAACCTGGGAGTAATTTAGGATTGATATTTGAAGAAAAGATAAACTTAACATTTAGTATTCTAAGTCTTTGCAACTCATAAAAATTGTTTGTAATTCACAATCACATACATCATAAAGTAATTCAACCATAAGTGAATTTAGAATTTACCAATAAAAAGTGTTGTTTGTTTTCATTGTAGCATGTATCAGTATTTACTGACACTTTGATTAAGCAAACTTTTAATAGTATTAATTTTTAATTGCACAAGATTTCATTCAGTACCTGCTATGTGTCTCATAGATTGAAGTTAAACAAATGTGGAATATAAATTTTCTTCACAATCTATCCAGTAAAATCAGAAAAAAATTAATAATTGACTACAAAATTTTAACAAACATCAAAAACAAAAAGAGACATGTCAATTAAAAAGTCTTGGAGAAAAGACAGAAAAATTTATTCCTATTAGAGTGCTCTAATCTCACATCAGAGAATGAAAGTAATCTTTAGATTTTATTGTGCAGCAATGATTTTGCTTTTGAAGGCCATTTTATGTATGAGGAAACTAAGTTTCAAAGAGTAGAAAGAATTTTCCAAGATTCTATCACTTACCTGCAAAGCTTGAAATCCAAAATCAAAACCTATGTCATCTGATTTGTGGCTCTCCTCCCTCCCTCCCTCTTTATTTATTTATTTCTCCCCCCCCCCCGCCTTGTTGTTTCTATAATTTGCTGCTCTAAAGGACCTCCTGATGAGGAAATAATATTAAATTGAGCATTAAGGAATGAGAAAGGGGCAAGGGAACAGTTATAGCATGATAAAGAACATGTGGGAATAAATGAAAAACTGGATATGACTAAAATATAAAACATAAAGTTTACTGGGGAGTAGAGGGTGAAAAGATGTATAAATTATGATTGATTTTTAAACCATTGTAAGTATGGGCTTTTTGCAGAATTTTCTCCACCAAGGCCAGAGAAAGTATTGAACAGATGTCTGCATTAGGAAAATAAGTCTAGCAGCATCAAGGAGAAATAAATGGACCAGGAAGAAAGAAGAGATAGAGCCCAGAGAGTCTATTCCTGTTTCACATAGAAATAAAGGAGGCCAGAGTAGGAATGCCAAGAGACTGATAGACAGCATGCAAGAGCCAATGTGTAAGTGTAGAGAGAAGAAGAACGAAATATATAAAGGAAGATGTGAAGTCAATACTTATTGATTTTGTTGATTTATAAAATATTAAGTTTATAGGTTGATTTTATACTACATCTATATAGTGTTTATCTGTGTTTGGCATTAATGGTATTAGAACTTTAAATTTTATAGTGATTTTGAATTTCTATTATAGCTTTAGAGGCTAAAGGATGTATCAGCCACTTCAGATTATTTGTATGAAGAACAGTGTAAAGATACTACTAATTAAAACAAACTTAATAATATTCTCTTTTTACTATTTTATTATTTTATCCAAAAATACATGTATCTCTCACTTGCTATTAAGCTATATGTCAGGCAACATGTGTTCAGTAGTAAGCCCAGTAGACAAAGTAGCTTAGTGTTTGTAGTTTAGTGGAAGAAACATTAAACTCAATTAATAAGCAAAGTAACAAATGCAAGGAAGAAGGGGTAAATATCTGTAAGATATTTTGTTAGGGACAGTTCAGCTTGTCAAGTATGTTAATCACCTTTCCTCCACTGTGAAAAAATATGTGAGATAATGGAAAAGGAGCTATAATTTGGGATCCAGTTTTCAGAAGATGCAGTCTGTGGTGAGGTAAGTCCATTGTTTCCAGGACTGTAGTGATGTAGAACGTCATGGCAGGGAGCATATGAGAGAGCAAAAGATGCTTACTTCATGATGGCCAGGAAGCAGAGAAAGAAGAAGAGAATGGGGTCCTAATACCTTCTTTAAGGGAAGACCTCAGTGACCTAACTTCCTCCAACTAGAGTCTACCTCCCCATAGAAACACAGGCTGGGACTAACCCTTAGGCATGTGAGTCTTCAAGGGATATTTTATGATCCAAACCATGATATCCAGAGTAATGGGAAAAATCTGAGGATGATAAGACTTTACTTTCGATGCTTGTATAATTTATTTCAACAGTGAACTGAAAATCCTGTGGGTAGTCAGCAGCCCTGTATGTTTAGATATTTTGGCCAGTCCTCAAAATGCCTTCATCATTTTCTCTTGAATTAACCATTAGTTAGCAGTAAAAAATTAAAAGGAAGAAAAAATACAAATAAAACCAAAGACTTTGAAATAAAAAATCAAAACCTATGTCATCCGATTTGTGGCTCTCCTCCCTCCCTCCCTCTTTATTTATTTATTTCTCTTGATTCTAAAAATTACTTTTTAAAGTCCTGTTTGAAGCACACACAAGTATGTGCATAAACACGTGTACACACACACACACACACACATACCTATATATACAAAACCATACTGGGACACAAGGCTACATATATAGATAGAGATTTTTCATTTACTACAACTTTAATTTTTTAATTTCAAATTACAGACGAGGTTAATTATATGTTAAAACTATTTTTTCTCTATTTCACTGTAAGTACAATTATTAGATATTACTGTATTTATACTTGCTTCTTTTGAAAACTGGGGAAATATTATGAATTTGAAAATAACAGCTATTTTTCCCCATTTCTTATGGTAAAATTTTAATTCACTGAAACCAACTTGGCTAAAATCCATTTCTTTTAATTGTAAAGCATGAATCATCTAGTAAAAAATTCTAAAATTGGCCTGAAATCTTTTCTAGATAGAATAAAAGAGCTAAAAACACAGAATATTCTTTCTTGTTTTTAAACAGTATACTTGAATGGAATCATCGAAATTTATATCTGAAAAATAACAGAATCATTTGATAAAGTATTTATATTTTACAGATAAGTAACCATTTTACTTTTAAAGATCTGTGTGCTTTTTATCATTTTTTATGCACTATATTCTCTATGAAAGAACTATTGAATGGTGTGGAAGAAACTCATATTTATCTTTCATTTTAAATAAATACGTTGTTATTCCTATAACATTCAAAATATACTAACACTCTAAAGGGACAGGAAAACATACATTCTAGCACAACTGCAAATTTTATTTTATACTCAGTTTTCCTTTCAGGCAAGCATGTGAGAGAGGGAAACTAAAATCAGATGATCACTGTCCACTTTTTTCTTATCAGGAGATAAAAATCAGAAATTAAAGCTGAATATAGAATCAGTCAGGAGGAATTAAATAAATAAGTGTTGCTTTGTTGAAGAAGAGTGGCAAGAATCCTCTTACTCCCATGTCTAGTTCATATGTATCCACATCCCATCCCACAACTCGATGTTGACTCCAAATCAGAGTTTATAATGATTCTTCAATTAAGCTTAAGCTTCTGACCATGAAATTTTAGGTCTTCACCAATCCTTTTCTCAATTTATCTAATTAATTTCACTTCTCACTGTAAATGATTTCTCACAGCCCAGAAACACTGGTTCAAGCTAGCCAAAAGAAACTCACATGGAGATAATAATTTCCTTAATTTAATAAAACTTATGGATTTTTTTTAAATCTCACTTAGTTAATATGGATTACTTGAAACCTTTATGACTTTTCACTCACTTCAAGAATCAGCCATGAGCCACAGAAGAATCCTAATGCCTCTTTAACCAAAGTATGAGTCCTTTGATCTAAAGACAATTTCTTTCCTTTGCCAACTTAGTTCTCAAAAGAACAGGCTACTCTGTTTCTTCTACCACTGAAATTTGATGGAAATTTGCTGGGACTCAGGTAAAATTTAGAAGAAAAAAAAATTCCTGATTGCTAAAAATAATACACATCTCTTCTTTTTATCAATCTTGCTTTAGGAGGAATCAGTGTAGTCATTTTGTTTACCCGCCTGAGAAAGAAAGATAGCAGATATGAGAGATGGAAAGAATTCATGTATTTTACATCAACACTGAATTTATTAATCATCCACTATAATATAACCATCTCTGGATTTCTGTTATGTGAGATACTCACAAAATATACTCCGTGTTTAAGAAAGTTTTAGTAGAGTTTTCATTTTTTCAAGAAAATATTATCCTGGATATATTATTGAACGGAGAGTAAAGAATATTGTTTACTGAGCACACATTTTTCCATATGAATTCATGATCTTGAACAAATTATTCCTTTAAATAAAGAAAAGTTTAGATCAATATCACCAGAGCACTGCATGGTGATTTCAAGAAACATGATAGTGTATGACTGCACCCACTTCAATGTACTGAGTATCTGCCACATACTCGGTATTTGGCAAAAATCTTAATACAAGAAAAAAAAAGGCCATCCAAAGCCTTTCTATATTACAAGGAAAAGAAACAGCTGTTTGTAAAGTTTCTTTGCAACAATATTTTTATGATACAATATTTTGGAGATATATGAAATGGAAACATATGGATTGAATTTCCCATAAGTCAGTGTTTAAAGTAATGAAATAAAAAATATTGTTTTTACCAAAAAAGATATTTTTTTAAAAAATCCCTAAAGACATATCCAACTTTTTTTGTCATCCCAATCAGTTCACTATTAAAATATATTAACAACTAAGAAATAGATAAAATTAAGGTTACCCATGTGTGTGGAAAACCTTGGTAAGTCACAACAAAATATAGAAGGAGCATCATAACCTGAGTGGATAGTTCTATTTCTTTTCATGCTCAGAATTAAACAAACTTAAGCCTCCCTTCCGACTCATCAATTTGGAATGTTACTTGCTATAAATGTTTGTACAAAAAAAAAAGACTAATTGTTTTAACTTTTAAATGTTTAAGTCCATAGCTTATTTCTCTTGGGACACATTTCTTTGGAACAATAGCTAGAGATAATCTCCTGCTCTCGGGATATCCTCCTGATGTAGGTTGGCATTTTGCAACAATTATGTTGTTGTACACAACAGCATAAACAAGATGAGTTATAGCCACCATGCAGAGAGTTATCAAAAAGATGTTTTCTCTTTTCTTCATAACTGCCATTTAAATTTTTTTCATTAAAATTATCTTGTGCTTCTTTCTTTCCTCGAAAACTTGATTTTAAATTACACACTCTTAGGTTCTTACTTAGTGTATTTATTTATTTGTACCCAGGGATTGAACCCATAGACACTTAACCACTGAGCCACAAACCCAACCCTTTTTATTTTTTGAGACAGGGTCTTGGTAAATTGCTGGGACTAGTTTTGAATTTGCAATCTTCCTGCCTTAGTCTCTGGACCCACTGGGATTATAGGCAAGTACCACCATGCATAGCATTTTAAATACTAGCATTTTAAATTCATTATTTTCAAATAAAACTTCTTTTTTCTAAAGAAAAGCTTAGAGTTGATAATCAATAACCTAAAAAATGAAATATATCCAATTCATTGATACATGCTATAACCAAAGCTTAATTTTTTTAATATTTGAATATATGAAGTATTTGTTTAAGCTTACTTATGTGGTTTAAAAGAGAAACTGAATCATCTGGAGATACATGAATATTCTCACTTTGAAAACAAATGGAGTTATATTTAGACTTGTGAAAAGTTTCCTGAATATGAACATTGTTTTTAACCCACCACTTCATTGTAAAAAAACAGGATTTCATCCTGGCAATTATAATTTTCTGCTAGTTGAGCACTGACAATGTAATAGAATTATAGCACACAAATGGAAATGCTGCCCTTGTGCCTAGCAATTCAGAGGGAAATTTTCATGGAAGTTTATATATGTGTATCTGCAGTTTTGAAGAGCGAATTTGGAGAACTGTCTTGATGCTGGTTACTCATGTCAAAGAATACTATTAAACTTAATAGTATGTACTGATCAATTATTAGACAATTACCATGAGAAAAGGTGTTTCAGACCAAACATTTTCTACCCTGGAAGTATTTATATCATCCTTGGCATGATGAAGAAAATAGTATGGACCCAAGGAAAATGTTCTCGCAAGCCTTCTACTCTAATATGAACCAGTACTAAAATTTAAAAAGGATTTAAAAACCTTCAGGATGTGAAGGAAATGGTTTCAAAAGGGCATTGTATATGAGTGTGAGTGTGTGTGTGTGTGTGTGTGTGTGTGTGTGTGTGAGTCATGACAGGTATCTCAGGCTCTACTTGCATAGCTTGTGCACAATATATGACAAGTACACACTGTGATTCTAGTCTTTGAAATTTTGTTTTGGATTCTTTTCTTCTTGGAGAGAGCATAAGTCCTGAAAATGTTTTTTTCTTTCCATATTAGAGTAGCTGCTATCATGTTGTTGTTGTTGTTATTTTGAAATTTCAAAGCATCACTTTATTTTTCAGCCATGGAGGTTTCTCAGTATGTGTGGTAGAAAACCTTGGGACTCATCTGGAAAACTGCCATCCACACCTTCCTGTCAGATGATCAAGGCCACAGGGACACCACCAGTGCTTGTGGCAAATACAATATAAATCAATTGTCAATGTTTATCAAGGACCTAAACAATGCAAAGCTATCCTGCCCAGTAACTTTGTTTTTCAAAATGTGTCTGAGAAACTTTCATAAAGAAGTTTATTTTAGCATGTATATAATTTTAAAGCATTCTTTCAAAGTTAAATGTCAAAAAGAATAATTTATTAGAGATTCTCTTGATAGAAATTATAGTACAATTAGTAGTTTTTGTATGTTTCCAAAAGAAAGCGTCACATTAAAAAAAGTTATATCTACATCTGAATATTTATATCATAAATTAAGTGTGCAAGATGTATCACTGTACATAGTTTATCCTGATGATATGATACCAAGAAAACCAATATATCAAAAACATAAAGAAATTTCACAATATTCTCTTACTTCTAAAAGGTAGTATCATAAATTATTTTACTCTCTTTAGTAGTTTAAATATATTTGAAAGTGAATAGGAATTACTTAATCCATATTCTGAAATTAAATACATAAACTGCTGGAAATCATTTTCTTCTGAAAACACAATCCATATTACTATTCAAAGCCAACCAAAAACAGAAATATAAGGAAATAATCAGTCTAGATTCTGATATAAAGTGATACTATTTCCTCATGGCTTGGGTTTTGCAAACTACACAAATGTTTGGTTGAGTCCTTTCATTTGCCAGAATTCTGTTTTTAACAACATCAAGATGCCTGTCTTTATGGTTGCAATTATTAGCTTGTGACTTATGCTACCATTTGGGACAGGGAAACTGTCTTTGCAATAATGAAATGCATTATGGTAATGAAATGACAATCTATTTTCTTTCTCTACAAATTCAGCTATATTGTACTAGGTATTTAATAGGTAAACCTCAAAAATATTTGTCCAAAAATGTACATCAATCCATATTTTCACATCTGATTGCAGAGGAGGACATTTGTCTTAATATACTCAAACACTAGTTGAGATTGAAAACAAATAAAAAAGACCAAGAAATGCTGCAGACAATTCATCTGTACATTTTTACATCCTAGAGGTTACCATTCTCCCCCACTGAAGTCTGTAATCTCACTCTCTCTTTTTCTTCTTTTTCATTAGTATAAAACCTTTGTGATGTCCCAAAGCTACAATCCAATCAGATGCACAGAGTAATTCCCTGTTTCAGTGTTTCTTCCCATAGTCTAGTTCAGAATACAAATGCTGACAATATTGCTTTCCCAGAGGCAAGCTAAGATTTTTTTTTCTTTCTATAATAGAGTCAGAGAATAAACACTTCAAGATTGAAACCCACTCGCCTGTAAACAGCAATGACATAGCTGACATTTACTGGGGAAAAAAATAAGCAGGGGTTATCATTTTATAGCCTGCAGTAGATTGAAACTAGTAGAAAAGCAAATACTTCCTTTAGCACACCATTTCCTTTGACTGATAATGGGTGTTGATCTTTGTGTCTCTGTCCTTATAATTGCTTTGCTTTTATTTTTAATGAACCCGCATTTCACTTACTCATCGGTCACATATGGGTGAAAATGGATGGTGATGCACAATCATTTACAGGTGCACTTTCATTAAAGATAAAAAGCTTCTGGGATTGTGTTCGTCAGAGGTAGTTAAATGGTTTCATTCTTCCTTCCAACTTCATCCAGCTGTATCGTTCAAGCTCTATAAACCTTCACAGAAAGAGAAAGGAGTCTACCATGTGCATAAAATAAGCCCATGGAACATAATTGTTTGATTTGTATGTATATTATATCTGAGAGTTAAGCAAACTGATTTGTGCCTCTGTCCCCATGTTCTAAAAACTGGAGAGTGAAATCTAGAGAGAAATGTGAATTTTTTGACACATGGTCAAGTGATGCAATTATGTGAGATCAAGAGATATCTGAGATTAATTATTTTTAGTAGGGAAATAGAACCAATCTGTATCTTGAGTCTGTTCAAAAATGGCACTGAGTCAAGAGATGAGAGAAACAAAACTCAGCATGATGTTATGGTGAAGAAAAGAACTCAGGATTTTGAAGGCAAGAGCCTGGGGTTCAAATGTCTGCTAAATTTCTTGAAAGCTTCTGAATCCTACGTAAAAATTTTGAGTCTAATGCCTCATACAGAAAATGAAGATGCTAATACTATCAACTGAGATTATTTTACAGAACCACAGTTAGGATCAACCATAGAACATAACTGCGGTTGTGTCTATCAAGATGTTGCAAAATAACATGGACATTTCACATCAATGAAGAAAGGATAGACTTTATAACTGGTTTCATAGAGCCAATTGCCTATACATTTGAATGTCAAAAAATTAAAATTCTCTTACCTTTCACAGAAGTAAAGTATAGGCTATTCAAAATTGAAATATATAAAACTAAACTCAAAATTTACTAGAAGAAATCATCTTAATATGTTTATATGAAATATAATTAAGTTAATTTATTATCTCAGAAACAAAAAGTTTGCAGTACTTAGCAATTTTCATATACATAGTTAGAAATATAGAAATATGTAAGATATATTTTATAATTATCTTGTATGTATATGTATAAATATATGTAATCTTGTGCTATACAATAACATTTCAGTCAACAATAGTCTATATGCTTATCACATCATTCCAATAAGAGTATAATGGAGCTGAAAAATATCTGTCACCTAGTGATGGTATAGCTATGATATTGTCATAGAACAACGCATTGTTCATGTGTTTGTGGAGACACTGGTGTAATAATCCTATTGAACTACCAGTCATATAGAAGTAAATATAATTATGTAAAGTATAAATACTTGATAATAATAACAAATCACTCTCTTACTGGTTTTATTTTTACCATATGATACTATTAATTATTATTTTAGCAGGTATTCCTACTTATAATAAAAAATTTACTGTAAGAAAGTATGTATTTTATGCCTGTAGCAGCCTCATACATCTTATGTTTACTTCATATCTTGATTGCTTCAAGAGGTCATGTTCAATTTTAGTAGATGGACCTCTATCATACAGGTTTGTGTTGGGACACTCTATGATATTTACACAAAAGTGAAATTTCCTAATAATATATTTCTCAGAACATATTCCTGTTATTTAGTAGTTCATGACTTTATGCACATATACTTTCAGAAACCCAAGGGAATAAAATTCTCAATTGAAAATGGACAAACGTGTGAATAGATGTTTTAGTGAAAAGGAAATACAAATGATATTTTAGGTGTACTTTTAACTGAAGTTTAATCTAATATTATTTGGAGATGTAGCTCTGAGTATTTCCATATTTTTTCTGGGAAAGTACAATTAGTACAACCACCATGAAGATTAATACAACTCTACAAAATTTCAACGTCATTCATTATCATCTACCCTACAGAAATACCTACATAATTGCATAGAAAGCATGTAGCATGTGGACATTCACCACATTTTGTTCATAATAAAAAATATTTGGAATAAATCAAAATATTCCTCAGAAAGAATGGGACTATTAATCATATCATATTCAAATATGGAATATAACTTAATCACTTTATTTTTTAAGGTAAAGAACATATTTTATTTGTAAACTAAGTAACTAGAGAAACAAGAAGAGTCCAGCATTCTGCTGAAAAGGACTGAGAACATCAACAAGCATGTAAAGGATGTGATATTTTAATTGATTCTAATCTCCAGTCTTGCCCCCGACCTAAGAAACTCCTTTAGTTACCTGGTGACACAGAGAATTCTAGTAACAGCAATGAGAACCAGAATCATTTGAGCAAGTTGGGACAGCTTTGAGTGTATACTAAATAACCTAAAGGATCGTTGGAACATATTGGCATGCATATCATAATGTACTGCATAGTGGAGTTACAAAACAACCCTAGTATTGAAGACTTTGAAAACAGCATAAATTATTAACACTCAATATCTATAATTGCTACAGGGTAAAAAAAAAAAAGAGGGGAGATATACAGCCCTCTCCAGATCAAAGTAGTAACAATAGCTCTAATTCCACAGGTTGAAGGCACCTCTAGTCTTTTGATCATTATTACTAAGGAGCGATGGATGAGAGGGAGAACATCAATCAGTTCATAGAGAGGCAGGAGTCCAGGGCAGGCAGAATGGCTCCCAGCCAGATACAGCTGATTCCTTACAAGAGTAGTTTAAACAAACCCTGCCTAAATGCCACTAGAAGATGGCTAAAATAAAGCTTCGGCAGTATGTCCAACTCCGGGAGTCCATGATCATTTCTGAGTGACTTTTAAAAAAAAAAGATCCCAATGCCATATCCAAACTGATATGTTAGTTGCTTTTATTGACAATTCTCAAAAGCCCAAGCTATTGTTGGAGGGGAAAAGTAATCCTCTCAACATGACCACAAAACTCAATCACTTTAAATATGAGTTAATCCTACATGTGTCAACATGAAAAGAACTGAAAATTTTATTATTGATTTTTTTTAAAAAAGCAAATTACTGAAAGATATATATTAGATGACACCATTATATCAGGACATCATAACCCATGATCATTGAAGTGAGTCCTACAGTTGCCCTGGATTACTTCCTTGAGAGTTTCCAGGCAATAGCTCAGGGAGAGAGAATTCAGACTGTACCTGACAAACTTTCCAAGTCAAAGAGACAGAGCTAGTAAGCCAGAGACTCTTCACAGGACAGAGAACTGTGAACTCAACAAAAAGTAATTCTGGAGGTCTACAGAATGTCTTCTCAAGTAGACAGCAAAATACCGGTCATTCCATACATTTGAGGATTCTAACCTAAGCAGGAAAAAGCACCACTGAAAAGAACTAAAGGCAACAGTAACAGTGCTCAGTGTGCACATAGGGCAAACACTGGAAGTTCCAAAAAGCCATAATGGAAAAAATTGTAATTCATGGTCATTGGTTAGAATCTTCAGAAGTGGTTAGCCTCAAGAATGGGGAACAATTATGGCTCAATTAAATGCTGTTCTGAACCCACTAAAAAGAATTAAAAGACCCGAAGGAGCAAACTGTTAACATGTTACTCAACTGTGTCCCAAGACAAAGCTGAAGGATACCTATGAATAGAAATACTATTCAACGCTCAACAAGATAAGTTCACAATGTTTGGCATCTAATCAAAGTTCAGCAGATGATACAAAGAAGCAGGAAATATGACACATAATAACCAGAAAAATCAAACAAAAGTGACCCAGAACTAACTTAGATAAAAGAATTAACAAATAAGGCTATTCTTTATACTTTATTGGATAAGTTCAGAAATGCATCTACCCAATCCTTTTGAGTACACCAAGAGGAAGAGCACAAAAATAATGTTAATTATAAAATAAAATACTATTTATTATTTTATTTACCAAATATTTATTAGACTTTTTAATATAAATATGTTTCCAAAGGGTTTATGGCTTAAATAAATTAATAACAATGTAATATCGGGCTCATAATGCATACAGAAGCAAAACCTATATTATAGCATATATAATAGCTACTTAAAGATAGATTGTGATAAGTTAGAAATATAAAATCCTCAAATAACCACTAGACAATCAAACCATTGGTATAAATAATAAGCCAACAAAGGAGAGAAAATATATTATAAAACATACTTAATAAAAAAGATGGAAAAAATAAGAAAAAAATCACCAACAAAGAATAGGTGAGATATACAGAAACAAATAGAAAGATTATAGACTTATGGTGGAAGTTCTTGGAGAGTAAACTGCTCATTTATGAACCTCAAGCAGGGGACAAATGAGAGACTAAAGTCTCAAAGTCCTCTTCAAGGACCACCTGCTAGGCCCCACCTCTCCAAGGTTCCTATCACCTGCCAAAAGTACTGTCCTGGGGATCAAGCCTGTTAACACAAGGATCTTTAAGAACTCATCAAAATCACAGCAAGAATATTAAATTTTTCAAATACTACAGAACATATTATAAGGTGAAATGATACGTTTGACAAACTTAGCAACAACGTAAAAACCATATCAATTATAATTTCAGATAAATATCAAATACTTTTGTTACATGTTGGGACATATATTAAAATTATTTCTTTACCTGAAGTTCAAGTTGATCTCAATATTCTTTATTTTACTTGAAAATCTTTATTCTAGCCAAAAAAATGAAACAAAAATAAATTAAAAATCAATAAAATATTTCTAAAAATCCCTAAATACTTTTAGCCTAAATAACATAATTCTAAATAATCAATGGCCAAATTAAAACAAAAATGAAACTGCAAAGGACTTGAATTGAATGAAAATGAAAATACAACATGCCAATATCCAGTACTCCTCTTGAACTTAGATTAACACTGTTAAGCAAAATTTTTGCCAGTCAAATCCAACAAAGTACGGATTGATGTTCCTTTGTAACCAAGTTGAACTTATCCAAAAAATGCAGAGTTCACTTAACATTCTAAATGAATTGGGATAACTTATCACATTGTCAAAGATATAAAGCATATCATTATATGAATAAGTGTAGAAAAATATTTAACAAAATCCAACATGTATTTCCAATTTGAAAACTCTCAGCAAACTAGGAATAGAAAAAAACCTTCTCTATCTTAATCTGATAACAAGAATTTCAGAATAACTACACATACTATCACATATGATAAAGAATAATGGCTTTTTCACTAAGATCAGAAGTAAGACAATTTGTTCATTCCCACCATTTCTATTCAACATGAAATGGGGAATTCTAGCCTTTGTAATAAAGCAAGGAAAAGAAATAAATGTCATTTAAGTTAGAAAAAGATTCAGTAAAATGGTTTTTATTCATGAACAGTGATAATCCATGTATAAAATCTATTACAATCTATCAGTTTCTGGAATTATGAATTCAACAAACTTGAAGAACACAGGATTGATATGAAAAACTTACTATATTTTTACTAAAAATAAAAAAGTCAGAAATTTAAATAATACTAGTGACAATATATCATATGATTTGAATTCTACGGGATAAATACAATAAAATGTATTCGGTGTATCTACAAAGACCACCACATAGCATTGCTGAGAGAAACTAAAGAAAGTCTAAGTAAATAAATGGAGAGAGTGTTCGTCTGCTTTTCATCACTATACCAAAGTACTTGACATGGGCTATGCATGAAGAACAGATTTATTTTGCTTTTACTTTTGTAGGTTCAAATGTCAAGATCAGGTGGTTGCCATTTGTTTAGCCTGTGGAGAGGGTAGAGGAGGGAAGCACATCATGAGAGTACATGCAGGAGCAAGGTCTAACATCTCTAACAAGAGCGGAGAGAAAGAAAGGACAGATAGGGTCAGCCTTGCTCCTTTTGTGAAAAATACCAAAAGGAAATCACCTTATACTTTCAGATGTCTAAAGACCTCCCACTAGTCCCACCCTCCACAAAGTCTCACTGAGAGCACCAAGCCTTGAATTACACTGAAACCCTGAGGAAAGAAAGGAAAGGAGATTGGAACAGCACAGGCAGGCGGGGGACCAAGAAACTTTTCTAGGAAATTATTATGCTGAGCTGCTAAAAATTAAAGAGAGAAGGAGAAACAGAAAAAGAACTATGTGTCTTATTAAGGTATAAATTCATCTCAAACTGATGTAGAGATTCAACACAATTCCACCTGAAATCCTAGTAGGTTTTTTTGTAGAAACTGACATCATTATCCAAAGCACATGTATAAAGACATGAATTGGTGTCAATATACTTTATATACAACCAGAGATATGAAAAATTGTGCTGTATATGTGTAATAAGAATTGTAATGCATTCTGCTGTCATTTATTTTTGTAAAAAAATCAATAAAAAATACATCGAAAACCTGATTTATCATGAAATTTATCACGAAAAGTCAAGGACTGAGAATAGAGAAAACAATTTTGGAAAACTGATAAAATTTCAACATTTTCTCTTCATTGCAATTTTAAATAATGCTTTAAATATTTAAATCCTTAATGATATAAATTACTAACATAAGGTTTTGTTTTGCTTTGTTAAATTTAAAGAGTCAACACCACTCTCAGGAAACAAGAAATCGATGAGATTTTTGTTTTTTATTTACATGTGAATATTCACATGTGTATGTGTGATTTCAATTTGCTCTTGTTTTCTTTTTTAGCCTGATTGAGCTATACTTAATATACTAATAACTCCATATACACAATGTGTAAAATTTTGTGAGGTTGGCCACATGCTGAAACCCACAATATCACAATGAAGCTAGTAGACACATCCAATACCTCCCAACATTATCTTCTGTCCCTCTGTTTTTCTTTGTTTTGTTTTATTTATATTAGAAATATTTAACATGAGATCTTATGGATTACATTTACAAGAATACCTGACTTTTACAGAGGGGTCAAATGGATCAAAGTCAAATAAAATTCAATGGAGCAATGACAAATTATTAAAGAAGGTACATCTGCTCAGTAGCCATTAAGTGTATTCAGTAGCCATTAAGTGAATACCTTATATGAAAAGAACTCAAAGCCATCTCAGGTGGAGCACAATATTAAAAACGTTGGTCTTAGTAGGCCATCTGGTATTAAAGAGGCCCAAAGACCTTTCTTCTGTCTTGCATGCAGTCTGTCCTTTCTGTATTTTGAGCTCACCACTGAATACAACATGAGGAGAAAGAAGGTGAGGCAGATTTTTATCATGCTCATGTTTCTTTTTTGCAGTTCCTTCTGTATAGATTTTTTCTAATTTTTGAAAACCATGAATTGAATGCCTAACTCACATACGTACTTATTTTTGGGTGACAAAAACATTAATCATAACAAAACTGTTTTGTTAGTTTATGACATCAATAGTCTTCATTGGATCATAGGCCCGATGCTCTATTTCTGTCTTGGTCTCTCTCTTTTTGTTTCACCTTCCCTATTTAGCTTTCCATGGCTCAGCAGTAATAACTTCCCAAAAGACTTTTCTGGTCCACAACCTCCTATGCTGTGCCAATAACCTCTATTCCTTCCCTCTCTGTATCTACTGCCCCCCTATATTTATCTCATTCACTGAAAAACAAGTCTTTGCATGTCTTTTTTACGCCTGGTAGTCCTTGGGCTTCTCAGTGGCCACACTCCGGCATGCCTGGAAGAACACTTGGCTTTTAATAGGTATTCACTTAATGGTTACTGAGTAGATGTATCTTCTTTAATAATTTCCATCATGTCTACATTGAATTCTTGGCATGGAATACATGTGTAAGAAATGTCATGGAAATAGAGACAGATAAAAGGAGTTTGTGAATTTTTTCTTTAAATTAAGGGGGAAAAAAACCTTCATTATTCTTCAATAGAAGCACACTTCTTAGAGAGGTAGTTTTGCCAAAATAACGTAATTGATAAAAGTAAAGTGCTTGATAATTCCAGAAGGTGAAGGTGGTTCATCAGAGAAGGATTTTTGTTGATCCTGCTGAGATAAAGTAACAAATATACATATTTTTTTTTCAATTTCCCTTTGCTTTTGTAAAACCTGCTCATGAATTGAAAGATTTAGCAACCTGTTAAAAAATATTATTAATGTCAATTAAAAGCTATTTTATATAAAATAAAAATTCGCTAGCACACAGTCACCTGTCCATTCAACTTCTTTAGATTAGAAACGCTAACTTATGGCCAGTGAATGTTAAATACTAACTCTGTTACCAGGACCCTAGGTTAGAGCCCTGGCTCTGGAGTCCCAATAGACTGGATTCAGTCACCTGCCCATATCAAGAGTAGGAGAAAAACAACATGAAATGAAAAATAAATTTATTCACAATTTAGGTAGACCAGGAAGATAGTTATTCCGCCTTCCTCATACCTATGGAAGCATTGCAATTTACAAGAAAGTCATTCATGTAGGACAACAACTAAGAAATATGCATATGTACAGGGTCAAGTTTGTGGACAAGAATATTATCCTTTACATTCTTCAGGTCCTGTTGGCATCATCCTGGCCACAGGGGCTTTTAGAAGACCATGTCCACTCAGCTTGCATTTTAATCGTGAGATGATTGCTTGCAGAGAGCCAAGATGGATAAATAACCTAAAGAACATGTTAGAAGACACAGGCTGGGTCTCCTTTAGATTTTCTATTGTTCGAGGAGCAACTATTCCATTGTTCCAGTTTAGGCCTAGTACTTCATGGGTGAAAAGCACATGTACAACAGATCCCATTTTAACCACTCTATGATGTGATGTGGGGAGGAGGAGGGGGAGGAGGAAGGATGAAGGTAAAGCTTCCTGGGCCATGGTGATCAAGTATACCCTAAAATGTTTTCAGGAGAAACATAAATACAATATAAAGCCTCAGCCCTGGAAGGAGATCTTTGACTATAGAATTATAATTGTTGATCAATTATTTCATTGTTCAAATGAGGTGAATTAAGGCCTAAGGAGATATGGCATATAAGAGATATGGCTTTCCCATAAATGACAACATACACTGCTATTGATTTTCTCTGCCAGGCTAACGAGATCGGACAAAGGCAGGTAGCTAATTAGCAAAGAAAAGGATATAGGTAGATAACATTCCCAATCACCCCATGACTAACAGCCTGAGGTGAAGGAGGATCGCACTTTCTAACACAAGCAATCAGAATCCTAGAACTTCTCTTTCTGCCTTTTGGTCACTTTTGATCATGTAGGCATGAGAAGAAAGGAAATCTGGAATCTATAAAGAGACAGGACACCCCCACTCCCTTGTGCACCAGCTCTGGGCCCCTCCCTCTGTGGAGGTGTCTCTTTCTCTCTCTCTCTCTATTCTACCTTTCAATAAAACTTATTTTCTTGCCTCGGTGTTTCTTGGGTGTTGAATCTTCCACACAGGAGGAAACGTGGACCTGATCCTGATTTTCAAGATTGGTTTTCCTGAGAATCCGAATATTGATTGTTTGGTCAACAAATAGATAAACATTTTAAGATCCTACTTTTTGGACATGCCATCGTCTGAGATGATTTGAGAGGAAAAGATCCCCAACTGGAAATGCAGGGAAAAAACTTGAGTGTGGGTCACTGATGATAATTCACAGCCTTATTCATAGAGAACCCACTGGGACACATGGGGTAGCAAAGAAGAAAGAAATGTGGCTTCCCAACCATCTGCATGCTACACAACAATGGGAAAATTTCTTTTCCCACTATGAGAAACTGGTATAGCCTGCAAAATAATTTTCCTATGAGAATTAAATAAATTGAAACATGGAAAAAAATCTAAGGTGTGGCATTAGAAAGAATACAAATCTCTAAGTAATTGAGTTAGGAAGAACTTTTTGAAGGTGTAAGCAAATCTGGGTAGAAAGCCTCATCTTAAAATAGTAGAACTCAATATGTTCCAGTCACTTTATTAGACTCAGTCTTACAAAAACATTTTTGGTACCTGTTTTCTGTTGAAGCAACTGAAGACCAGAAGATTTAAGACATTCATCTGCCCTTGGTTCATGCAAATATCATGTCAGAGCCAAGATTTAAATTCTTTTTTCTTCTTTGTTGTGTTAATTCATAGGCATTTTCCAGTGCCAACTTTTGTTCTTAGTCATTGCATGCTAAAAAAACAAATATTCACTGTCTTAAATTTTGTAGTATGTGACAAGAAACAGAATAAGGAAAAGAGGTTTATCAGCAATTGAACTGAATTTTAGGTTATATAACTATATGCCCATAAATATAAGGATAGTATGCACAACACTTCTTGTTGGTCTTATCTGCTTCTTGTAATGGTGGAACTTGGCCTTTCTTTTCTTCTTCCCTCTCTCCCCTTCATGCTTTAAGACAAAATTTAATCTTTCCCAAGTAGCATTATTTACACATACAGGGGATGGGAAAGAAGCAAAAGAAGAAAGTACATTGAATTAGAATGATTCTTCCACTTTCATTATATATATTTAGCTCATGCAATAAAATAGAAATTATAAATTAGCATCATATAGGACTGTTAACAGATGAGCCAGAGTTGGCATAAAACAGTTCTATCTTGGGAACTTTCTTAGGGGTCTCGCCAAAGAAAAGTTGCTTCTGGGAGTGGCTTTTCATATCTGTACCTTCTGTTTACCAATTGCCATATATACATGATGATTTAATAACCAATGTCATCCACATAAGTGAGGAAGGAGATGCAAATTCCTCTCAAAGATCATGGTATTATTCTCCATATGGATGTTTGGTACAGTAATGAGGAACTTCACTCTGCATCATCGCTGCCAAATTAGCCCATCATTGCAGAACAACAACAACAACAAAAAAAAAATAGGAGAATTGCTTTTTGTGTTGGAAAGTTCATTCATATTCTATCACTTCATTTGTCTCCTAAGTGACGTTGTTCTGCTTTGCTGAAGAGACAGAATTCTAAAATATTCTAAAATATGCTAAAATATTATAATCTATGTGTTTCAATGTTTTTAAAACGTGGTCTTTATTCTTGCTAATTTTGCTTAGTTCTTGTTTTTCCTGAACAGTGTTAATCTTAGTTTCTTGTGCATTGTTAAAATAAGACAAAGTTTGGAAATTGTATTTTTGATCAGAATGGCTTTGTTACCAAAAGATTTGGCAGTTAATTAGTTTACCATTTGAAAAATTTAAATTAAGCTAGAATAAAAGCCGATATTTGCTGTTTATAGCAAATAAATCAATTCTCCATCCATGTCTTTTTCTTCTCCTTCTGCTTTCCTTGTCTTTTTACTCTGTTTTAATGTATGAAGTGAAATTTCTAAGTGTCCTACTAGCATACTAAAATCCTTCACCTATAGTTACTAAGTCCTAATCCTTAGGTTGAGTGATTTCTGTTGTCCACATCATTTCATGAGTATTCCTTAGTTTAGAAAAGAAACATACAGAACCATGACTTGCAGGCACTAGAGGATATATGACCAGTTTATGCTCTTCAATCACAAGTACCAACTTGTGCCATTAATGTTGTTTAGAGTAATCACAGTATGATCATTCATGGAAGAAAGATTATACACTTTCATGGAAGTGTGGGGTGCTGGTATGTAATTATATTAGTTCATTTGGACCTTTGGGTTCACAAGAAGGGAATGCTATCAAGAAGATAGATGTGGTAGATCTTGTTAAATGTTGCTATAATATCAAGTGTAAAAGAGAAGGAAGCTTTAGATTTGGCAACCTATCAAGACTGACATTAAAATGAATAGTAATGGTAGATTGGCAGAGATGATGATCTGAGTAATTCAACTATTACATATTTTATTTTTCAGACATCTGTATGGCCAATATTTTTTAGACTCTTTCTCAACTACTTCTCTTCTCTTCAGACTTGAAATCTTTGACCGCTTCATCCTGGACTCCTCTCTCTGTCTGCTAAGTCTTCCTGGTGAGCTTCACTAATCCTGTGACATAAAAAAATCATCTGCAAGGGGCTGAATGCTTGTGTCTCTCCAATTTCAAATACTAAAATCCTACCCACAACATGATGATACTAGGAGGAGGGACTTTGATAATGAATTCTTTAGGGTGGGCCCCTCATGAATAGAATTAGTGCCTATTTATTTGTTTATCAGAAAAAAAAAACATTTTAAAACACTAAACTATCATGATGCATTATCTACGAAGGTTAATGTTAAGTAGATTGACAATAACAAGTGATAACATAAAGTGGAGCAAATGTCATGTACAGTGGGAGGGGAGGTAATTTGGTAAACTATTCTGGAACATTTTGCATAATTCATTAAAATTGAAGATACAAAAATCTTACTACTCAGATACTTTAATCCAAAGATAGTAGAATAAGACGGATATCATTACCCTAGGTACATGTATAACTGAGCATATGGTGTAACGCTACATTATGTACAACCAGAGAAATGAAAAGTTGTGCTGCAATTGTGTACAATGAATCAAAATTCATTCTGCTGTCATATATACCTAATTAAAATTAATTAATTAATTTAGAAAAAGAAAAGATATTCTAATCAGAAATATAGACGCAAAAAAATATTCATTATTCTTTTAAATTGCCTCAAACTGGAAGGAACCCGAATGTTCAAGAGAACTAATGTAATTATATATCAGCACCCCACACTTCCATGAAAGTGTACAATCTTTCTTCCATGAATGATCATGCTGTGATTACTCTAAACAACATTGATGG
>NW_025999853.1:19643479-19647382 GCF_001458135.2 Marmota marmota marmota
TCTTTAGGGTTCTGTAGTTTTCATTGTATAAGTCTTTCACCTCTTTTGTTAGGTTGATTCCCAAGTATTTTATTTTTTTTGAGGATATTGTGAATGGAGTGGTTGTCCTCATTTCCATTTCAGAGGATTTGTCGCTGATATACATGAATGCCTTTGATTTATGCTTGTTGATTTTATATCCTGCCACTTTGCTGAATTCATTTTTTAGCTCTAATAGTTTCTTTGTAGACCCTTTTGGGTCTGCTAGGTATATAATCATGTCTTCTGCAAATAGTGATTATTTAAGTTCTTCTTTTCCTATTTTTATGCCTTTAATTTCTTTCGTCTCTCTAATTGCTCTGGCCAGTGTTTCGAGAACTATGTTGAACAGAAGTGGTGAAAGAGGGCATCCCTGTCTTGTTCCAGATTTTAGAGGGAATGCCTTCAATTTTTCTCCATTCAGAATGATGCTAGCCTGAGGCTTAGCATAGATTGCTTTTACCAAGCCTTGGTAAAGAAGCACTGCTGTGCTCATGGAGGTCAGGAAGTAGAAAGAGAGGTAGAGGGGTCAGGGAGACCAGATATAATCCTCAAGGCACTTCTCCAGTGACCCCCATCTCCTGTCATGCCTCACCTGCCTACGTTTATACCCAGTACTACAGTCCTTTCAAATTCTTATCCACCTACTGGATTGATCCATTGATTAAGTTATAGCTCTTGTCATCTAATCCTTTCCATCTCCTGCATTAACCTGGGCATTTTGGAGGAAAACTTTATTTTCAAACCATAACAAGCTAAATCAAATAAAATCAAATTAACTGCCCATGACTGTTGAAAGAGTGGAAAAATCAAATTTCCTTTACACTTCAGAAAATTTGTTTGCAGCTTGGAAATAGGCAAAAAGATTAATGAGTGTCCTTTCTGTGCAGTTGTAGGCTTGACTTGCCATAAACCAGGCTATTTTATAACTCTACTGGGACAGAGGTTGATTTGTAAACTTTAGTCCAAGCACATATAAAAATAACTTCTGTCCAAATGAACTAGATAATGCCACAGGTTACAGTTGGTATCCTTGTACTATATTAATCAATTCTGTATACAATCCAACAATCATATCCTAATATTTCTTTAGTAAATTGTATGCTTTACCTAAATATTTTTGAACAGGTTTTAACATTATAGTGGTGGCCTTTTTAATTGAAGAATAAAAGTTCATTTTGACATGTGTCCTTTGTACATTTGTCTGAGAGTTATAACTTTTATACTTTAACATATGGGAGATAAATCATTAGCAGTTCCACACACACTCAGAGACACACACACAATAAGTCACATCAGGATTAGTGTTAGAAGAGGAATAAAGCAAGGTAGAGATTGGACATCCTGTGATCTTAGGAGAGATGTTATTTTACGTAGGATGATTGAGGAAGCCCCTGAGTGGACACAGGAAGGGAGATTAACTTTGTTGGAAGGAAATCTCAATAAATGACTGTCAAAGAGTATAAATATATGGATATCTAAAACACAGCATTCTATAGAAAAAGCAAAAAAAAGAAAAGAAAAACAGCAGTGAAACCAAGCAGCAGGAAGCAGCAGGAAGAAATGTATTGGGGTAGAAACTGATTAATTTCTGTTGCTGAAGTTGGCAGCGGGTTGAGGAGCGGACAAAATGCTAAAGGATGAGAACAAACAAGTGATATAGACAGATGGCATATGGCCTTCTAGATGGCTTCACTGATGCTGGCTTACAATGTAGGGGAGAGAGAAAAAAAAAAACATGGAGGATTTGGAGCAAGAGTGATTTGGCCCACTCAATCCAAAGAATCACACAGGCTTTTCAGTTGAGGAAAGATTATAGTAGTGTCATGGTATATATATGAAGACCAGCTAGAATCCTGTTTATTACATCTTGGTAGGAAGTTTAGTTGGCTTTAATCAAGGTGGTAGTTGTACTGAGAAGAGGTTGAGTCCTAGATAAATTTTGAGATGGATCAACATAATTCTTCCTTACAATTAGATCTGATTCAGGACAATATAGATCAGTCCTTCATTTACTCATTTTTTAAAAATTTTCAACTATTTAGGGCAAGATATATACTAAATACATGACATACAGCTCCTAAAGTTCACAGAAATTTTTGTTACAGGTCTAACTGACTTGAGATTAATATGGTCTTGTCACTTCGGAGACACTTTTTCTACTGAAAACGGTGACTTGAAAATGATGATAAATGTATCAGCAAAAGAATCTCATGAAAAGTAATTTAAACACAGGTGACTCTGACATTGACAACACTGAGCCTCGGGTTCCCACAGAAGACATTCATATGAAACAAATTCAGGTTTGTTTCCCATCAATGAAACAAAACTACACAAAAAATGAAAACCAGAGGATATATCCAATCACACTGACTTTAGATCTATAAAACTAGAATTATAAAACTAGAACAATTTTTAAAAGATGATTTTGCTTTCAGAAAATGACATTACATTACTCAAGGTAAACTGAATCACTAGCTTCCATAGTACTTTGGTTTGGTATTGATTATAGTAAAACTGTTCCTAAACTGAAAAAGTATCATGCATTTTATGCTGAGAATATATATATATATACATATATATATATCCAGTAATCTTTTTGCTTTTAAATAAAATATTTTTAAAGTATTTTCAATAATTAATTTTTAATGAATTGATCTACACAACAAGGTGTATAAGTGTGAAAGATAGGAAAGATGTACCACTAAACATTGGAAAAAAGATTAGGTCTTCAGTTAATATTTATTTTTATCTTTATTTATAAGCAGTCAATTTTCTCTTTAATTATAAAGAAAGAAATATTTTTATAACTATTTTCAGATACTTTTGAAATTCGAAAAGTTGAGACAAGTCCTCTGAACCAAACAGAAAGTAAATAATAAACTCCAGTTATATCAAAATCTGAGTTGAAGAAACATTGTTCTTAAACAATACATCTGTCTCCCTTTTTCAATTTCTCTATTTTTAATGGAAAAGAAAGCATTCAGAGATGTGTAATGTTCAGTCAGCTTTTTTGTTGCTGTGAATAAAGGACCCAACTAGAGCAATTTTAAGGAAAAAAGTTTATTTGAGGGCTCATGGTTTCAGAAGTCTTAGTCCACAGAAGACTGGCTCCATTTCTTGAGGCTCCAGTGAAGGAGAACACCATGGCATGAGAGAGTGGCAAATGGAAGCAGCTCACATGATGATCAAAAAGCAGAGAGACTCCAATCTCCAAACACAAAATATATACCTGTATCCATGCCCCCAATGAACCACCTCCTCCAGCCACACCTCACTTGCCTTCAGCTACCACTCAGTTAGTCTCAACAGGGATTAATTCACTGATTAGGCTAAGGCTATAACCCAATCATTTTGCCTCCAAATCTTGCATTGTCTCCACATGAGTTTTTGGTGGACAGCAATCTAAACCCTAACATGTAATACCTGTGCAGTGTTCTTCAGGATCAATGCATAGGGTAAGGCAGCTTCGGGAATCATTTATACAGAATCGTCCACAGAATTCTTATTTTACCAGTTCAGAGATGTTGTGTGCAGTGTTAGGTGAGGTGTAGTGAGGAAGTAAAAGTAAAATGATCCAGAATTATGATCAGTTCCACTGAATGTGTGTAGCAAATGATAGGAGATGGAGATGTTGGGGAAGTAACAGTAGGTCCTCACTGAGGAGCCTTCATTTGCCCCCACCCAACAGGAAGGTGCCATGCCCAGGAGAAGTATAACTGAGTCCATCATTCAAGTGAGAACGGAAGGCAGGAGGGAGTGGATCACACAGAAGGAAGACTATGTGAAGGCTAAAGATGGAAGAGAACATCCCTCTTGTCCTTGGATATGGGCAGAAGCTGAGTACCCAACATCATGGCAGTTCCCATGTTAAGTGGATAGGAC
>NW_025999853.1:19647830-19652282 GCF_001458135.2 Marmota marmota marmota
CCTTTTTTTTTTTTAATTTTTTATTGTTGGTTGTTCAAAACATTACATAGTTCTTGATATATCATAGTTCCACACTTTGATTCAAGTGGGTTATGAGCTCCCATTTTTTACCCCATATACAGATTGCAGAATCACATCAGTTACACATCCATTGATTTACATATTGCCATACTAGTGTCTGTTGTGTTCTGCTGCCTTTCCTATCCTCTACTATCCCCCCTCCCCTCCCCTCCCCTCCCCTCTTCTCTCTCTGCCCCCTCTACTGACATTCATTTGTCCCCCTTGTATTATTTTTCCCTTTCCCCTCACTTCCTCTTGTATGTACTTTTGTATAACTCTGAGGGTCTCCTTCCATTTCCATGCAATTTCCCATAGTTCTTGAAATGAAAAAAATCTGAGGAAAGAATTTCCCTCAACTAAAAATTGCATGAGTGTTGATATTCTGAAGGATACAAAAAAACAAGTATATTAGATAGTGTGGTGTTATTATATGGGAACACCTGAAGCAACTAACTCATTTAAAAAAAAAATAAAGCAAAAAGTACGTAGCTCAGTTTTGAAAGATCAAATACCAAATTTCCCAAGGTTAGGAAGCCTGACTGACTTGGTCTCTGATGAGGATGGCATATGCTAGCACATGGGTGTGTGAAGCAGCATTCACATCCCAAACTCTAAGAAAGTGGGGGGACCTCATAGTCCCATTCAAAGGCACACTCCCAAAGACCAATAGGCCCTACAATCCCCTAGAACTTCCAGTACCTTCCAATAGTCTATCCTAGAAACCAAACCTTCAGTTCATGCACCTTTGGGGAATATAGAATGTCCAAAACACAGCCACAAAAATAAGAAAGGTATCAGAATCTGATCTTCCAAGGCTTTATATCAATATTACTAAGACTAAGAGAGAGAGTAGGGCCCAAAGACAAATGATACAATAAAATAAAACAAAATAGTATAAGGGATCTGAAGACAACCTTAATAACAATAAAACTTTTTTTGAATAAATTTTGGTCTCACCAATGAATAAAATAATAAGAATAATAACAATAAGAAGTGTTTGTTTTTGTATGTGTGTTCCTGTGTGTGCTTATCCTCAGGGACTAAAAGAATAATTTGATATTTTATAGATGCTCAACATCTATAACATTTTTTTTATTTATAAGCAGTCAATTTTCTCTTTAATTATAAAGAAAGAAATATTTTTATAACTATTTTCAGATACTTTTGAAATTCGAAAAGTTGAGACAAGTCCTCTGAACCAAACAGAAAGTAAATAATAAACTCCAGTTATATCAAAATCTGAGTTGAAGAAACATTGTTCTTAAACAATACATCTGTCTCCCTTTTTCAATTTCTCTATTTTTAATGGAAAAGAAAGCATTCAGAGATGTGTAATGTTCAGTCAGCTTTTTTGTTGCTGTGAATAAAGGACCCAACTAGAGCAATTTTAAGGAAAAAAGTTTATTTGAGGGCTCATGGTTTCAGAAGTCTTAGTCCACAGAAGACTGGCTCCATTTCTTGAGGCTCCAGTGAAGGAGAACACCATGGCATGAGAGAGTGGCAAATGGAAGCAGCTCACATGATGATCAAAAAGCAGAGAGACTCCAATCTCCAAACACAAAATATATACCTGTATCCATGCCCCCAATGAACCACCTCCTCCAGCCACACCTCACTTGCCTTCAGCTACCACTCAGTTAGTCTCAACAGGGATTAATTCACTGATTAGGCTAAGGCTATAACCCAATCATTTTGCCTCCAAATCTTGCATTGTCTCCACATGAGTTTTTGGTGGACAGCAATCTAAACCCTAACATGTAATACCTGTGCAGTGTTCTTCAGGATCAATGCATAGGGTAAGGCAGCTTCGGGAATCATTTATACAGAATCGTCCACAGAATTCTTATTTTACCAGTTCAGAGATGTTGTGTGCAGTGTTAGGTGAGGTGTAGTGAGGAAGTAAAAGTAAAATGATCCAGAATTATGATCAGTTCCACTGAATGTGTGTAGCAAATGATAGGAGATGGAGATGTTGGGGAAGTAACAGTAGGTCCTCACTGAGGAGCCTTCATTTGCCCCCACCCAACAGGAAGGTGCCATGCCCAGGAGAAGTATAACTGAGTCCATCATTCAAGTGAGAACGGAAGGCAGGAGGGAGTGGATCACACAGAAGGAAGACTATGTGAAGGCTAAAGATGGAAGAGAACATCCCTCTTGTCCTTGGATATGGGCAGAAGCTGAGTACCCAACATCATGGCAGTTCCCATGTTAAGTGGATAGGACCCCAGTGCTAAATTTATCTTTAATAAAATTAAAAAAATATTCTTCAGAGAACCATCAAGGGTGCGTCAGCTGGATCCTTCAGAAAGCAGAGCTGGAGATTAAGTTGATAATGGATATCTGGAAGATACCAGCCCAAAGAAGTGAAGTTATGGCAAAAGAAATCAAAAGGAAACAAGGGAATATGTAAAGCAATACCACATGATATGTCTCTGGCCAACCAAGGCTTTAGGGATATCTAGAAAAAAAAAAAAAACAGGAAGGATCTCTCAGCAGGAGTGTGTGTCAGCATGTGGGTCTTCTCTAGAAGGGTAGCAAAGACCTTGCATTCAGACTATGTATGGAATGTAAGGAAAAAATGTATCAGTCAAACTTCTTATCTTCTATTGTGCATTGGTTAAGATCTGTGCCTTCAATATCTGAGTTATACATAGAAGTTGGAAAGCCTCAGGAAATACAATCTCATAAAGGGTAAGGTAAAAAACAAAAATAAAACCAAAAAATGGACATGTAGAAGAATTGTGAAGCAATGCTTTCTTTTCACCTATCTTCCTTTGAACTGGGACATAATCCTCATGTGCCTCTTTACATTCTCTCAGCTTTGTAATTTCTTTCTCTTTTGAACATACTACTTACACTGGGTTGTCAGTCTTCCCTCTCTTTTTCCTAGGATTATCTGAGGATTAGCTTTCTCACTTTCACAATCTTATTAGAAAGCTGCCTGCAATTTAAACTTCATAAAGGGTTAATGTGAATGTTTTAACAACCAGAGGAGAACCAAGTGTATAGTATGATTAAAAGGATTACCTAGGTCAAAGTCAAACTGGATAAAGTATATTCATGGATACGACCAGAGGAGAACCAAGTGTATAGTATGATTTTTCTATGAAGTATTGCATTTTAACAATAATTATGATACTAAGTGACATTGATTCCATGCTTATATGTCAAACTTTATGGAATCTCTATCTCTTTATCAACTCATTTTATTCTCACATCATTTTCTATTAGGCAAGTATAATTTTTATCCCATTTTACAAGTAAGAAAACTGAGACACAGAGAAGATAAAATTTGTTCGACTATACAATTGAAGTAAGAAAGAGGGCCAGGATTTTAACCCAGGAGGGCAGTCTCTAGATTATGCAAGAGGAGCCTTGCTGCCTGTTATTGCATCATAAAAGAACCTTACAATTCCAACCTCATGTTTCTTCCAGGCCTACAGGTCATATTGTTCTCCAGGAAGATCCTAGAAAGTTCCAGAGAATCTAAGAAAGCATTACATACTATGTGCAGAACTGAAGATTTAGAAATATATCCTGCCAGCTCTTTTTAGCTTCATTCAATTCGCAGATTCACAAACTGACCTAATTAAGGAATCAAATTTATTTTAATGATCATAGAGTCTCAGGGGAATTTTCATAATGAACCACATCATATATTAATTGATGTCACCTATGGACAAAACATTGAGAATTCTTTTAACAATTACAAAATGCTAAACATAAAAAGAGAGGGAAATTAGTAATGTTATGATAGAAAACCTCCCCTATGGCTTTGAAATTTTTATCGTTTAGAGAAATTAAAGCAGCAATTGAAAAGTAAGGGAGAAAGCAAAAACTACTCAGACAGCTACACTAAAGATGTAACATCTTAGATAAAGGGATATTTTTATTTCTTCTTTCTGAAGATTTCACCCTTTCTAGGATTTTGCCATTGGAAAGCACCCTTTTACAATGTGAACATCAATGGAAATTGTTCTGCCATTTCTACTGTGAATCATTGTAACCTTGATGGAAAACCTCTGTCCAGAAAGTCCAAGCATTTTGATAAGTCACAGAATGTGCCGTGTAAAAGTAGACACATCTGATTTGGAGAACATGGCGGCGAGAGGGGAGGCAGCGCTTTCAGTACCTCCTCAACAACGGGGTCAGAGAGACGCATGGATACGCTTAGATACGACCTGCTGAGAAACTCCTAGCAAAATTCCACTAAAGAGAGATCGGCCGGGAATCGGTAGGATTTTTGGAGGGACAGTCTGCGCTAGACAAGTGAATCTCCGCCACGCAGCAGCGCAGAGGTCCAGACCCGCCAGCCGCTGCCCGCGCGACTCGGCGACTGTTGGCTGCCTGCACACGGCCCCCGCGTCAGGGCGGATAGCCTCCAAGGCGCAG
>NW_025999853.1:19658461-19697741 GCF_001458135.2 Marmota marmota marmota
GAAGGAGACCCTCAGGGTTATACAGTGGAGGGGGTAGAGAGAGAGGAGGGGAGGGGAGGGGAGAGGTGGGGAGGGGGGAGGGTGGAGGATGGGAAAGGCAGTGGAGCACAACAGACACTAGAATGGCAATTTGTAAATCAATGGATGTGTAACTGATGTGATTCTGCAATCTGTGTATGGGGTGAAGGTGGGAGTTCATAACCCACTTGAATCAAAGTGTCGAATATGATATGTCAAGAAATTTGTAATGTTTTGAACAACCCACAATAAAAAAAAAAAAATTAAAAAAAAAAAAGTAGACACATCTGTGATATATTTGGAATTTTTAATCTCTTCAGAACACTACTCTGATATCTGCTATTTTTAATATTTCTTGAATAAATTTAAAATAAAATAGGATCATGCTTTATAGGGACCTTGATTTCGATAGCAATTAAATATAAATTAGCTTTCTCACTTTCACAGTATTATTAGGAAGCTGCCTGCAATTTAAACTTCATCAAAGGTTGATGTGAATATTTTAACTTCAAAGCATTAATAATCACTTGTAAAAATCTTTATATGACATCTTTTTTTTATTTTACACTTTGAACAGAAAAATCGTTTTCTCTTTTGAAGAAAATGATTTAAGAGAAAGTACGTATGTCTATTTCATGTTGAAAATAAAAGCCATCAAGGATCCATGGCTGTCAGGAAAATAAAGGTTGAGTTAAAGAAACACAGAAAGTGATTGGGAGAAATTCAATGTGTAGCCACATGTGTTTCTGACCTCTCTTTTCATTTGACCCATGACAACTAACAAAAGATAACTTTTGACCCAAATCTTTGAGATACCTGCAGAGCTTTCATCAGCTATTAATGTTTATTTAAATGTCTTTTAAAATGATTTTCCCACTGGATTTGCAAAGGAGCAAAATATTTGAAATATGGTGCCTTTCCCATAAAACAAATACCCTGTTAAATGACTAATAATAGAAAGTTCCAATTACACTGGAAATAAAAAGAATCTGACACTTTGTATAGCTTCCACAAAGCATGCCCATTTGGTAGCATATTTCTTTCTCTGCCAACACGCTTATGAACTTTTCTCTTGCTTCTTTTACTCATCTTCCTTTTTCTCTTTTATCTTCCCACCTTCTACTTTCCCCCAAGTATTTATTTCTGTAATTTCTCTCCCTTCTTGGATCAATGATATTTATAGTACCTAACCTCTCTAGTAACTTTCATAACCAAACCATATGACAAATATTTCCCAGTAAATCAAGGAAATGAACAGAAGTTCCATGAGTGAATCAAGTCAGTCACACATATAAGGAGGGGAGGAGTTTACAATCTGCCATTGCATTTCCTAGTTGCTTCTTTCATCCAAAAAAGCCTCTGTAAGCTAGATAAGCCTCTCACAATACAAATTGTCCACTTCAAAATCATTGACAGTTTGTTTTAATCTTGAGGAAAATAGCCAATAGAGAAATCTACTTTATCAACACTGGAATTCACCTATTCATCCTGCATTTAGTATGAGCCAAAATAAAATGCTTTAAGCATGCATGTACATAAACATAGGTAATCTCCATTACAACCTCCTAAGATAAGTCCTGTTATCCCTATTTTACAGATCAGGATGACAAACCAAAGAAGGTTAAGTAAAAGGTTAAAGTTTACATAGCTTGTAAGCAGTGAAGGATTTGGACTTAGATTGGTTCCAAACCTCAGCTGTTGACTGACACACTATACTGCCTCTTAGCCTTGCGTTCTTACCCAGAAGCCCTACAGCAAAACTAATATTGAGAATAAATGCTTCAAATTTAGCTGCCTAACAGTTCTGCAGACTTGACAGAAAGTAGCCATTATTGTGTCATTTACAGGCATGAAGCTCTTTATATTAAGATGGATGTGAATAAATACTTTTGTCACTTAATATTTCCATGTGAATATGAAGGAGGATCATCTCTGCTTGTATTTAAAATAAATCCAGTTCCTTCTCTTATGAGTCCCTGTTTTTTAAAAAATGATGATTTGTGTCTGAAAGAGCTGTTTACTACCCAGGTGCTTTTTATGGTTCGACTTCACATTAAGAAAACATTTGCCATGGAAACATCTGGAAAACAGATCAAGCAGACAGCATTTCACACAAGGGAAACTACTTAATTCAGTTGCTCTTTTTTAAAATGGGCCACCCTGCTCATGCCAACTGTATGCATTTAAAAGCATATGAGCTATAAAAATGGCTCATGCTTAAATAATCAGCTTTTTATTTTCCTCAAATATATTTTATCTGCTAGCTGCATTGCATTCCACAACCAAGGCCTTCCCTTTTTCTACTGTCAGCCCTTCCCTGCGGTAAAACACTGCTAGGAGTCCTCATCCCATTTGCTCTGAAGATGGTAAACAGCAGGGAGAACTTTACCTGGTAAAGAATGGACTCAAGAAAGAAAACATCTCTGTGGGAATACTTCAGCATGTAACTGAATAATAACTTATGAATAATAACATAAGAAGAGTAAGAAAATTAAGTCTAATAAAATGACCATACCTCCCTTCAATTCTTACATAGGGGAGGAACCCAGTAAACATGTACTTTTAAAAGTTTCCTGGGTGATTCTGGTGTAAACTCCTAGTGCAAAAACACTTCTATAACTCAGTATTTTCCAAAACTTGTGGGCCAAGCTGTTTGTTAAGAATACAGGTTGTCTTGACCTTCCCCTGAAGGATCTGAATTGAGTACTTCAAGGTGGGGGTTATATTCTCTTTAGTCAAGTTTCAGAAACCCAGCACTAAATCAATGTTTTCAAACAATACCCTGTAAAAGTACATTACAGAGAAATGTGTGCTTTCTCAACCATTGCAAATAAGATCTCTTTCCTTGCAGATTTCAAAACACACATCAGCTCAATAAAGACCCTTAAGTATTCTTGCAGATAGCAAAGGAACAGATTAGCATTGCTGGACTTGTTTTTACTATGAAATATGTTTTCTCATCTGCCCATCTATTAATATTTCTGAGAAATTAATGTCCTTAAATCCTTATTTTGGAAAATCATTGTAGCTCATACTATCTATTGGTATTATCCAGCCTGACTAAAGATACAACTAGCACATTGAGTCTGACTGTACAAAATAAGAAAAGATGTTCCCTTTGGGTAAAGAATTAAAATAAGAGTTATAATAAGATGGGATTTTTGAGAATTTAAGTTTCAAAAGGACTGGGGCTGGGGTTGTGGCTCAGTGGCAGAGCACTTGCCTCACACATGTGAGGAACTGGGTTCAATACTCACCACCACATAAAAATAAATAAATAAAGATATTGTATCCATCTTAAAAAAAAATCTTAAAAAAAGGACACTACTTCCAAAGAGATTTTAGTTCCTCACTGTCCACAACTTGAACAACTTAAACAGCTATATTTTGACTCTGCTTATAAAAGCAGAATAAACTTGGCTTTCACTGAAATGGGAATGTTGCTAAAAGTACATTCATTTTTCAGTTCATCTTTGCAGGAATCTGACATGATATCATTGACACAGAGTCAAAATATATTACGAGTACATGTAAGAGTCAAGATGTCACTAAAGATATATTAGATGTGAGTCCATTATGGAGTCAGGACAGAGAAGTTGAAATATGTGTCCACTGGAAGTAAGCTCCTTATAAAGACTGGCAGAAGTCATCTCTGTCAACTGGGGTACACTGGGTGTGCAGGGATTGCCAGACGCCTCAAAATACTACTCCTCCCCCTCTTTTGTGGTGATGGTCCTTGATTTTTGGCTGAGTGAATGAACATCTGGAAGAGATTCCACATTTCTTAGACTCATTCTCCTTGACGTGCAGGTCATAATGCTTAGTAATCACCAGTGACTTATGAATGAAAACTGCATGAGCAAGTTCCAAGCAGTGGTTTTAAAAGAAAGAGACTATACTTACCTTCTCCCTTTTTTCCCCCCTTTCCTACCAGGTGAAATACTGATGAACATTTTGACCAAGAGTGGCCCCCTTAGGTAGAGGAAATGAATTCAGGAATTGGGGTTCTACTTAGCCACTGAAAGGAGAAGAGCCTTCTTGGCTGACACTGTGGAGGGTCATAACACATGAGTCTCAATCACCTACCTCCAAACTCTTGTGAGAGAGAAGCAAACTTTAATCTTTCTTAAGCCAAGTTTATTTGTTGTTCTGTCACTCCTGACCAAATTTAATCTTAAAAAACTCAAAGCATGTGGCTGATGTGAAAATTCCAAAATCAATAGTAAGTTTTTAAAGATTATTTATGCTGCTTCCTGCTTTCAATTGGAAACACTAATTAAAACTCGACTTTGCTTCTATAATTCTGTCCACATTTAAAAGAGCTTTTGTATATTTTTGCATGTACTATAAGCTAAGTTTCAGGAAAAGATGAAGTGTCCACCTGAATAGCCATCTAAGAGTCACTAAAAGTCCTCAATTCAGAAAAAAACTTAAACTCCACTTTGAGCACAACTTCAACTTTGAATTTAAAAATATTTACTAATTGGCAAGAAAGTTTAAGATACTCTTATAGCATGCTTTTTTTTCGAAGTTTGTGTTTGCTTTTAAATACTAAAGTATTAAAGACAGAACACAAGGGTATCATCTAACAATCATATAGTCTCAAGGAAAACAGCAAGTGGAAAAAATCATTTATAATCTAAATTTACAAACACTAGTATAGTATGAGATAAAAATATATTAGTAAATAGTCAACTATAAGAGATTGAGTTAAATATGTATAAATATATTAGCAAGAAGCACAAAAATTAATGTTTCATGCATCTTACAAATTATATACAAATTTTCAACCTTGCCTACTAATACATACCTTTAATACAATTCATTTATCTTTAATTATTTTGTTCATTCATTATCTGATACATCCCATTTTAAATTAAAATTATAACATTTGTATATAGTCTAATGGAAGTATATTATAAATTCTTGGAAATCACTTTTTCTGATTTAATGCCTGAACACATTTATTTTAGACATCAAAAATATAATATTTTTATTCTATATATACTTATATATTTGAAGCTTTACTCAAGACCATACAGATAGATAGGTGTCACATTCTCACGACTAAAACACTCAGGGTCACTCCAGGGTAACTGGGCCACACAAAATAACCACACAAGAGACACAGATACCTTTTTCTTTGGGGGTCCTCTGATCTTAAGGGTCCACAAAAAGAAAGAGAGCAAGTGCATGCTGACCTCTTTTATCAAGGAGAAGCCATTCAAATGAGGCAAGGGGTCAGGTTTCAGGGGTCTGAGTCTAGCTTCATGATGTCTGCTGTCAGCAGGTTGACCGACATCTATGAAGGCCACACTCAAAGGCAGAGAAAGAGCAGGGGACACACAAAGGGCATTTCCTTGGAACATTCTATCCTAAACTGGGCAAAGGGGTAATATCACAAAGGAACAGGTGAATGTAGCTCGATCCATGGGGCTGCAGGAAGGCATGCTTACACATGAAGACACATTCTGCTACTTCAAGGATCAGGGCCACTTTGAATGTGGCCAGATCACTGGAAGTGACTGACAGAGCCACAACAGATCAGGGAAGGAAAATGCTGGTCACTCAGCACGACGACCTCCCACAGATAGATAGGTTAGGTAAGTAGGTAGGTAGGTAGATAGATAGATAGATGCATAATGTATACATTCTGTACTTTAAGAGCTAGCAATCTGATACCACTCTCTTCTCTTGGAAATGTTCTCTCCTCTGCTCATCCCCAGTTCTCTGCCATGTTCTTCTGTGGCCACACTTTTCTAAAAGTAGTCAGTTCAAGGGAACTCAGGAGAGGACAATCATATACATTTCTTAGTATTCTTAAATTGTGACCAGAGAAACCATCAGTCCTTTTTCCCTGCTCACTGACACTGGAAGTTGTGAAACTCATAGACTCTCAGTGATCCTGTTTCTCTCCATGTGAAGAAAATACATTTGTTAATGAAAGGAAGTGTAATGCCGAATAGATCAAGAAATGTGTGTTCAGGAGGGAAAGAGAAAAAGGAAGAGAGTGCTGCAGCTTCCAGTTCTTAGTTCCAAATTTTCCTGAGACCCCAGAGGTTTCACTGCCCTTCCTGTATTTTGACCCTTAAAAGCTTCCTTGGATTCAGGGCTGATTAGTTTGTCCTTGTGCTGAAGCTTTCTTAATCATTCCAATTAGGTTACATCAGGGTACAGTAATAAAAATCCCCAAAGTGTAATAGTTTTTAAAAAGTTTTTTTTTCTCATATGGCAATCAGGGATGCACAGGAAGAGTCCTGTTTACAACAGTTATTTGGAAGCTTGGGTATCCAGAACTGATACTATGACCCCAACCAACCACAGGAGGATTATGACCATGTATACAGGGAGGGGACAAATGGTAAATGATATAACTAGAGTACAAATTAATGCAGCAATAAAAAAAAATAGTAAAGAAAGGGAAAATCTCATTCTGGGTACAGAATGAGATTTATTGTACTGTTCACGTGTGGTTGAGCATTTAGTTTTAATTCTAAAATTCATTAGTGTGTGCGTGGAACTTTGGATTCCTTGCAGGTATTGATAATTGCCTAGAATAATGAACAAGTGAAACTGAGTTGGGATTTTCTTGTTTATGGCAGCACTGAACTAGCAACATAAAAATGTAGTAGAAAAGTCTCTCAGGTTGGAGCTTCTGAAGGAGCCCAGACTCTAAGTAGGCATGCCTATTACAGCTTGGCAGGTGGCGTACAAAATTAAATCTTGAGAAGCAGTGAGTGACCTTTGAAATGGCTTTCCAGTGTCATCAAGAACAAAGCCCTGTAGAAGAGGTCAACAGACAATGGGAGAAGGGTCCTTCCTACTGTCTGCTGACTGGGCTGCTGTTGGTATTCCCTGTGTCTTTGTTGCCCTCCCAGAAGCTGCCAACCTTTCTACTTGTCTGTGGTTTCTAGTGAGGATGACGGCCCCTCCCGTAGGGGTGGACTGACCTCAACTCACCATGCCTGGTAGCCATCGTGGATTCATTCCTCTGGAGCACATCTTGGAGCCACACGGAGAGCTGCAGAAAACACTACTGCTGAAGAGAAGGGAAGCCCATAACTATGCCACATTTGTGAGAAGAGGTCTTTAGGATCTTGTGACTTGTGACAAATGGGAGAAATTGGAAAATTGAGGCTAATCCTGCATGGAAAGTCTAACCAAGGGATTGAGTGTGTCTTCTCATGGACACCCACAGTGCACTCAGTAGCAGTGAGGTGTGGATCAATGATTCTGATTATCTATAATTCTTGTTCTGGGAGGGAATCAAATCTTGGAGATCCCCTGCATGTACTTCTTTTGGTCTCTATGACTTAGAGTAAAACTGATTCTCATCCCCAAAGTGTTCAAGCCACCCCATCATAACTTTCTCAAGACACAACCACTACACTGGTCCCTTTACCATTCAGGTAGAGCAAGTGAGTAATGAAAAGTACAGAATTGGATCATCTGGTTTCAAACACATTCTTTTTTATCTCTATTGCAACAGTGTCTCAACCACCTTCTGCTTACCAGAGTTAATTGGCCCAGCCAAGATTTTGATTTCTCCTCTTGCTTTCTGTTTTCTTAGTACAATGAGTTCAAAGCCGCCAGGTGCAGTTTAAATTTTGTGGCAAACTTGTTAGGCATCCTGGTGGAAGAGTTTCCTTTTGAGAAATCAGGATCTCTATAGCTGGAGGATGCAGAGTCATGGCAAAGCGAAATATAATCCCCAAGTTGGTTACTGGGAGTAATGGTGGGTGAAGACTTTTGTACATTAACCCTCTGGTTGTTGGACCTATGTAGTCTATCTGTTGGGAGCATGACCCCATATAATGATTGTATATTTAGGAAGTACACTTTTGAGTTGAGCTTTGTGCATGGTGAAAGACAGTGGTTTAATTTCATTTTGCTGCATATGGATTTCCATTTTATCCAGAACCATTTGTTGAAGATTCTATCTTTTCACCAGTGTATGTTTTCAGCACTTTTGTCTACTATGAGATACAATTGAACAACAAATATATGAAAAAAAATGTTCAAATTAGAATAATGCAAATCAAAACTACTCTAAGATTTTATCTAACTCCAGTAAACATGACAATTATCAAGAATATAAGCAATAAGTGTTGGTGACACTCATACATTGCTGGTGGTACTGCAAATTGATGCAACCAATATGGAAAGCAGTATAGAGATTCATTAGAAAACCTTGGAATGGAACCACCATTTGACTCAGCTATCCCACTCCTCAGTCTATACCCAAAGGACTCAAAATTAGCTTATTATAGTGACATAGCCACATCAAGGTTCATAGCAGCTCAATTCACAATAGCTGAACTGTGGGACTAACCTAGACGCCCTTCAATAGATGAATGGATAAAGAAACTGTAGTACATATACACAGTGGAATATCTTATACATTAAAAGAGAATAAAATTAAAAGAGAATAAAATTATGGCATTTTTAGGTAAATGGATGGAACTGGAGAATATCATGCTAGCAGAGTAAGCCAGTCCCCCAAAACCAAAGGCCGAATATTCTCTCTGATAAACGGATGCTGATCCATAATGGCGGGGGAGGGGGAGATGGAGGAACTTTGATTAGGCAAAGGGGAAGGAGGGTAGGAGAGGAGGGGTGCGGGTAGGAAAGTTGGTGGAATGAGATGACCATCACTACACTAGGTACATGTATGTCTGCACATTTGGTGTGACTTTACATCGTGTACAACCAGAGAAATGAAAAGTTGTGCTCTATTTGTGTACAATAAAAATAAATGCATTCTACTTGTATGTATAGCTAATTAGAACAAATTTAAAAACAAAAAAGAAAAGGAAAAGTACACTTTTTCCTGGAAGCTATCCTATAGCAACACCATTGCCTATTCCATTAGTCCATTATTCTAGCCGGCCAGCAGCTTTGGGTTTGTGTTGTACATGATAGAACTGGTAGATACCATGGTCATAGACCAATCGTTATGTCTCTATTTTTGTTAAGTGTGTTCCTTGGTCTGATTCAATGTTATGCATGATCAGTCGGCCCTCTATCAGTGGTGTTTGCTGAGTATTTATTGGCATTAAAAGCAAAATGTACAAAAATGTTTAAATTTTTCTGCTTAAAATTAATTCTGTGTTAAAAGAGTCCATTTGTTGATTCACTATGAAAGGTTGATTCAAAGAAGGATAAGGAAACCACAGCAGATAAGAGCTTGATTTTAAGTGGTGGCTCAGTGGTAGAGCACTTGTCTTGCATGTATGAGGACTGAGTTCATACTCAGTACTGCATAAAAACAAACAAACAAATAAATAAATGTAAAAAAAGTAAAAAGAACAAAACCCCAAGAAATACAATTGATCAACAAACATATGAAACCTACTCTAAGAGTTCATCTCACTCCAGTCAGAATGGCAATTATCAAGAATACAAGCAACAGTAAGTGTTGTCGAGGATGTAGGGGAAAAGGTGCACTCATATATTGCTGATAGGACTTCAAATTGATGCAACAAATATGGAAAGCAGTATGGAGATCCTCAGAAAACTTGGATGGAACCACCATTTGACTCAGGTATCTCACTCCTCAGCTTATATGATGCAGCAATATCAATGTTTACAGAAGGTCAATTTACAATAGCAAAACTATGAAACCAACCCAGATACCCTTCAACAGATGAATGGATAAAGAAAATGTGATACATATGCACAATGTAATATGACTCAGCCTCAAAGATGAGTGGAATTATGGCATTTTGCAGGTAAATGGATGGAATTAGAGACTATCATGCTAAGCAAAATAAATCAAACCCTTCCCAAATCAAAGGCTGAATGTTTTCTCTGGTAAGCAGATGCTAATCCATAATAGGGAATGGGTAGGGAAGAAGGAAGGAACTTTGGATTTTGCAGAAGGAAGTGTGGGGTGAGGAGGGGGTGGGGATGGGAAGGATAGCAGAATGAGATGGACATTTTTCCCCTATATACATGTGTGAGTACAGTACTGGTGTAACACCATACCATGTACAACCAGAGAAGAAGTTTTACTCCATTTGTGTACAATGTGTCAAAATGCATTCTCCTGTCATGTATAACTAATTAGAACAAATTTAAAAATTAAAAAAAAAATTTAAAGTTAAAAAAAGAACAAAGCTCTTTCTGCCTTCCTGTTTGATCCCCCTTTAGTGTATATCTCACTTTGTTCACTAGAGCTCTAGGCATGGCACCACCATAAGACAAACAGGAAGATGAGCCAAAAAGGCCATGTCAGCTGAGTTTTCTATTAGAAATATATTTTTTTTTGCTGAGAAGAAACTTTTTAGGATTTAATTTCATTTTGTTGCATATAGATTTCCAGTTTTCCCAGCACCATTTGTTGAAGAGGCTATCTTTTTTTCCAATGCATGTTTTTGGCACCTTTATCTAATATAAGATAATTGAAATTTTGTGGGTTAGTCTCTGTGTCCTCTATTCTGTAGCACTGGACTACTAGTCTGTTTTTGTGCCAATACCATGCCGTCTGCTTTACTCTTCCTGCTAAGGATTGCTTTAGCTATTATGGTCTCTTATTTTTCCAGATGAATTTCATGATTGATTTTTCTATTTCTATGAGGAATGCCATTGGGATTTTGATTGGAATTGCATTAAATCTGTATAGGGCTTTTGGTAGTATGGTCATTTTGATAATATTAATTTTGCCTATCAAAGAGCAAGGTAGATCTTTCAATCTTCTAAGGTCTTCTTTGATTTCTTTCTTTAGGGTTCTGTAGTTTTAATTGTATAGATCTTCCATCTCTTTCGTTAAGTTGATTTCCAAGTATTTTATTTATTTTGAGGCTATGTAAATGGGGTAGTTTTCCTTGTTTCCCTCTCAGAGGATTTGTCACTGATATACAGAAATGCCTTTGATTTATGGGTGTTGATTTTATAATCTGATACTTTACTGAATTGAATTACTAGTTCTATAAGTTTTCTGGTAGAGCTTTTTTGGGTTTTCTAAGTATAGAATCATATCATCAGCAAATAGTGCTAATTTAAGTTCTTCTTTTCCTATATGTATCCCTTTAATTTCTTTCATCTGTCTAATTGCTCTGGCCAGTGTTTCAAGAACTATGTTAAATAGAAATGGTGAAAGATGGTATCCCTGTCTTGTTCCAATTTTTAGAGGGAATGCCTTCAATTTTTCTCCATTTAGAATGATGTTGGCCAAGGTGAATACAGAGTCTACATCTTGGGAGGAAATTTTTACCCCTCACACATAAGACAGAGCACTAATATCTAGGGTATATAAAGAACACAAGAAGCTAAACACACACACATAAAAAAATAACCCAATCAATAAATGGGCCAAGGACAGGAACAGACACTTCTCAGAAGAGCATATTCAATCAATCAACAAATATATGAAAAAATGTTCATCATCTCTAGCAATTAGAGAAATGCAAATCAAAACTACTCTAAGATATCATCTCACTCCAGTCAGAATGTCAGCTATTACAAAGACAAACAATAATAAGTGTTGGCGAGGGTGTGGGGGAAAAGGCACACTCATACATTACTGGTGGGACTGCAAATTGGTGCAGCCAGTATGGAGATTTCTTGGAAAACTTTGAATGGAACCACCATTTGACCCAGCTATCTCTCTCCTCGGTCTGTCCCCAAAGGACTTAAAAACAGCATACTACAGGGACACAGCCCCATCAATGTTTATAGCAGCACAATTCACCATAGCTAAACTGTGGAACCAACCTAGATGCCCTTCAGTAGATGAATGGAATACAAAAATGTGGCATATATACACAATGGAATATTACTCAGCAATAAGAGAGAATAAAATCATGGCATTTGCAGGTAAATGGATGGCATTGGAGAAAATAATCCCCCAAAAAACAAATGGTGAATATTTTCTCTGCTATAAGGTGACTGACTCATAGTGGGGTAGGAAGAGGGAGTGTGGGAGGAATAGACAAACTCTAGACGGGGCAGAGGAGTGGAAGAGTAAGAGGGGGGCAGGAGGTTAGCAATGATGGTGGAATGTGATGGACATCGTTATCCAAAATACATGTATGAAGACATGATTTGGTGTGGACATAATTGGTATGAACATACTTTATATACAAACAGATATGAAAAATTATGTTCCATACGTGTAATAAGAATTGTGATGCATTCCACTGTCATGTATTTAAAATATAAAAGCATTAAAAACAGAAATATATTTCATGAAAATTTCTTCTGTCACATTTATTTGGTTCAAACTTTGCCACAAGGAAACATGGGTAATATCAGTTTAGCTTTCTATCCTCTGTAAAAATCCAAACCACCTTGCTGAGTTTTATAAATTCTGCATGTAAAGGATAAAAATTTGTATTCTAATTGGGACAAAAAGAAATTTTATTTAAAAATACAATGAAACAAATCACAAAAATAAAAAAATAGGTTTGTGGTATTGACCTTTTAGGTGTTCCAAGGAGGTATTTTATATATGTGGGGATTTGGGGATTTTATAAAATTGATTTAATTATTGGGGCACAAGCGCATTAAAAACAAGCAAAATTTTAATAGGATGATTTTTTTGGCTTAGTAAATTGTATAATTTTGGAGAAAATTGAGTTGATATATTTTATTGGCATCTGAACAATATCAAGAAGATAATAATGAAAGGCTTTTGGAGACTAAATTGCCAGTGGTAGACTGTATTATTTCTTTATTAATCTTCCATTCTTTCCTGGCCTTATTCTGGTTCTCTGTAGGTGATATAGTCACGCTGTCCTATTATGTTTGGGCTTAATCATATGAGAAATGGCCATGAGCTGTTCCATTCAGAGCCAAGAACAAGTATCACATAATTGTGTTAGTCACTCTTTTTTTTTTTAATTGGCTCTTTTTAGTTATACAAGGCAATGGGATTCATTTTGTCATAATTATAAAAACATGGAATATAATTTGTTCTAATTCAGTCCCCAGTGCTTCTCTTTCCCATCCTCTCCTCTCCTCCATTTTTTCCCTCCCTCTACTCTACTGATATTTCTGCTATTTATTTATAGCTTTTTTTAAAAAAATTAGTGTCTCGTGGATATACATGATGGTGAGACTCACTGTGGTATATTCATATATGTACATAGAAAAGTCAAATCAGATTCATTCCACTTCTTCCCCTATCGCACCTCTTATCCCTTCCCTTCATTCCCCTTTGTCTCTTCCACTGATCCTAATTCTATTATTTTTTATTGACTCCTATATTTTGGATTAAGTTTCACATATCTGAGAAAATATTCTACCTTTTACTTTAGGGGACAGGCTCATTTCACTTAGCTTATTTCACTTAGTCTTCAGTTTCATCAGTTTACTGCCAACTGTCATAAAGTCATTGTCATTTATGATTGAGTAATATTCCATTGTGTATACACACCACATTTTCTTTATCCATTCATCTTTTGAAGGACACCTAGGTTGGCTCCATAGCTTGGCTACTGTGAATTGTGCTATTATAAATATCCATGTGGCTGTGCCACTCTAGTATACTCATTTTAAATCCTTATATGGAGGAGTGGGATATCTAGGTCATATGGTAGTTCTATTCCTAGTTTTTTTGAGCAATCTTTGTAATGCTTTCTAGAGTCATTCTTGTGCTTCTACTTCCAAACAAGAACAGTAAGCTCAAATAATGACTTCTCTTTTAGCCTCAGCCCCAGAGTATAAGACATTTTCACTAGAACTAAACTAAGCATAATCATGTGTAGCTACATTTGATGCAAAGTTCCATATTTGTCTTTGCAAGTCTTGAAGATTTAGAGGTTGTCTCATGGCACTTATATAACTAATAAATTTTCCATTTCCCATGTCTAGGTTGTTCACAGTGGCAATCAAGAGGATTAGAAAGTGATCCCAAGATGTTTAGGTAGTGTTATTCTGGTATGGAGCTGAACTCTTGAAAGTAGTTATATTATCCCTAAATGAGTCTATTAACTAAACTGGATTAACAGAAGACAAGACCAGACTATGTGGACATAATCTAAGTTAGTGATATCACTGCTTCTGTAGCTTAACATATAAAATCCTTTTCCCTGTGGTAATTAGTAAAGAATTCAGGTCATTTTGGAGAAAAGAAGTGTCACTCATCTAGCCAGGTGCTACAGGATATCATGAGGGATGGAGATGATATTTTCTGGAATAGCATCAAGAGGGAAAATAATTGCTAACTGTCTAGCTTTTTGCCATTGGACCTCTGCATAAGCATTTTTTAATAAATTTTACATATTGCATGACATCCTTTAACTTCTATCATCTCTCAGCCACCTTTCACACTGATCCAGAATAACTGGGCAATGAACTGTATATTAATCCAGTAAAAGAAGGAAAACAAAGAGGTAATCAGACAAAAATGTAGATCGACGTTAGGTATTTATAGTGAATAAACATTTGCCTTTAGTAAATGAGAAACATTTCTTTGCATCTGTTGGCTAAAATACATCAGAAGTTGAATTAATATTTTTTAATGATTTTGGTCATAGTTTTTTTTTAAATGTACAATTAAAAGAACTTTTTAAGCTGGTGTTAATGTTTCCTTACTATCAAAGGTGTTATGAGAATCATCTTAGTATTCAGACTTCAAGCAAGGATAATGCTGTGAGACACACTTGGCTACATTCCTACCTATAAGACACGCTGTGCATGCTCCAGGAGAAGAGGAATTACATTCAATTGTTTCACCACTGGATATGAAGTGCTCACTGCAGTGCCGGCTCCTCAGAGGCCCTCAATAAATCACCACTGAGTAGATGAGAGTTGAAGGAATCATTACAAGTCATAAAATCTCTAAGTTTCCGTTGTCTCTTTGTACAATGGAGATGATAATGAGGCCCCTGCATTGTGGGAAGAATTTAGTGAGGTGTAAAATTTTAGTATAGTGCTATGTGCATGGAAAGTACTCAGTATATTACAACAATTCTAAATTTTTCTTTTATTATTAACATACAGTTAATGGTGTTTAACTGAATCTTTATTCACTTACTGACTTAACGGGAAAACTAAGTCTTTGAAACTTCTTTCATGTAATGTATTTCCTAGAAATGTAATGGAACCTGTAGAATTAGGCAGTGCAGATGGGTCAATTTACATGTAGAATTAAGCACAACCAATATTCATATTAAATTTAGGTTCAGACTCTTTAGGCAATCAAAAAGAATTCATTAAAGTATAATTTTAAATACTCATAACTGTTCTGAAATCCCATAGGCAAAGCTTGAAAGACTTCTTTAATATTTTTGATTCCCCTAAAACCTAAACATTTTGATTAGGAGAGTTCTTTTAATATAAAGGTTAAACTTGAATAATTTGACCCAGTAGTCCTTTTTTTTTCCTGTGAACAAGTATCCCATTTATGCAAGAACTTAGCTCTTGGTGGTAAATATCAAACAGCGGAGAAGAGGTGATATAGTCTGTTCTCCTTACTTTATTTGTTACTTATTATCTCTTATTTGTTAACAAATAAGTAAGTAACTTAAGATTTTATAACTTGTCAATTTTAAGATATTAATGTTGTTTATTGTATTAGAGCTCAATTCTAAGGAAATAGAGGTCGTGATACTTTAGCAAATCAAAAGTATCATTTTTAAGTGTCTCATACACTGCTAAGAAATTTAAAAATTATTCCTAATTAAATTGTAACTAGTATCAATTAAATCAAAACATGATTTATATTAAAATGTGGAAAGAAATGAAAATGTAAAATGAATATTACATTTCACTAATTTGGAAAATGCAATTTAACCAGAACACAGTGACACTCTCTTTATTGTTATGAAACTAATTGAATGGGAGGTGGGGAAGCAAATAAAGATTGGACAAAGTTGGATTAAAATGGAATTTACAATAGCCTAGCAGAATCCAGTACTTGTAAAAGTAATTTAATATACCCTAGGAAAAAAATTACAAAGGAGTCCCCAAAATTGGGTGCTTAAAAGGAGCTGAGACCTATTGGAATAAAGTAATTTGCTACTCCAAATTAATTACAAAGTATTTGTCCAAATGTAGCCAGTCCATGTTACTAGGACTATATATGATGGTGCATTTTATATAATCTTCGAATGTAATTTTTTTCTGAACTTTTCTTGATTTTTTACATCATAACATTCTTGAAATGACAGAGCATAGATTTTAGGGGCTGTTGTTACAGAACACTGCCATTTTAAGTTTGTAACTCATGCTTTGCCAAGAGGTAAAGAAAACAATTCAATCCATCAAAGATTTTTTTGTTTATTTGGGGAGGAATCATTCATCCCACTGTTTTCAATATATAAACTCAGCACATTTTACCTAAGCAGTGCACAAAACAGCATTGAAACATGTTTTGTTAGATGAAAATGCAGGTTCTCCAACATTTCTTCAGTAAGATGCCTGGAGTTAGATCTGATACTGAGATGGATAATTATATGTTAACTTAAGTAGACTAAGTGGTGTCCAGATAGCTGGTAAAACATTATTTCTGAGTATGTCTGTGAAAGTATTTGTAGAAGAAATTAAGTTTTGAATCAGTAGACTGAGTAAAGAAGACTCACCTTGCTGATGTGGGCTGGCATCATCTGATCCACAGAGGACATAAATCAAATAGTCAGAGAAAGGGAAAATTCTTCTTGAACTGGGACATCCATCTTCATCTACCCTTGGATATCAGGAGCTCCAAAGCCTTGAATTATATCATTGGCTCTCTAGGTTCTTAGGCCTTTAGACTTTCAATGAACCATATCATCAGCTTTTCTGGTTCTCCAACTTGAACATAATGGAGAACGTTGCTCTCAATAATTTTGTGAGATCATTTCCATAATAAATATTCTCTTACATACCTATCTATACACATTTTATATAGATAGGTTCTGTTTCACTGGAAGAAGCTTGACTAAAACAGACACTTTGGATCCAACTAAATAGAGTATTTAGATATCATACAGCTCAAATGAAAAGACCTTACCATAAAGACATTTGACAACATTATGGGGGAAGAAGCAAAATGTGACTTATATGCAGAGCAAATTCTCAGGCTCTTTCCAGGGACTTTACATTCTGGTGGCAGTGGTAATTGTGGTGAGAGTAATAAGCATAGAGTCACTTTGAATTGATTGGATAATTATTGCTTACATCATTTGGGGAATATACCGGGGTGGTGGCTGATTCTGGAATGACCCATGTCCTTCAGTGCTTTTGATATTTTCTAGCATCGAAGTGAGTTCAAGCTCTATGTGTGATTTTGAGTGATGAGGATGCAAGGATGTGAGTAACTATCCTGGAGGTTTGAGATTTGTACGGGAGTGCTGGTACACCAGAGAAGGGAAAACAAGTGTAAATTAGTTCTGATTTGAATAATCATAAAAATGGATCTCATTTTCTATGGCTAAAGAACAAGGTCATAAATATTACATTAAAAAGTAAAGACAAAAGCACTTATTTATGTATGGAAAGATATGTGGAAAATAAAACTACATAAGGAAGTAGTTTCCATTAATTGAGGGGAGCTTCTGTGAAGATCTGGGAATCACTTATTCTTCTAATGATGATTGACTGTCAAAGGATAAGCCCTAATTTATCAGGATTACTATTCTCCAGTAAGTTCCAATTTTCTTGGGGGGAATCTGATATTAAAAAGAACTTTATAAATATAATCACAGATCCAGAGAGGTAAACTTCCATTACTAGATAGATATTAAATATCCAAGGCTTTGTCAGCCATACAATCTCTGTAGCAATTCTAAAGAATGACCATTTTAGTTTACAGTTTGCTAAAAGCAATCAATAAATAAATGAGATGTGGCTTTATTTCAATAAAAATTTACTTACAAAAACAGGAGGAAGTTGTATTTGGCCCATGGAGGGATCTTGATAATTCACATTATGATACCTTTGTCCTTGACTTTGGAAGACTGGTTTAACATTTAATTTCAATAAATATTTATTGGTCTTCTACTATTTTCAACTTTCTAACAACTTCCCTGGAAGAAAAATAAAAATAAGACATTGTTGCTTTTAAATATCCAACAATTTAAAATGGAAATAAATGTAAACCACAAAGTTTTAGTATGATTTTGGAAGTGCAGTCACAGGAACATGTACGCAATAGAAATTTAGAAGAAAAAGTGAGTTAACTCTTTCAAAGAGCTTTAGGGAGATCTTTGAGGTCAAGTGACTATTTACTAATAAGTTTAGGCAGTCACTTGAAAAAGATCCAAAAAATGATGAAAAATATTGTTAGAAGAAAGCTTATTGAAGATTGGAGAAATTAACATTGTAGGTATGAATTTTATACCAATGCACTTTTATTTTTACCAATGCATTCTGTAGCTGATAATAATAATTATTATTAACAAAAGTTATAATGGTGGCAAACATTTATTCAACACTGAATAGGTCAGTTGACAAAAATCAATTTCCTGAAACTTATTTTGTTGCATAATCAGTTTTCTGAAACTGTGATTACTGATTTACTGAAAATAGTCTTAAGTGCTTTAACAGGAATGCTCTATTTAAGATAGCAATGCTGAATATATTCAGTATTCGTCAGTGCATAAAGGATATTGGAAACCAGACAAAATCATTCCAATTTTTTCAAAATTGTTTTAGACTTCTTTATCAATCTCTTTGTAATTATTTCTTGGCAATTTTAGAATTTTTATCTAATATTTTATATCTCTGGTATTCCTTGTCTTCTAATATTTTATATCTTCAATTTCAAAATTATTATTAAAGACTCTCATATATCAGATGTGTTATTGATACTATGTACAATTATTAACCTATTGGACCTCAACCTTAAACCAGTTGTATATTCTTCTTCGTGATGCAAACATCTGAGATTTGCAAAATGGTTCCCTTCCCCATTAAGGTGTACAGGAAGGAAAGAAGAGGGACACTCCTTTTTGCTTTCTTCTTTTCTTTTCCCGTCATGCTCGCTTCTTTACCCTGATAGGATCAATTATTTCCAGTAGCAGTAGTTGACTCCAGTTCGGTGGATTTCCAAAACCAACCAGAAATAGGTAGTTCATTATTATTACCCCACTTATCTTAACAAATTACTATTTTAACAGTGGTTTATAAACTTGGTTATGAAATTATTTGGGGGAACATTTCATTCAGAACAAATTCCATGAAACAAATTTTCTGTCTACAACATGATCGATGTATGTTTAATAATATTGATGCAAATACTGAGCACTTACTATGTGCCAGAATTGTTCTAATTCAGAAAATTCCTCTAAATGCTCTATGAGATAGATATCAATTTTACACATGGAAAAAACTCCAAGCAAGTGGGGTTATGTGGCTTGTTGCAAATCATAGATCTACTAAGTAGCAGAATTCAGATTAAAATCCCCAATTTAAACATTTAATCACTGTATTTATTATACTGCCTATGTGATTAATGTAGAGGATTTAGTGGAGTCAAAAATACCACGAGTAAATGTATCAGTAATTACTATCTAGCAATAGCTTAGGAAGAATTATATGTCTGTTTGTGATACTCTAAATTAAGGTAGTAATGATAAGAACAGAGCAAAGAATAAAGGTTCAAATAACCAGCAGATGTGGTAACCTATTACACATGGAGATTAGAGAAGAGAAGAAGGTAAAAATGCTTGTATCTGTCATCTACTGCAGCATTGCAGATAGTCAAATCTTAGTGGTTTACAAACACAAGCACCTATTTAATTCTCAGATCTACATGATCCTAGGGATATGTCTGGTCTTGGCTCGCTTTGCTTGTGAATCTCCTCATTTACCCTGCAAAGTAATTGTGTGTCAATTTTTTTGATACTGCCTGACCTTTCTCAGACACACTTAGCAAGGATTCAGCAACAGTGCACCAAAGATAACTGAAGTTTCTAATTGAATAGCTAACAGGGTAGTAACTATTAGCTATGATTTCAGAAATAAGATAAAGGAGCAAATTTGAAAGGTAAAATGAGTGAAAAAAAATTTTGTTAATAATTTAATTTTGCTTAATATTTAATTTAATTGAAGTCTGAAAATAAGCAGGACACATTGGCACACACTTGTACTCCCAAAAACTTAGGAGGCTGGGAAAGGAGGATCTTTTGAGACCAAACATTTGAGGATAGCCTGGGCAACATAGCAAGTTGCTGTCTAGGTAAATAAAACAAAGCAAAAATAAGCATTATTACTGCTACATGTTTAAAGGATATAGAAGCATTTTAAATGATAGCTCTCTTTCCTGCCTTTCAAATTTACATGCTCTTTACTATCTTTTAGAATATTTGCCCCATGTGTATATCAAAAAAGTATGTATATTTTTTGAGTTAGGAGAAAAATGGTAGAGTTTCTTTCTTATTTTCTTGTATTTGGCCATTTCCATGAATAACACAGAAGTGTCTATTTGTTTCCTAAGGATCAGAACAGTGCAACATAAATGCAAAGTAGTACTAGGGAGTCAAACTCTCACTTTGGCATCTGGAGTGAAAATTCTTCAGCCCATACCAAAACAACTGTGAAAAATCAGGCTGTGCTGAGAAAGAATATAATAGACTAACTATCTTTCATATATCAACATTCAAGCTTGCCCACCACATCACAGATTGTACTAGCCGTGCACTAGAGGAGGGAATCTAACATTTGGTGAAAAGAAAGTTTGGTGAATAAAGCACATTTCTTGAACCTCAGAGCACTGTGAGAATGAAAACTAAAATAGGGACAGAGGAAGCGGACAGAGGTCTGTGCCCTGACTTTCTTAAGCACTGACGTTAGACAGATGGATGGGAAACGTAGAGCAAAAAGACAGTTGACTTACCTTTCTACTGAAACCTTAGGAAGAAGTAAAGTGATACAGCCCAAACTTGGAGGATGGTGACCTGCCACAAGAGAGGGGAGATAGAGGAGTATGAAGCAAAACTGCCAGATCTCATAAATCTGCATATCTCCAGGTATGTTGTGCATTAAGCAAGGCAAAACACAGGTCATGATAGAGCCAGTGGATCAAGGCACAGAAGGACTTTCTGCTACAGACATGCAGCAGAGACCACAGGCAACTGTGACAAGCTTTATCATGCTGTACGGAGAAATCAGAGCAAACCATTGTACCCACTGGTCATGTCAAAACAGAGAGTTTCACTACAAGGAGAAGTAAAGGTCAAGAAGGAATGACATGGACCTTGGATTAGCTTCCCATTCCAGCTCTAACAAATTACCATAAAATTTAATGGCTTGAAACAAGATAAATGTGTGATCTCATGTTTCTGGAGGTCAGATGTCCAAAGTGGGTTTTGTGGAGCAAAAACTCAAGTTTTCAGCAGTGTTGCATTCCTATGGAGGCTTCAGATGAAAATCCATTTTCTTGCCTATTTCATCCACTAAACACTATTTGTATTCTTAGGCGTGCCATCTCCTTCCATCTTTAAAGTCAGCAAGAGTGGGTGAAAACTCCTTCACCTTATGCCACTGGCACTGACTCTCTTGTTTTCTTTTTTAATCTATAAGGACTCTTGTGATTTCACTGGGCAATCTCAATAATCACGGATAACTCTCCATTAGCAAGCTTGATGACATCTGTAGCCTGAACTCCCCACTTGCCTGGTGACCCAACACACTCACAGTCTGGGGTTTGTGGAAGTTGGGATATGGCTATTCTTTGGGAGTTCATTATTTTTCCTACCCCACACCAAGGAACTTTTTGTTGCTGTTTTCCTCTTTTTCTCTCTCTTTCAATCAACTTAAGTGTCTAGAAACCATCTTCAAACAAAACAGGGGAAAGACAGGCATTTTCAGAAGGAAAATGAGACACGCCAAAGAGATCATTTAAAGCTTAAGAAAGAGAAATGCCATTGATTGCCTTGTTTGGAATTCATCTCCTTTCTTCTTCACCACAGCCACCTCCACATTCCAATTACTTTGCATCAGACCAGAGGCTCTCAAGGAAGCTCAGATCAATTACTAAAACAAAGAGTCTTTATTTTCCTTGCACATCTGAGAAAATGTGTGAGTTACATTTTTTAATCTGACGGACGTGCTATTTCTGATCATAATAATGAACGTTAAAAACATAACAGATTTACCTGACATCACACAGAGCCTTTAAGGAGAAAAATTCAAGCATGGTTATTTGACTAATGAAACTCACAGGCTTTAATAATAGACTTGGTCCTAAACTAAATAACAGAATAATCTGGGGGAGTCTGGATTAAGGACAAGAATTCTGAATTCCTGGGCTCTTGCTCAGTGTTACTGTCCTGAGCAAAGGATTTAAATAATTTTCTGAGAATGTATCACATTTTACAATAAGTATTTTTTTTCTGAGATTTTCAGAACATTTGTCACTTTGTTTACCAGAACTGCAAAGTACAGATGGAAAATTGAATGTTAATTCAATGCATAACACACTGCCTAGGCCCTCCACAGACACTTGCTGAAACATGTGCATGAAACTATTAAGCAGAGCAAAGCAATTTAAGAGCTAAGTACATCATGAGACAATGACAGAGGAAAAGAGATGCATTTAAGGGGGGAAAAAAGATAGGTTTTAAAGGTGTTGGCAGTTTTATGAAGATACTGTGGGTGGAAAGTAAAAAATATATATATATATATTTCAGAAAATTAGCTGGAGAGAAAATTTTAAAGTACTAAATCCAAAGAGTGGTACTGGACTGTGAAATTAAGGGAAAAAAATTCCAGCAGTACATAAAAATATCAAAGTGGTAGTAACAGAGGCTGATCATTACCCAGGTGAGTACTTGAGTCCATTAAGTTGATGGAAAGGTGTATCTGCAATGCTGCTTCTGCAGAAATGATAGATTGCCTTTTTCTTTAATTGGAAAATCAATGGCAAGAAAGAAAATAGTGTCAACCATTTTTAATCATTTTCCTTTGCTGTATGTGGACTTTTACTGGAGAGTTATAGCACATCAAGGGATATAAAACAGAACGTAAGGTTCTGCAAGACCACTAAGGCAAATAACAGCGAGGCAGAAAGATATGGGAAAAAAACATGTTAGAATTAATCATTCCTAAGTCAATATAGAAGATTCTGAGCTTTGTAACGAGACAGGAGAAGCTTATTCTATTGCCTAGGAAGCAAAAAGAAACAAAATCAACCAATAAATATGTTATCCTAAGTGAGTCACACCAGTTAGCAATCCTCTGAATGATTTAGGTTGTTTTTTCTTTAGAAGTTTTCCTTTTTCATTCTATTTAATTAATTTGGACACCCTCTGAAAATAGGCTGATTTTCCCAAGACCTCATGTGGAAGTTATTGCAGAAGGCACCATCCAGTTTTAATTTAATTTCTTTCTGAGCATGTATAGTTTGTGAGTGCTCCAGAGTTTTCATGTAATGGATCCTTATCTAGGACTTCTCTTTCCTTAAAAACAGTGCAGACTTAAGTGGTTTCATTCCCATATTGCTATACTTATTTTGTTCTGACTTTTGTTTTCTCTGTTTACCAACAATTCTATCTGAAAAAGTATCACATCTGTGAGTAGAGCTTCCGTTTGTACATTTTATTAATGTAATTTGGCCTTGGAAAGAAAATAAAATATTCCAGATTATTATTACATAAAAATATTTTGCAAATTGAAAATCATTAAAATGAATATAAACAGATACCTTTTGGCAAGATCCTCAACCTCTAAGTTTGTTTTCTACATATAATAGCAATTGCCTTTATTTTATGAAGTGCTCTGAGCATCAACTCTGTGATATATATATATAGCATAAATACTATGAGCAATCAGAAAAAATATCATGCACTCCTCACACCCCACTTGTTAGAAGGATTCTTTAAATCCAATGCATTAATCAAGATGAATGTCTTTGACTTCAGTTGGAGAGTAGCCTTAATATAATTAATCTAGATTCTAATTCCAGGGGCAATTACATGAATGTATGAAGTGAAATCCTCCTGCTACATTCACCTAGAATGTTTACATTAACCATAGCAGTCATAATAACACTAAAATTGCCATTTATGTACATTTAATTGATAATGATAGAAATAATGAAGTATATAAATACTAAATGTTGCCAATTATATAAAGAAATAGAACTCTAATATATTTCTGTTTTGAGTATAAATGATACACAAGTATTTGACTTAACCTGACATAACATTTGCATATTCACTTTTATATGTATTGTGTGTGTGTGTGTGTGGGGGGTAAGATCTACAAAAATATATAGACATAGAGCTTTCACATACATACATACAATCATCTATATGCATGTACCCATATATTACATATGTATGAAAAGAGTGAGAAAGAGGCATAAGGGAATGCTCATTCCAACATTTTCATAATAATTTAGAAAAACAAAATTCCATGAACTATAAAGAAACTATATGACCTCATGAAGTGTGAAAATTAATAAATCATTTATAATCTATATTTCATTGGTTATTTATAATGTATACTTAATTTTCCTGGCAAAAACATAGTATACTATGAAGAACAAAGTTGAAAATTTATGTTTAGATATAATGCCATCTATATATAAGTGTGAACAAAGGCAAACAACACATCAGGCTTATGTCTATGCACATGTATACTATAAATTATGCATACTGAAGAACAGTTCCCTTTGGGCAAATATGGCCAAATGCTAAGATTTGACAAAATTGCATAGTATGCGCTTTCATGTGCTTTATAATATCAGTCTCTGCAGTAATCTTTAAGCTTGAAATTTCCCCAAAATAAGACCAGTATTTTTATTTATGAAGAGAGAAGTCCTCATTGTGGAATTGTTAAAAATCCATGAATATGGGAAAACACTGATCTCAAAGAGCAAAACCGAGTGTCCTGCTGTTTGAGAATGGAATCCTGCTTTGGTATTGGTTCTTCTGATATTGTGTCAGTCTTATTGTATAAGAGCTTTACATCTATTATCTCATTTAATCCTTGTAACAATTATCTGTAAAATACTCTTCCCTATTCAGCAAAAATGAACAAAAATATCAGAAGGTACCTAACGTGAGCAGTGTCACTTAGCTAAGAAGTTGATGAATTTAGATTAAAGTATTAAGTTTCAAAATGTGGTCTAGCATCAACATCATCTGGAAGCTTGTTAAAGATGAAAGTTATTGAGCCATAGCCTAGACCTACTCTACATTCCAACCTTAAAAAATGGTAGTTTTAACAAGCCCTCCTGATCATTCCCATCAATGGTAATGTTTAAGGATCCTTAAGTTAAAGAGACTTACAAAGCTACACTTATCACAAAGGGGAAAACTAAAACGGGAATAAGTGTTTATCTTTCCCCATTGTTTTCACTTAGCTGAAACCTGATGGCACTTGAGTCAACTATTAGAGTGAGTAACAAGAAGGTCCCAGGAGTCAATATACCTACTTGGGAAGAGAGTAAATTTTCTGTGGGGGTAAGCTGGAATATTCAGAGAGAAATACTTGAAGAAGGGGATGCTTGGAATGTCTATGTTGAGCTCATGGTAGGAGGCTGATTAATATAAAGGGAAGATTTTTATGGAATCCCTCCTACAAATTTCAAACTTTAGACTCCTTCTTTAGGTGACAAGAAAAGCTAAATTAGCTCAAATGTTGATACTTTTGTCCTTTGAGCCACACACATTCTGAAATTAAATTTGTATTTTTGATAAATAAATTTGCATTTACTAGTGGACTCTGATCTGGTAATGTGGTAATTTTGACAGGAGTAATCAGGCAAGGGAAAGAGGGATTGGAGCTCTTGCAATGTAACTGCCCAATGACTGTTGCATGTTCCAAAAGCTTCAGGCCCACTGAGTGCACTGGGCATGAAGCTCTACATTGGTGATATGTGGTAATAAAAGCAAAGTAAGAAGAGAGAAGAGACCCATGAACCTGGCAAAACATTCTGAAAGAAAAGTAAGCCAGGGAGTAAACTCAACTATTGTTTTACCCCATGCATCAGAGAATGGTGAGACGAATTGCATACTTGTGCTGCATTATATGGAACAGTTACACCATCAGAATTTGCTTCTGATGATTTACCAAAAGTATGTTTTGTGCAAAAGAAAGGAAAAAGGAAGCGGATTTTCTTCATGGGAGACTCAATATTCAACAAAAATTCTAAAATATTTTAGGGCCTCAAAACCTAAATCATTCCTCTGCTTCCAGCCTTATTACTTGGTTTTATTTGGTTTTGTGTTCATTGTTGATATTACTGACCAAAATATGAAAGATATGGAGAAAGACTTTCCATTCCTTTGACCCCATTGTGTTCCTGCTTAGAGAATTAATCTTAAATAGATTTAGAGTGGACTTAGTCAGCATTTGTTTCTCTCCAATCCAAACATCTTTTCCTCCCTTTGACCTTTGCAAACACTTATATTTATTAACAGGGAATGGATAAGACTCTAAGTTCCTTCTCTTGGGTTAATCTAACTTCGCCTGGAAAACTCATTTGTTCTAATGCTCATTCCCCCAAATTCCTTGCTTAGCACAGGTTCACCTGGTTTTTGTGATTGTTTAAATTTGAGTGAAAGTCACTGCATTTTTTTAAGTGACATGAATTTGTATGAAATTTGTACAAATACCTTGAGTTAGGGTTGGTTTGGAAACCCCACCTGGCCTTTCATTTTCTTCTAACCAACCATATTAATGCAGACTAAAAGAAGTCTTTTTTATATTACTCTATTCCTCTACCTCTCTAAAAATGTTTTATCTTTTGTAAATGTTCCTTGACATGCTCATAAAAGTAGTAAACATTGTGGTTTCTACATTATGAATGAAGAAATAGACTCTCCAGAAAACTGGATGGTTTGCTGAAGTTCACACAGCTAGCTCCAAGGTGGACTTCAGAGTGAAGATCAGAAAGCCACATTCTGCAGCCCTCTTTACAATTGCACCGCTTCTCAGATGAAAGAACCAAATGTTACTATCCAAACACATTTGCAGATTCCCAAGGACCAAGAATGCTGTTCTTTGCACCATGAAGATAAGGTGCCACTCTCACAGATCTGGCACTTTATTCATTTATTTTTGAAAAACCATTTATCAGCATGCATTCTAAGCAGGACTATACATTTGTTTTCACACAAAAGACTCCTGTGACCCTCATATAACAGAGTAGGGAAAGAGGATAAGTTGGTTTAAAGAGCGCTATGTTTCTCTCTTTGAAAAGGTGTTTGTTGAATGAATGCATTAAGGAAGTATTTGATTTAGAAATGTGTATAATCAGTTGGAAGACAAATATTTGTAAGGAAGAAAAAGTACAAGTTATGTGGAAATGTAGACTTGGATTAAAATCCTACCTCTACTTACTAGCTTAGTAAATCTAGACAGTCTTTAGATTTTTCATTTATAAAAGGGCTCCTAAATGGCATTGTTAAATGGGGATTATATGAAATGGGTATTAAAGAGCCCTGCAGGCTTGGAAATGTACTATAAATTTAAAGAATTAACATTGTTAGTTTAATACTATTGCATTGCTTAAATGTGTTATGGTTTTTTTCTGACATTTTAGAATATACACATGTATTGTATATATGTGTATGTACCTATATGTATATAAAATAAAATTGAGATGTATAAAAATGGTGATAAGAAAATCATTTAAGAAACCCATGCATTTACCACCCAACTTGTAATACACACTCATAACTACACATATGTTACAAGCACATACTCACACAAACACATACATTCATACATATATTCACAAACAATTATAGCTCCCTGAATATGTATTCTTCATCTGATTTCTTTTTTTTCACTCTCCAGAGATGACCACTACCCTAAAGTTGAGAGATATTAGAGTCATACATGTTCTTAACTCACCATAAAATATGTTCATGTGTAATTTGAATTTATTTTTTATAATTAATATTTCAATGAATGTTTTTGCCCCTGGTGGACACAGAAAGAGTGATGGCAACTCTGATGAGTCACTGCATGGTCCCTGAACTGGCAGCATAGCTGGCCAGAAGTGAAACCTGTATTGGAACAAGACACTCAAATGACTCAAAATACAATATGATATATATATATATATCTTGCTTTGGTTTTTGGTACTGGGGATTGAACTCAGGGGCACTCAATCACTGAGCCACATCCTCAGTCCTATTTTGTATTTTATTTAGAGTCAGGGTCTCACTGAGTTGCTTAGTTCCTCACCATTGCTGAGGCTGGCTTTGAACTCATGATCCTCCTGCCTCAGCCTCCTCAGCTGCTGGGATTACACCTATGAGCCACTGTTCCTGGCTTATATCTTGTTTTAAGATAATTAAGAAGACAGATTTTCTGAAATAAATCTATATTTCTTTAACTTTATTAGATATTACCAGATTGCTCTCCAAATCAGTTACATCCATATTCAATCCCATCAGTCTTTTCATTTTTCTAAGCAGCTGTATTTGAAATTTCATGTCATCATTGCCTTGATTTGCAGTTTGTTCATTCTTAATAAGGTTGAACATCTCTTCATATATTCACTGTTCACTGGTGTCCTCTGAAGTCCCTACTCATGTCCTATGGAAATTTTCCCATTGATTTCTACAATTTTCATTCTTCTGTAGCACCTCAAGGCATACTTCAGAGGTCTGCCTGTCTTCCTTCATAATTTTCCACTTTTTACTCTTCCTTTGGTCTCCCTCCTTTCTTTTCTATCTGTTAGGAAGGGCTGCAGGGTGTCTGGGTTAGTCACGTATTCTAGCTGCCAGAAAATTTGACATGTGTAGTCATTTCCAAAGCACTTGTGGATTTTTTGTGATATCCTCAGACCAAAACAAAATAATAACCTAATAGATAGTGCTAAGTAAACAGAATTTGAAACCAGAACTGCTGGATTTCAAGGCCTAAACCCAAAATCTCTTTAAATTTCAAATTGTTTCTTGATGACAAAATATTAATTTATATTAAAGTTGAATGTTGCTACTTTGATCAATCTTTGTCTAATATATAATGTGTAGAAGTATATAGTATATACATATATATGCATATGTATTCAATATGCAATGATTTATATATTTATATATGAACTATGAGAGCACATGTATGTATATTTTTTGCAGTACTAGGGATTTACCCCAGAGGTGCTATACCCATGACCTTCACCTCTAGACCTTTATATATATTTTGGAGAAAGTGTCTCATTAAGTTACTGACATTGGCTCCACACTTGCAATCCTCCTGCCTCAGCCTCCCAAGTGGCTGGGATAATAGGTAGGCACCACCACTACCAGCAATAGATTAATCTGTGTATAGTATCAATGGGATGGAATTCAAACTTACATCTGAGGTACTTTTCAACACTGAGTAGTTTAGAGTAGAAATAAAAAAAAATTAAGGTTATTCATTAAGTGTGTAACAGTTTTACTTTCATTAATATATTTTTAAATTGTTATAATATTTATGATACCACTAAATAAATAAATGAGATTGTTTACTTACTTAAAATTGTACTTAGCTTCCTCTCTCCTAGAAATTCTGAATCTGTAGGTCTGAGTTGGAACCCAGATACATAGGTGCAGATATATGTATTTTTTATGGGCACAGAAGTATACTAATAAGTAATTAATAAGTAAGAATAATTAATAATTAATATTTCTGCTCCCTCTCACCTGATTGTTGACCCAGCATAATTCAATACATTTGGTAGAATCAGCACAATGATACATCCATTTTGGAAAGAACATTTTGGTCAGTCTTGCTCAGGCAGGAAATATCTTCCCACATCCCAAGAAGGTATCTACTCAGCAAATATCAAAGCAATTACAATGAGGTCCATTTAAAGACTGCACAGCTTACTGCCCTGTCTCAAAACAGAGTGAGGAGTCAAAGTTCTGAGGTGGTTGCGGAGTCACCCCCTTGCCTGGCTTAGCTTCAGGGTCTGTGAGACCTCTCAACAGGCTACAGAAAGAGTGGGTCTTCAAGGTACCACAGCTCTGGGCTGTTCCAGGTCTCCTGACCACTAGGCAGAGCTGGGTTCTCCCCTTGTGATTCCACTTCACCCCTCAGTCTCTGCATCTCTTTCAATTCTAACATCTTGGCTACATTGTCTGCATATCTGTAAATGTGTGCCTTATTCTTCATTTCAAAGTTATGAGACACCTATTTTGGAAAATACAAATAATTTAAGAAGCAGTAAATCTTATTTGATGTGACAGACAAAAGCCATTGGAAAGGATATTATAACTACTCAAGTTTGCAGGAACTTTTTTATTGCCAATAAAAACTTTCTCAATTTGGACAAAAAGCACAAGAATGAGGTATTCTTGAGAAGTGCTTTTCTTTCCAAAAACCTTAAAATCATTTACAAATAGCGCATCACACATTTGTAAAGGTGGTACTAAATGCTACCATTCCTATTGAAAGGGGGCAAGGGTGCAGAGAGTTTTAAAGAAAACCACACAGACACACAGATACACACGCACACATGCACACACAAACATACACAAACACATGCAAAGATAAAGAACAGTGGATTTCAAGGTATAAATCTTTTCTTTCCTCATCACTCAATCAGTAAATATTTATTGGGTAAGAAATACAACTCCTCACTGGCTTATGAAAGAATAAAAATGATGTAAGATCTTCATATCCCATTTGAATCAAATGTATGATATGTAAGATCATTGTATTGTCATGAGCAACTAATAAAAAAAAGATCTTAATGGTTTAGCCCCACAGATTCATATAAGAAATAAAAGAGTTAGTACCTGAAAAAGCACTTATGGATGAGCTAGGTACAGAGAAAATTCTTGATAAATGTGTGTTATCTTCATTATTTTCTTTTAAGAAGCTAAAGATATGTACATGCAAAGACATTGGAAAATCTCCTCAAATATCCTTGATGCTCCCTCCACCCCCAGCCCTCAGGGGACATTCAAAATGTTTGGGGACTTGCTACATTGTCACAATGTGGTGAGAGGGTCTTTAATCTGGTGTCTTGTGGGTTAGAGGCCAAGGATACTGCTAAGCTTCTCTAGTGCCCAGGATAGCACCCTAACCAGGAAGAATTAATTATCAGGGCCAAATGACTTTAGTGATCAGGAGGAGGTGGAAACATGATCTTTCAAGGAGACATATATTTCAGACACAAGAGAGAATATGAGAAAAACTAGGAAGGGAGCAGATATGACAAGCAACAGTTAAGGTCTGAAAATCTGGGGAGAAGGACACAGGGAACAGTGAGGTCACTGTTTTGTCTCCTGTCTTTTCAACCACCCAGTGTGAATTTTTTCCACTGTCCTTGATAATTTCTCTACTGTCCTTGATAATTTACTAGGGCATCAGCCATGTGACTTTTATCCTTGAATTCACCCACTTCCAGCTCTCTTTAACTTTGAGGAAATCACAGCTTCTCTCTCTGGTTTGCATAAATACTTAGGTTCCAGAGTTCTCAGAGACAGCTCCATTCTCCCAGCCTGATGCTTTCCTTAGTGTAGATAAGAGTCTCTTATCCATTAAATCCTGTCCCAATAGACAAGGAAAAACATCTTTACCTTTCTCTGAGATGTCCAAAACTTTCTATTAAGCCCATTTAAATAAATCATCTGCAACTAAATGTGGTTAATGGGGATGATTACCTAATCTTGAAATAGGCTTCATCTTTAGCCATATATACTAACATGAAACAGACTGAAGTATTAGGCACACATCATCCGAAGCCATTAGTAACTTCACATTTCTTCTCCTATCAAGCGTTTCTTCCATTATGTGTGTTTTCCCATGGCAGTAGTAAAAATGTTGAGGCCTCATTTGCATATTTTGAGTTTCTAACTTAAGAATTTTCATCCAATGAAAACTATATGGTTTAGCACATTCTTCCTTTAGAAATTTTTTTCCGTTTTTCCATTTATGCCCTCATACTCAAAAGAATATCTACCTTAAAGACACTCAACAAGGACAGTGCTTAAGGGGAAAGTCCTTTGTGAATTCATAAAATTGGAGGGTAAGTTCATCATTCATATGCTTTAACATTTGGTTTGTTTTGCCTCATTTTATTTCTACCAAGAGGTAAACAATGACATTTTATCATTAAAATTTTATCTTGTTATTTTAAACATCCTAGGAATTTTGTGCACATTTAATAGAGAAACTGGAATCAAAAAACTAAAAGAATGTGAAAGAATATCTAACAGCTGCCCAATTATAATAACCTCAAGGCAAAGAGTTGGTCAGGATGCAATTCTTCTGTGTATTTTTCATTTCCTTCTGACTTTTAAAAATATAACTTGTGTTCCTATAAATGCTACATCAAAGCAATCATAATAAATAATTAGAATATTATCAAAGTCTGTTTTGTCCTTCCAGCTGCTAGGACAGTTTTATTTACATAGTATTGTGAAGTGACTCAAAAACAGCTGCTATTTTATATGAGCTATTCCATGACTTGATTTGAAAAGCTTTCTCCACCATATCCAATGGCACTTTAACAGCAATGACAGACTCATGACAGAACAGTTTTTGGACTTTCATGCATCTCAAAAGGAAAATAGCTTTAATCGGTGGATGAGTGTCGTGAATAGGAATGTGCTGTTTTACAAGGGAAATGGTGGTCTCAGTTGGCCTGCTTTCAGACTGAGGAAAGTGTACAACCACAGAAGTGCATCTGTCCAACGCCTGGAGGACTCTTGCAGAAATACATCCTGTAGAAGGTTCCCTTGCAAACTTAACTTCCCTCACCTGTGGAGAGTCATTCTGAGACACTCCTCGAATAAAAACAGAAGTAGGGAGAGGCAGATAGTTCTGAGAGTTCCTGAAGCTAAATCCCATGGGCAAAGCAAAAAGGGGGTGGGGGTTAGGGGGGCTGCAGCATGGGAAGAGAATGGGCAAGGCAAGAAGGAAAAAAGACTAAAGAGACATTAAAAGGAGAAGAAAGCAAAGAGTGTTACCCCAAACGTTTCATTTGTTTTCTCCTACACACTGCAACAATTTCCTTTTGCCATCATTGCTTGGTGCTGGGGAATGAACCCAGAGCTTAGTATGTGCTAAGGTCATGGTCTATCCATGAACTACACCTCCAATGCAAAAATCCCTTGATTAATTAGTTCATGACTTGGTTGTTTTACAAATACCTCTCCTCTCACAAGAAGAAATTCTTCCTTGATTTTTCAAGGGAAAGGCACATACATGGGGGAGCAGTTTCAGTAGTATTTGACCACAGGAAAAACCTGCTGAGTTAGTATGTCACCCGTGCCCACAGCACCTCAGGATCACTTTCTAATCAGGTTGCTTATTTATTTATTGACACACCAATTCAAACTCATTATGCAGTTAGTGATGGGAAATGCAAGCTTTTAGTCTAAAGGTCTAATCAAGACTGTCAATCAACCTGTCCCAAATTTGTTATTGATAACATTTGGGAAATTACAGTTTTTATTATGTCAGCAGCTTCTGGCCAACTATTTTTTTCTTCAAACTGTTTTCAGATATTTTGTCTTGGCAGGCATAGTACACAGGACATATGAACTGTCAATTTTGCTCATGTCATAAATTTGTATTGAATACTTTATTCAATATGACCTTAAAGGTATGATTCTACAAAGACGAGTGGGGGGAGAGAAAGGGAGAGAGAAGGGAAAGCATATGGAAATGGTAGGAGACCCTCAATGTTACACAAAATTACATAGAAGAGGATGTGAGGGGAAAGTGGGGGGGAAACAAGGGAGAGAATTGAACAACAGCAGATGAGGTAGAGAGGGATGATGGGAGGGGAGGGGAGGGGGGATAGTAGGGGAAAGGAAAGGTAGCAGAATACAACAGTCACTAATATGCCATTATGTAAAAATGTGAGTGTGTAACGATGTGATTCTGCAATTTGTATTTGGGGTAAAAATGGGAGTTCATAACCCAATTGAGTCAAATGTATGAAAGATGATATATCATGAGCTTTGTAATGTTTTGAACAACCAATAAAAAAAATAAAAAAAAGAAATAAACAAGCCTTTATTTTTTTTTTTTTTGGTTTATATCTATGACTAAATTCCTGTTTGACTCTCACAGTTCCTTATTAAGCTTTTTTGAAATGTGATATGTTTCTTTAAATTGTCCATGAATGGACATATGATTAACTAAATAATGAAATGTCCAGGAAATAAAATATTATGTAGCAAATAATAAGAATGACTTAAGTCTTTATCTTGACCTCCAGTGAAAACAAATTAGAGAATAACTAAAACCACAATGAAACATTACCTTATACCTGTTGAAATGTTAAAAAAAAGGGACATAAAGTATCAGAAAGAAAGTGAAAAAAATGAAAGTTTGTACATTGTTGGGGAGTACTTAGTACAGCTATCACAGAAAATGGCATGGAAGTTCTCCCCAGAATAAAAACTAAAACTACTGCAGAATTTAGTGATCTTACTTTTGGGTATCTATATGAAAAAGCTGAAATGAATATGTCAAAGGGAAATTTGTACTCCCAATTTCATTGTAGCATTGTTCACAATAGCCAAAATATGGAAGCACCATAGAAGCATTCATCAATGCATAAATAGCTAGAGAAAATTTATAATGAATACACAATGAAATACTATTCAGTCATTAGAAAGAAAAATCCTGTCATTTTTAACAATGTGGATGAATCAGGAAGGAAATGATCTAAGTGAAGTAAGTCAGAAGTGGAGGACAAACACTGTCTCTATTTTATGAGGAATTAAAAAATTTTAAATGTATAGAAGTAGAAAATAAAATGATGGTTATCAGACTCTGAAGAGGTCTGTAAGGGGAGTTGTTGATTAAAGAGTACAGAGTTTCAGGCAGACAAGAGGAATATACTTTGTTCTTCATTGTCACTATATTCAATAATAACATATCATTACCTTAAAATAACTAAGAAAATAAATTTCAAATGTCTGAGCATAAAAAATAGGTAATCAAGGTGATGGGTAGGTTAACTATCATAATTTAATTATTCCACCTTGCATTAATGCATCAACATATTACTTAATACTATTAATGTACACAATTTGATTTCTCAGTTGAAATTAATATTTTAAAAATTCCAAAAAGCAAATATAAGTTAACATCAGTTATTAAAAGAGGGAAAAGGAGAAATTTATGCTTTTTTTATACATCTTTGTATTTTTAGTTGTCATGATCACATATTATGACATTGCTTTTAGAATTCCTAAGAAATGTAGGTAAATAGAATGTATACTAATATAAATTTGAACTTCTTCATTAGCATAATTTACATAGTAAATTACAACCTATATTTGGACTATAAATACTTATTCTTCACACATTCAACTAATTTAGCTAATAATAATGTTATGATTTCATATTTATAATTAGTACTATTAATCTCCATCTGGTACACAGAAAATACAAAATTTTTAATTCTATCTCACATACTCTTGATCACAAACATAAAATGAAAGATGACTCAGAGAAAAACTAACTCATCAAAGCTGCTGTCATCACTGATACTAACCTAAAGTCTGTCATTCCACTAAATATTACTTCCCAGATGATATTTTTCATGTGTAAGTTTGCATAGATATGGGTCTTCCCATATAAAAGTGCTCAAATAGGAACTGTGGAAACAAATATATGTGCAAAAACAATAGTACAGTATTGAATTAATTTTTTTCTGGTACTTAAGACCCTGGCCAACAGATGCCCAGATGAATAAAACATGCTAAATGAGAAAGAATATGAAAATGCCACAGGTATATGCCTTGTGAATGACTGAGTCATTTGTAAATGTGTGTTAATGTCATACACTAAGCCTAGAAATTGGTCAGAGTAGGTCTGCCTGAGTTTAAATGTATCACTTGACATTTTGAACCACTAAAAATTTTCTTGCCATTCTGCATCCTTTTACTGTCGATTTTCTGCATTCTAGTGAACTTGAGAAAACACATCAAAAGAATCTTCATTTAATTACATTTTTGTAATATTTTCCCAATTCCCAATAGAAGTTCTGTTGTTTCTACCAAGAGCTATATTTTTTATCTGTTATATTTTTTTTCCATTCAGACATATTTATAAACAAATGTATTATTAAAATATAAATAATGTTCTGCTTAAGTTGGTGAGTTAGGCAATTTCTGGGTTCAAAAAAATATCTTCAATAAATATTGTTTGTTAACCTAGAGAACAATTGGATATTATCTCAAATCCCAAATATAGATCTTATCAATTTCAACAAACTCTTTCCAAAATTCTAAGACTTGTATGATTGCATAGTATACTGATGAGGGCCACAGACAAATCAAGATAGCACCTGGCACTTTGCCAGGAGGGTTGGTTTGAGAGGTAATGCCAGAGAGTATTAAGATGATGGAGATTCCTTAATGACTGACTGCTGTATCTATATCATGTTAATTAAGTTAATCTGTGTGTAATAAGTTAGGTATATATACTTCTCTGTCCTGTAATAAAGTGGCTCCCGCTGTATCAACCTTCACAAGTTGCTTGTCACCCCCCGGTTAGTTTGCCCAGCCAGACTGCGGCAGTATACTTTCACAAATATCCAACCAATATATTAAAGTCAAAAACTCTGTTAATACAAACTAATATTTTCAATATCTGAAAAATATATTTTAATAAAAGCTACAACGGACATAATATTATGGTACTCTATTGGCAAATTCACTGGTATCTGTAGCATAAGCATGATATCAGGGCACATATGAATACATACTGAATGTTAATTTAGTAAAACACTTTCAAGGACTATTAATACTACTTAATATATGATTAACAAAGGAAGTCAGAAAAGGGGAAACAGGAATGTGAAAGGCTACTCAGCATTACTAATCACGACAAACAAAACTCTATTGAGATATTACATTACACCTGTTAAGATGGCCATTACTCAATAAACAACAATAGCAAAAAAAGAAAATGACCAGTGGTGTTAAAGATGTGGAGAAATTGGAACCACTGGTCACTACTTGTGGGTATGTAAAATGGCACAATCACAATTGAAAACAGTATGGAAGTTACTCATTAAAAATTAAAAATGCAGTACCAAAAGATCCAGCAATGCCACTTCTGGATATTTATCCAAAAGACTAAAAACAAGATCCTGAAGAGATACTTGCACTCCCATGTTGATTATCACATTATTCACAGTAGCCAAGATGTAAAAATTTCCTAAATATTCACCAACAGACAGATAAAGATAGCATGAGATATATATACACATATGCATATGCCTACATATGTGTATACACATATATAATGGAATATTATTTATCCATAGATAGGAAACCCGATTGTATGTTACAACATGAATAAACTTGAAGACCTTATGCTAGGTGCAAAAAAAGCCAGTCACAGAAAGACAAATACCACATGATAGTGCATATAAGAGGTATATAAAGTAGTTAAACTCTTGGAAGCGGAGAGTTGAATGGTTCTGTTCAGCAGCTATAACATGCAAGATAGAGTTTTAGAGTTTGGCTGTACCACCTGGTGCTTATTATTAATGATACTATAGTGCACTTAAAAATTAAAAGAGTAGATAACATGCATTAAACTCTTTATCAAAAATTTTTTAAATATGTGATTCAAACAAAACAGGGTGTTGTTATGCAAACTCAGTTGTTCTTCTGAAATGACTAACTACATTTTGTATCAAATACATTTTATGGGGAATCTATTATTGAAGCTTGCTTATATAAATTGATCAGCCATAATTAATGTGAACTTCTTTGAAACTTTTCTTCCATGGAAATCATCATGAGAAACAACAGGGTATAGTGATCACCACGCTGGATTTACAATCTTGTGAACTTCATGTCTGTATTTTCTAACATTTTATCTTCTATGAACATGATGTGTTGTCATTCCCTCTGAGCTTTAATTTTGTCATCTTTAAAAATGAGAATAAGAATAGGTACATCTTTGCTATGTTTAATAATATATTTCCCACAAAATACAGTGCTATGCAGTCAGTATTATATTAAGGACTCACTGGGCACCAGTAGTAGTAGGAACAGCAATGTCAGCACTAGGGCTATTAGCAGCAGCAGCAGCAGCATAGTAGTAATAGTTATAAAGGTAATAATAAAGGCAGCAATAGCAATAATTGAGGTAGAAATTGTAGCAGTTGAAGCAGTAATAGTAATATAAGGAGTAGGTATGCCAATAGTAATAACAATAATAAAAGTAGTAATAGTAGCATTCAAAGTCCCTACTTGTCTTGTTTTATTTATTTTCTTTTTTTTTTTTTAGTTTAAGCAAAAAAAATGGATTTATTAAAGGATAGTAACAGTTCACAGAATCATTTGTAGAGGCTACAGAAACCATCTCAGGGCTCAGCTCTGTCACACAAAACTGGACTTCTGAGTCATCTTTTGCTACCACCACCCTCTAAATGCTAGATGAAATTCCTGATCTACAATTATTAAAGCAGGAATAGTTGAAAACATTTTTTAATTTTAGATTTTCTGTACTCATAGATATAGAAAAACAGCAATGTTTAAAGAAATTTCACTTTAAGAGAGGCTGGTATTTAAGAAGTAAGATTTATGAAATGGCTATTTGAGGGAAAGATTATTTGCATTTAAAATATTTTTTCACTTCAAACAAAGCTTCCTTTATATTTCTTATTAATATTCTCCCTAGTGAGTGAACTATTTGACTTAATATGTAAAATTGTACTTAGAATTCTAAGTAAAATGTGGAAGCCAAGGAAAGATAAGTATTTTATCCCCTTAGCAGTTGTATGGTTAGTGGCAGTTAGTAATAGCTTTTAGATTATGTAACTCTTCCCTTTTGGTTCCTTTTCTCTGAGAGGATGATAGGGTTCTGATATGGTTTGAGTGTGTTCCTGAAGGTTTGTGTGCTGGGAGCTTGTCCCCAGTGTATTGATGTAAAAGGTAATGGAACTTTAAAGAGTGGGGCCTAGTGGAAGGTGATTGGTCATTGGGACAATGTCCTCAGAAAGGATTAACATTGTTCTCAAGGAGTCAGTTCTTAGAACTTATTTTTTATAAAAAGAGCTAAACTGGCCCTTCCTGTGGCTCTGGATTCCTGTCTCACTATATGATCTCTGCCTCTCATATGTGCTCCCACCTTGATGTGATCTACCATGTTGTGAGGTAATCAAGAGAGTCCTCACCAGAGGCTGAATAAATGAAGCAGCTCAGTCTTGGACTTTCGGCCTCCAAAACTGTGAGCAAATAAACCTTTTTTCTGTATACACTTCCCAGCCTCAGTTATTTTATTTTGGTGATGGAACATTGACTAACACAGATGGTTACTATCCCTGCTTGTCCCCTTTGCCTGGTGCCTCCCTAAAGGTGAAGTATTTTACTCTACCCTATTTTCAGACTTGCTCATATGATTTGCTTGAGCCAGTGGAAGAGCCAGTATGCCAATTCTGAGAAGAAGTTGATTCAAGTTG
>NW_025999853.1:19699548-19755640 GCF_001458135.2 Marmota marmota marmota
CTGCTGCAGATATTACCTCTTCTAAAGTTGAGTTGACCTGCATTGCTTGTGGTCCTTTCCTTCCTTGTCTTTTCATACTGCTCACATTTCTTTCTTCTTTGTGAAACTGTTGTGTTATTGAATTTTCCCCCTATATATTTATATTGCTCTTGTATAGTTGCAAAGTCTCCCTTTTGTGGATAAAGACAATGTTAACAGTTCTCAATATCAATAGTACATCTTCTAAGCACACGTTTTCCTTATTACTACATTTATAGCTAGACTCTATGTCTACAAATGTTGGTTTCGATTATTGTTTACAAATATAGTCATTAGTTTCTGGTAGCTTGAAGAAAACTGAATTTCAGGTGTAGGATGTTATGTTTAGGGGGAAAGGAGTGAGGGTATGGGATTAATCTAACTTAGTAATTTTGGAAAGCTGTAACCAATAGATGGGTAATTTGTGGAAGAATGTATAGATTCAAATTCCTATCTGTATTTATAAGATTAGCCTACTTATGAATAGTAAAATTTAGGGCGTTGCAAGTGGGATAGAGGGAGTAAGAGGGAGGAAAACTAATAACAAGGAAAGGAAGAGAAAAAAGAGAGTGGGAAAAAGAAAATATGAGAAAAAAAGAAAATAAATAAAAAGGGGGGAGGGAGGTGGGGCATATGCAATTCCTCTATAGTATATTATTCTGGTGATTCAGTTGTTAAAGACCTTTTTCATGCACAATTTTTGGTTTTACATATGTTGAGATTGCGAGGACCAGAGGGGGAAGAGTAGAGGAGACTGGGTGAATGGATAAAAAGGGAGAGAGAAGAGAGAAAAAGAAAGAAAAAAAAAATGTCTCTCAGAACTCTGTTTTCATTTCTTCCAGTTGGTTGCTTTGTCTATTCCTAGCTTGAGTCTCTGGGTTCAGGATGGTGGTGGTAGTCAGTGTGAGAGGATTTGAGCTTCCACCTGTGGCCTCTCTACTCTTATTCTCTGAGATGTAAACCAGGTGCCTGATCCACTGCAGAACTGCACTCGTGGCCACGCCAACCGGTTGGTGGGTTTTAAGGGTTGGTGGGATTTTCCAAGATGATTTCCATCAGTTTTTCTCATAAGGTGTTTAATGAGGTGGGGGTGTTGGGGAAACCTTATGTTTGTCAACAGCTCGGTCAGGTGACCGCCCGGGCGGGCGGCAGGGCCCCTCCTCCAGTTGGAGTGGTCTGTCTACCGCACCGGTGGGAGGCTGGGCTTCTCCGACTGGGGAGGTCTGTCTACCGCGCAGGCGGGCCGCTGAGCCCCTTCTCTGGGTCACGTGGTCTGCCTACCGTGCAGGCAGTGGCTGGGCCCCTCCTCAAGCTGGGGTGGTCTGTCTATAAGTATACATCTTGCACTTTGAAATTTCTGTTGTTTTGAGAGCTTCTATTACAAATATAGAATAGAATACCCTGTTCTATTCTGTGTGTTGAATAATAACTCACTCTGATCACTGTAAGAATATGTCATATTTCCAGAAAAGCTTTACTTATTTTGGATAATGGTTCTCCTTGGCAGATCCAGGAGCACATAAAAACTTGAGAATCATTTTCTAGTTAATTTCTTTAATAGATATTTATCACCTACCATGATAGATTCTAGAGAAAAATATGATGGACAATTATTATCTTCAAGAAGCTCACACCAGGGTAGGATAAATAAATATATAAGCACACACTTATATTGAAATTGTTTCAGGACATACAGTGAACAAAAGTTTATTCACTGTTCGAAGTCTTCCAACAGGGAGCAGACTTTTAAAAAACTGTAAGTAAATATGCATTGTGTGAAATAGGGATAAGTGCTATGGAGAGAACAATAGAGCTCATTAAGAGGAACTGGAAGTACAAGAAGTACTATTTTAGGGATAAGAGATATTTCATCTAGTACAGTTAGGGGAAACTTCTCTGATAAGATGAAATTTAAACAGTAATCTGAAGTATTGTAGGAGTGGACCATGTAAAATCTATGGAGAAAGAGGATTTAAAGCCAAGAGAACAGTGAGTTAAAAGTTCCAGATGTAGGAAGATTATGTGTTGAAATATCAGCAAGGAAACCATCATGGCTGGAGCAGAGAGGATAAGAGAGAATAAATAAGTTGGAGGGTGCTATATTGAATATTCCACAAAATCCCATGGGTTAAAGTTTTGGTATCCAGAATGGTGTTATTGGAAGGTGATAGAGCCATCAGGAGTGACGCCTAGTGGTGCTCCTGAAGGGAAGTATTGAATTCAGGCCTTTTCCCCTCTCTTTTTCTTCCTGGTTGATGAGGGGGATGATTTCGCTCTGCCACAATGTGCTGCCTCATCACAGACCCAAAGTCATCAATTGTGGGCTGGAACCTCCAAAATTGGAGCCAAAATAAATCTTTTCTTTTCCTGAGTTTATCATCTCCGGCATTTGTTCTAGTGATAGAAAGAAAGTTGACTCACACAGTAAGTGAGTAGATCCACAATGCACGAGGCTTTAGAAGCTGCTGAAAAGACTCTTAAGATTTACTTGGAATGATATGTGAAAATATTGGAATATTTCAAGCCAAATGATGGCCTGATCTGACATTTTAAAAGAATTACTCTGGCCACTGAGAAACTTTAAGAGGCAACAACAAAAACAAGGAAATTAGTTAGAAAAATTAACCCACATTAACAGACTCTGATGGAACCACAATATTAGAAAATTGTGGGACACAAAGTCCTATTCTTGATACACACATCGCAGGGTAAAGATTATAAGATTTACTGATGAATTAGGTATGGACATAAGAAGAAAAGTGGTCTGATCATGTGGATGATCAGAGAGGCCTTTTACTAAAATTAGTGAAGCACTAAGAGGAGGAGGCATTGAGAATTCTTGCAATCTAATTGTGGAGGTCTTAGATATGAAGCAATGTTAGTAAATCAAAGCATATATGCACTTGATAGTATAAATCTCCAGTGGAAAGAACCCATGGTATTAAGGAAAAGAGCATCAAGAAAGACTTTTCAGAGGAGGTTTTGCCTAAATAAATTGTCCACAGGAAGTAGGAATTGTTCACAAATTTAGGGGAAATATTACAGGGAGAGGACTTAGGATAATGAAACTTTAAGAGCAATAATTGAATAAAATAAATATAATTAACTTTAAAATTTTAAATGTGGGTGAAATTTCGGATTGAAATTTCTCATCAATGAAGAACTGTGAAAAAAATTTTGAAGAGGAAAGTGATATGTTTACATGTACAATTTATGTAAGTTATTCTACCAATTGTGATATTATATATGAAGAAGAATTTAACAAGGCAATTCAAACAATAAATAATGAAAGCCTGAGCCAAAATAGAAGAAAGACAAAGAGGAAAATGTATAATCAAGATGAAATGAGAATTGGGCTTGGTGGTGGTGCCCACCTATGATCCCAGTGACTTGGGAGGACATAGCAAGAGGATTGCAAATTCAATGCCAGTCTCAGAAACTTAAGGAGACCCTGTCTCAAAAAATTAAATGGGTTGTGAATGTGACCCAGAGATAGAGCACTAGCATGTGCAAGGCCCTGGGTTCAATCCTTAATAATGAAAAATAAATAAATAAAAAATAAATAAATACATTTGACATATAAAAGGGAGAGGTCAGCGGTGATTCGAAATCTCTGGTGCAGCTAATAGAGTAGATGGTGTGCTATCAAGCAAGACTGAAAATACATAAGGAGGTCCAGAAAAAAAATGGATTATGGATTTTTTTTATAAATTGATGTGATCGGAAATAAAAATAATAACAATAATACCAATATGTTAAGTGTTTACTATGTGCCAGCCATTTCAGATGCATTCTGTCATGAAAGCTTTATTACTCAGTAAATGAAGTAAATTCTCTTTATTTAAAAGGGGAGGGATGATATTTACATGACATAGGTAAATTAACTAATGTAGAAAAGCAGAGATTCAAACTCAAATATTTTCTTTAACCCAGGGACAAATTTCTTAGCCACTAGATCCTAGATAACTAAGTCTGAACTCATGGAAAACATCAAACCAATAACAGAAATTTGAGAATCATCTGCATTCAGTTGCATATATGATTTTAAAATTAAGACCATAATAGTTGATAAGATATCAAGGAAAAGCATGAAAAATGAAAAGCAATTTGCTGCAGCAGAAACTCCAACAAAAAGTACCTAAAATATATAGAAAGAAAGAAGAAAGAACCCATAAAAGGCACAGAAATTCAATTTACAAGGGGATGGCAGAGAACAATCAGAAGAATAAAAGGTCTTAAAGGTCAACAGAGAAGAAGACTTCAAGCAGAAAGGGGATATTCAATGCTTCTAAAGGCAGTACAATATATATCAATTGATTTTAACAATTAGGAGACCATCACTGAGGACAATGTCTGTAATATGGTGAAAATAAATTGTAAATAGTGGCTCAAGAAGCAATTGGGAGTTTGGGAATTGGACACTTTTATATTACATACTAGTTGGATAAGGAAAATAAGGAATATGTTTTAAGATAGCTACAGGATGATCGTAGATTAAAAAAAAAAAAAACAATTGTTTTGGGAAGAAAACAAACAGTTGAAGGGAAAGAACCTGCAGAATAGAAGATGTTAGAGATTCAGGACAAACAGTATAAAGGATGAATTAGATTTTAGAATATGTGCAAGAGGTTGTCAAGACATAGTATAAGATTGTGAACAGAATTTTAAACAGAATTTGCTCAATGAGCTTGAACAACAAAATATATGTATAAGAATGATGTTAAGATAGTCTCTATGGAGAAATATTCAAGATTTAAAGGGATGGAATGATTTTCTGATGAACTAGGAAGAAGATCCTCTATTTCATGTGAGTAAGTTGTGCACTAACCAGGGAACTTGAAAATAGCCTTGTGATGGGAGATGTAGATGCTAAAATCAGATAAAAGAATTGAAGTGTACACTGAGTTTATTATGATCATATAGTGCTGCTATTGAGGACATATAGGAAAGCCATCATAAAAATAGGAACCACTAACATAAAGGAATTAAAGTCAATGTGTGTGGTGGGGGAATAGGGATATAGTATTCCACTTATTTACATAACAGTTCACACAATACAGCCCATCTCTGCAACTGGCCTAATACTTCAATCTATTTCTTTCCTAAAATTTGTTCAGATTAAATCATCTTTTCAATACCCAACCAGAAGATGGTTGCTTCATACTTTTCCTCATCATCAAGAACAACTTTAGAACATGATAAATGTGACAGTCACAATAAGAAATTAGAAAAAGATGTGGAGCTATCATAAAAATATGTTCTCCAAGTCTATTATAACTTTTGTAGTGGATATCTATTCAAAATAAGGATTGTTTTTCTCTGAAAACTCCCTTATTTCAAGTTGAGTTCTACTGTAAATATTGTTTTATACTTTCTCCAAATAACTATCTATGATTATTTATGCAGTAAATTAGTAAGACCAATGGAAATTATTTCATTTTTGTCTTCTAATTTAATGGGTCTTTTTTTCTTTCTTGATTTTTCTCTGAGAGAAGGCTTTTGCCAGGTGGTAGATAGACTCAATTTGTGAGACTCTAATGATTTTGTCATTTTAAAGATATTATAGGAAAATGCCTGAAGTTCTTCTTAATCTTTCTCTCATCCCCTTGGTAAGCATCCTTGGTGTCATCAGTCTGTGGTTTATCTCTTGGATAGTGCTCCTCAGTTTTTAAATTATTTTTCCCTATTTTAGATTTCCAATTTCTGTCCTGACTTTTAGTCTGTATGATTCAGAATTTGGCAACTACTAAGTAAAAAAATAAACCAGGAAAATCATCTGTTGAGAGCAATATGATTTTTACAAATTTTAATACATAAATTGCAATTCCCATCCCAATTAAAAATATTGAGTAATGACCATATTAGTTAGCTGAACACCAGAAATGATTAATTAAATTATACATTATGCTCACATTGATACTTTTCGATTACCTAGAAGTTGTCATTTTGTGTATAATCATTATCTTTAAATGTCCTTGCAACAACAACATGTTTACTAAAAATAATTAGACCTGAGTATTGCATTCTAAGAGAAAAACCTATGCATCAATTAAATAGAATATTAAGTTCAAATAAAAATGGTGATGTTAAAAGAGATTATTTATTTTCCAATTGCCACATATGTTATCGAAAATGCCAATAAATTGCCTGTTTATAGTCTTATCAAGATATTGTTACATATTGAACATTTCCCTAAATCTGATATTAACTATGAACTATTAACTTTAGCACTGATACTAAGGACAACATCCAGTTGAAATGTATTAGTGAAGATACTTTATTATTTTATGACTATAAGATCTTCTGAACTCTCAAATTCTGTAGTATTCAATGCTACTACTGTAGCTTACAACTACCAGAGGCCTAGACCTATTTTCAAAAATCTATTTTAGAAAAATGTTACAAAAAATTTTAAAACTCTTAGGGGAAAAAAGTCATCAAATTTTAATGAGTATTGAGCTATTTCAATATCTCAAGTTGGAAGAATCTAGGACATAACCAGACCTTAATTGTGTTAATAAATTATACTCTAAAAAACACAATGTTTTTATACAGTACTTTCATAGGCATCCTTTCATTGTATGTCCATGACAACTGAAAACGAGGCTGTCGGTGCTAGTCCCTTTTTTGCAGATGAACAAAATGGCCTCAATAAATAAAGCAACTTGTGAAAGGAAGCACAATAAATGAATATCTGAGACCCAAGTCTCCTGAACAGATTATGCATTAAATAACAAAAGATATCAAATGAGAACACAGGTCTCATGACTCTAAGTATAATGTGTGATACAAAACAATAGGTTATAATTCAACATTTATTGAATACTCTTATTTGAATGTGGGTGGTACCTCCCAGAGGTTCATGTGAAAAATCTTTGATCCCAGGGAGGTCATGTATTGGGAAGCTTTGTAGACTTTAGGAGGCACAATCTAGTGGGAAGTCTTTGTATCATTGGGGGTATGCCCTCAAAGGTGACTATAGGACCCCACTCCTTCCTTGCTCTTCTTTCTCTGCTTCATGACTAAAAATGTGGTCAATTTTCTCCTGTTTTCTTTCCCACCATCATGTGTCACAATCTACCACCCCCATCGGAACCAAGCCACTGCAGGTGACATGCCTTTGAACTTCCCAAACTTTGAACTGAATAAAATTTTCTTTTTATAAATTAGTTGTCACTGTTATTTTTACAAAAGTGACAAATAAACTGAAACTGTCACTATAGTTTACAATGTGTTCTAATGTCCAGGGGTAAAATAGTGAGGAAAAAACATATATGAACTTTATTTTCATAAAATCTATAGTGAAAGATGAAGACATTAATTAAATAATTTCATCAACAAATGCCAATTTACTTGATCTGAGCATTAAGAAGGAAAGGCACAGGATTTCCAAAGGAAATATAACAAAAGAATCCTGACTTGGACTGGGGCAGAGAGGCTGTGGAGGACAGCTTGTCATGAAGTCTAAGCAGCAGATCATCTAAATGAACCTGATATGGACAGTAACTGAATCAATTTATTTTAGAGGGAAAACAACAGATGCAAATGACATGGGGAGGAAGAGAACACAGATGATTGGAATTGTTGGAATTCCAGGGTAGTGGAAGAACCAAGAACTAGAGGAAGAGAAGACTCAGATGGATCTGAAGAAACAGGACCAATTATTAAGATCCTCTCAAGCAGTGTCAAATATTTAGATCTTGAATAATAATCTAACCAAGATAGTGGAGTATGAGATACCTGTCCTAATGTTCCTATGATAACCATCATCATCACCACTAATACCGCATAAACATAAAAAAATACAGATGTTTAGATAGACAGGTAAATAGATTATCATAGAGATGCTGTTCACAAACAAAAATATCCAAAGAGGGCTTAAAGAACAATTAAAGAATCTGTAGCAACACAATAGAACAAAAAATGAAAATACGAAGTAAAAAACTAGAGAATATCTCAATCAATGTCCATATAGGAAGGGTCACTGATGACACCATCATACCTGAAATACCAGGAGACAGGTAACAGCCATGAGGAAAGTTAGAAGCTATTAATATCTACCACATAGCAGGAACCATCATGGTTACCAGTAGCCTGTTTTGCAGAAGACAGATATTTTTGCCATCCAGGTAACCAAAACCACTCTTGCTGAGGAACCTAAGATGGGGAGATCTAGCTGCATACCTCTCTCCAATCTAAGGATCAGCCACTACTGGGCTGCTTCAGAATAGTAACCATGACCTCTCTCAATGCCCTGACCCTGGAGTGGTGACAACTTCACAAATATTCATATTCTAGATCCAGAATCTGTAGCTGAAATAGACTTCCCACGTCTCAGATACTGTAGCCATTGCCATAGTGAGCTAATTTGTGGTCTGACTCCTACAGTTAAGCTCTCCTCCGTGTGCCAGGATTCCAGGAAGATTTCTTAGATAATTAAGACCTGCCCTGATTCTGTAGACATGGTAACTCTATTCATGTTACATGTCCATATATCTACTCTTGGTTCCCTGCCTTCTCCACAACATCTTGGCTCCCTGCCTACTTCACAAGCATCTGTACTTCACACACTGTTACTAGTGCATCAGCAAGGACACCTGCCCTCTGGGCACATGTATCACTATCACCCTGCATCCCAGAGTCAAAGTCTTTCCACATATGCTCATGCTTCAGGTCTCATTTTCATCGTCTCTCCACAGGGACCACTTATCAATAACTAGTACAACTGTCACAAGAAGAAAGACCCCCTTTGCCCAGGGGAGTTCTTTCAGCCTCAACTTGTCTAAGAAGAAGTTGTATTGGAGGTCATTTAGCAGCCATCTCTACAGAATGTTCCTGACAACTATAACTGCCAGTAAAGTATTGGTCACTGAGGATCTCTACAATCTGCATTCACATGACCTCATCAGACACAACTACTCTGAAACTGTATAACTGAGCCCTCCCTGGTTCCACAATCATCACACGTCCCACAGCAATTATGTTTATTCTCTCCAATCTCACTCTTGTAGGGGAAGATCTTTCTATGATGAAATTAGTCCATAAAGCCTTTAATAAGTGACTGTTCATAAAATGAGCAGAAATCAACATAAGTCTACAAGAAACTCAAAATCCCAGGAGACATAACACCTACCAAAAAAAAAAAAACACAAAACATAATAATTTTCTAGTAGATGACTCAAAAGAAAAAGAAAGAAAGGAAAAACTGAGATCGATAAATGGCCTAACAAATAATTCAAAATAATTGTTTTAAGGAAGCTCAATGTGTTAGTCAGGTTTTGATTGACATGATCAAAACAACTGACAAATAAACCTTACAGGGAGAAAGATTTATTTTGGTTCATGACTTCAAAGGATTCAATATATAATCAGCTAGCTCCAAGGCAGAAGCATCATGGTGGAAGAGCATAGCAGAAGAAAATTATACAGTTCATGGCAGTCAGGAAGTAGAGAGATGGGGAGAAGATAAACCCTTTCACATCATGCTCTATCAAATAGATTAATCCCCCAATATGGTCAGAGCCCCCAACATTTAATCATTGACTAAATGTTCCCCTTCTGAAATTTGCTGCATTTTGGAACATGCTTCCAAAATATGAGCATTTGGATCATTCCAGATTCAAACCATAACATTCAGCAAGTTTTATGAAATTACAGAGAAAAAAAATCAATGAAATCAGAAAAACATTAAATGACATAACAAAAAATTTAACAGAGAATGTGAATAATTTTCTTAAACAACAATAGAAATTAAGGAGATTAAAAATTACAACGAATGAAATGAAAAATGCAGTGGAGAGCATCAAAAGCAGAATTAATCAAGCAAAAGAATCTGTGAACCCTAAGACAGGTTATTTGAAAATAAGGAAGATTTGGGGGCTGGGGATGTGGCTCAAGCGGTAGCGCGCTCGCCTGTCATGCATGCGGCCCGGGTTCAATCCTCAGCACCACATACAGACAAAGATGTTGTGTCCGCCGAAAACTAAAAAATAAATATTAAAAAATTCTCTCTCTCTCTCTCTCTCTCTCTCTCTCTCTCTCTCTCTCTTTAAAAAAAAAGAAAATAAGGAAGATTTAAAAGAAAAAAGAACTAAAAGGAATAAGGAAAACTTGTGGAACTTATGAGACAGCATCAATATAAGATTTTACTAAGGAAAAGAGAAACAAAAATGAAGAAGCTTATTTAAATAATTGATAGGAGAAAAGTATGAAAATCAGGGGAAAGTTATAAATATATAATAAAAAGAAGGTCAAAACTTTCCTATAAGACACAATCCAAAAAGACTGCACTAAGACATTTTCAAAAAATCAAAGAAAAAGAGATTATCCTTTCAGTAACAAGAGAAATTTACATATAAATGAGTTCTAACAAGTATAGCAGCAGATTTCCCAGCAGAAAATTATAGGCTAGAGAGTGAGACATGATATATTCAAAATACTGAAGGATGATCTGCCAACTAAAAATATTGCATCCAGTAAGTACTGCCCTTCTAAAATGAAGAAAATAAAAAGACTTCCCTCCACAAACAAAATCTGAGGTATTCACCAACACTAGGCCCATCTTAAAAGAAATGCTAAAGAAAGTCCTTCAAGCTGAAAAAAAAATAACTAGTAACATAAAAAATATGAAAGTATAAAACGCATTTTTTAAAGTCAGTATACTGTACAATTCATAATATTCTAATTCTTTAATGGTGATGTACATAATCAATCACATATTTAGTGTGAAATTTAAAAGGCAAAACCATTAAAAAATAACTATAGTCGCAATAATTTTTTATAGGTTATACAATATAAAAATGTGGATTGTGACATAAAAATATAAAATGTCTTTGGGAAGTGGAATAAAAGTGCAGAACTATTTTTCATGCAATCACATTTATCATCTTAAAATAACCTATTATAAAAATTTTTATAAAAGCCATAATCATAAAGCTAGAAAACATTAGATCCATGAAAACCAAAAAGTAAAGACTCAAAGCATGCCATGACGGAAAATTGCCTATAGAAAGAAAAAATTCCAAGTAGGGAAGAAATCAAAAGAGAATCCATAAAACAACCCCAAAGCAATTAAGAAATGGGAGTAAGTCCTTCCTCTTAATAATTACTTTTAATATAAATAGATTAAACTCATTATAAAAAGACAGAAGTGGTTGGATATACTGAAGGAAAAAAAAGGCCAGGACCCAAGTATATGTCGTCTATAGAATACTCATTTCAGCTTTAAGGACATTAATGGATTAAAAAATTGATAAAATAGAAAAAGGTATCTTAACTGGGTGTGGTTGCACATACCTATAATCCCAGGAACTGGGGAGGCTAAGGGAGGAAAATCACGAGTTCAAGGCCAATCTGGAAAACTTAGCAAGACCCTGTCTCAAAATAAAATAGTAATAAATAAATAAATAAATAAATGGGACTGGAGCTGTAGCTCAGTGGTACAGTGGTAGAGTGCCCTGGGTTTAATCACCAGAATAAAAAATTTTAAAAGATATTTCATGCCAGTGGAAACCAAAAGAGGCATGAGTATCTATGCTTACATTATAAAAAGTAAATAGATTTTAAATCAAAAACTAGGAAATGTGCAAAGAAGTCATTATATAATGATAAATAACTGAATTCATCAAGAAAATACAACCATTTAAACATATATGCACCAACATCAGATCACCTAAATACACAAAGCAAATGGTAATAGATCTGAAGAGACAGGAAGACTAAAATATAATTTTAATAGAGAACTTAAGTATACCACTTTCAACAATGGACAGATTCCTCAGATAGAATACCAATAAGGAAACATTACATTTGATCTACACTTTAGAAGAAATGGATCTAATATACAGAACATTACACCAAAGAGTAGCAAAAACATATTCTTGTTAAAACCATTTGGAACATTTTCCAGGATAGATCAAGTGATAGATTACAAAACAATTGTTTAAAATTTTAGGAAATTGACATCATACCAAGTAGTATTTCTGGCCATAGTGGTATGCAATTAGAAATAAATAATAATAGAAATTTTGGAAATTTCACAAGTATGTGAACATAAAGTAACATTCTCCAAACAACCACTATGTCAAAGAAGAAATTAAAATACAAATTCTAAAATGTCGTAAGAAAAATAAAAACAAAAACATACTACATCAAAATGTATGCGATATAGCAAAAGCAGTATAAAGAGGGAAATTTATAGCAATAAATCCTGCATCAAAAAAGAAGGTTCACCAAGTAATGGTCTACAGCTATACCTCAAGGAACTAGAAAAAGAATAACAAACTAAGTCAAAGTTAGTAAAAGTAATAAAGATCAGAGCAAAAATAAAATATATTAAAAAACAATAGAAAACAACAAAATGAATAAGAATTGGTCTTTTTTCTAAAGGTAAACAAAATTAACATATGTTTAGTTAGACTAACTGTGGAAAAAAGAGGGAAGGCTCAAATGCAATCAGAAATTAAAAAGGAGACAATTTAATGGATGTTTTAGAAATCTAAAAGACTTCTCATAAGAGACTACCATGAGTAATTACATGCCAAAAAAAAAAAAAGAATTACAGTATAAGTGGATAAATTATAGACACATTTAACCTACCAAGACTAAAGCCTCATGAAGAAATTAGAAATATGCACAGGGCAATTGTGAGTAAGGGATTGGACCAATAATAAATCACCTTTCATTAAACATGGGACCTGATAGCTTCACTTTGGATTCTACCAAATATTCCAAAAACTAACACCAATCATTCTCAAACTTTTTCAAAAATATTCAAAAGAAGGGAATATTTCTAAAAGAATGTTTCAAGGTTAGCATCAGCCTAATAGTACAAAAACACTGCAAAAAAAGAGAAAATGCAGGCCAACATCCTGATAAACATAAACACAAAATAACAGAAGAAAAAAAAAAACCTAACTAAATCCAACAGCATATTAAAAATCATTCATTATAATCACATGAACTTAACCTTGATTGTGAGGATGATTCTATATATATGACTCTATAAATGTGATATACCACATTAAATGAAGAGCAAAACAAATATGGCCATCTCTCTATATATATGGAGCAAGAAAATTTACTAAATTTAATTTTCATCATGGAACCATGATGAAAATTCAAAATATTAGGTTGAGAAAAAATGTACCTTTACACAAAAAAGGCCATACATAACAATACTCTGGCTATTGTCTTACTCAATGTTGAAGCACTGAAAGCTTTTCTTCAAGATCAGGAACAAAACAAGGATGAACACCATTACCATTTCTATTCAAAATAGAACCAAAAGTCCTAACCAGAGTAATTAGGCAAGAAAAATAAATAAAAAACATCAAAATAGAAAGAACAATTTAAAATTCTTTTTGTTTGCAGATGACGTTATCTTATATAGAGAAAATCTTAAAACCACCAAAATATCTGTTAAAACAAATAAACAAATTCAGTAGAATTACAGAAAAGAAAATCAATAAACAATAATCAGTAGTAGTTCTACTACTTTACTAACAATGAGCTACCAAATTAAGAAAAGAATAAAACAATATCATTTTATAATGTCTACAAAAAGTAATTAAATAAATAGAAGTAAATTTAATCAAGGAATTAAAAGACCTTTATAGTGAAAACTATAAAACATTAAAACTGAGAATGGAACCACTATTTGACCCAGCTATCTCTCTCCTTGGTCTGTCCCCAAAGGACTTAAAAACAGCATACTACAGGGACACGGCCACATCAATGTTTATAGCTGTACAATTCACCATAGCTAAACTGTGGAACCAACCAAGATGCCCTTCAGTAGATGAATGGATTAAAAAATGTGGCATATATACACAATGGAATATTATTCAGCAATAAAAGAGAATAAAATCATGGCATTTTCAGGTAAATGGATGGAATTGGAGAAACTAATGCTAAGTAAGTTAATCCCAATAAACCAAATGCCAAATGTTTTCTCTGATATAAGGTGACTGACTCACAGTGAAGCAGGGAGGGGGAGCATGGGAGGAATAGATGAACTCTAGATAGGGCAGAGGGGTGGGAGGGGAAGAGAGGGGGCAGGGGATTAACAATGATGGTGGAATGTGATGGACATCATTAAGGGAAGGAAAAAAAGAGAGAGAGAGAGAGAGAGATAAGTGTCACAGTAGAATGGGTAGAGAATAGTGATGGGAGGGGAGGGCAGGGGAGGGGGGCAGTAGGGGAANATATATATATAAAGTCAATTTATATATATATATATATATATATATATATGAATTCAGTGCACTCCCTATCAAAATTCTAATCTGTCTTTCAAAGATACTGAAAAAACAAACCTAAATTTCATATGAGCCACAAATACCCTGAATAGTCAAAGCAATCTGGAGCAAAAGAAAAAAGGTAAGCGGAGACACCATACTACTCAGTTTCAAAATACACACAAACTCAGGGTAATCAAAACAGCATGGTGCTGGCATAAAAACAGACTCAGAGTCCAATGGAACAGAATGGAAGGCACAGAAATAAATCCATGCATTCATGGTCAATTAATTTTTGACCAAGAAGCCAAGAACACATACTGAGAAAAGGTAAGACTCTTTAATATACAGTAGTAGGAAAATGGAAATTCACCTGCAGATAAAAATAGATCCTTATCTCATATCATATACAAAAATCAACTCAAAATGTATTAAAGATTTTAAATAAAGATCTAAATCTGTGAAACCACTATTAGAGAAGTATTAGGAAAACAGTCTGGGGCAAGGCGTTTTGGGATATGACCCCAAAAGCACAAGCAATAATATTTAAAAGAGACAAATGAGATTGCATCAAACTAAAAAATTCTGTTCTTCCAAGAGACAACCTATGGAATAGGACAATACATCTGCAAATTGTACTTCTGATAAGGGTTAATATTCCAAAAAATAAGGAAATAATAATAAGAAAAATAAACTGATTTTAAAAATGGACAAGGATCTACAAAGATATTTCTGAAAAGAAAATATCCAAGTGACCAAGAGATTAGGGGAAAAAATGTTCAACTTCACTACTTATTAAGGAAATGCAAATTGGAGTCCCATGAGATATATCTTACAATTATTAGAATGGCTATTATCAAAAAGACAAGAGTTGTGAGAATACAGAGAAAAAAAGAACTTCTGTACATACTTGGTAGGAAAGTAAATTAGTACAGCCATTATGGAAAGTGAGATTTTAAGCAACTAGATCCTCATAAATAAATAAGCTAGAACTCCACCATAATTTTCAGCAATTCTGCCATTGGATATCTAAAAATCATCAAAGGGAATAAAATCACCATCTCATAAATATATTAGTTCCTATGTTCAAAGTATCAATAATTCACAATAGCCAACATATGAAATCTAAGTTCTACAAAATGGATGAATGGATAAAGAAAATGTAGTATATATACACAATAAAACACTATCCAGTCTTAAAAAAATGAAGAAATAAATCCTGTTATTTTTGATAACCTGAATAAACTTGGAGGACTTCACATTCAGTCAAATAAGCCAGGCCCAGAAAGAAAAATACTGCATATTTTCATTTATATGTGAAATCTAAAATTTGAACTCAAAGAAACAGGAAATAGAACAGTTACTACTAAGGATTGGGATTGAAAGCCAAGGGGAATATATTGGTTCAAGAATATAAAATTTCATTTGGACAGCGGGAATGAGTTCAAGACATCTACTACATACTGTAGTAACACCAGTGAATAACAATGTATTGTATACTCAAAAGTTGCTAAGAATATATATTTTTAATGTTATCATTAAAAATTATTATTAAGTAATTATTAAGTACATGAGCTTGACTTAGCCAATTCACTATGATACATATATTACATCTTGAATTGTCAATTAACTTTTAAAAGACTTGGCTATTTGTTATTAAGATAATATAAAGCCATTGTGAAATGATCAAGGCAGATTGTAGAGGAAGCATGATATGATGAGATTTTTGTAAAGGTAACCTGGCTGCAGTGTAAGGAATAAATTAAACAAGGCCCAGCGTGGATTCTCAGAGAATATGTGACAAACTGTTCTTAGATATCTAGTGAGATACTGTAGAGCTGGGTCAGGAAAAACTTTCATGGAGGTAAAGAGAAGAAGAGAAGAGGATATATTTAAGAATTTGCTATTTTTAAAAAATTACTATTGACAGGACTGGGTGATGTTCTGTATATGTAGCAGAGAGAGAGAGAGAGAGAGAGAGAGAGAGAGAGAGAGAGAGGCTAACAGTGATGCCAACACTTTTCTGACCAGTAGATTGTTTCAAAGAAGTGAATCACTGAACAGCACTCTTCAGCTGGTTATGTGTTTGTGAAAGGAAGCAACCCAGATGGGCAAACTATAATAGCTGCTCACATTCAGAGAGTGCTTACCATGTGCAAGCACTAATCTAAATACTTTATATTTATTAGTCTTCTCAACTACTCACTGAGCTGGTACTATTATCCTCACCTTACAAATGAGGAAACTAAGGTACATAATGATGAATAACATACTAAAACACACACAACTCAGAAGAGATGGAGCTGAAATATAAAATCAGGCATGCAGCTCCAGACTTTGTTATTTTAAAAACCTCATATACTGCCTTCCGACAGTAACCTCATTTTTAGAAGAATTTATTTCCATTGTCAATTCCTAATGTCAAATACAGAAGTTGATGAGCACAGTTCTTGCAATAAAGCAGGGTGTCTTATTTTAAAAGACTGTATTGATGTTGAAGAAAAAAGGAGATGTACCCTGGCTCTATTTTAGGTCTAATGAACCTGCCAGAATAAACAGCCACATACTTAATGGTATTAGATAAACATCTTACATATTGAATTTGTTGTTGTCATTTAGTCTACATCAAGCAATTCAAGTCACTTTGGTTCTTCTAGTTCCTTTGACATGCTTTAAAAACAAAATCTAAATTAGGGTGGACTGAAATCTTAAATTGCAGCCTCACATTATGGTTATAGAATCAAATTATATTTGTTGAGCTTCAGACAAATCCTAAGTTCTTCTTTGTATCTTAAGTCTTGTTGGTATACATTTGGTGGATGGCAACATATCCATAATCAACAAACAAGGTACTCCTTTTTTTATTTGCTCTTTGATAAATTCTTTATAAAGACTTATAAGTGAACTTAGAAAATCTAGGATAGAAAATGAAGCAATACTTTTAAGTATTCAAATTTTTCTATATATTGGTAGTTGTTTTTCCTCATCTTCCTCCTCCTTTAATAGTCTTAAACTTTAGGGTTTTTGTTTCTTTAGAAAGCTTTCAGCAAAATCACATAATTATTCTTTAGGATGTGGCAATGATATATTGTTGATATTGCTTAAAATCAGTGTTCTAATTCTAGAAGAACATGTTTGGGACATACAAGTAAAAGGTATTTATTTCAGAGAGCTATAAATTTGTCTTTGGGAATGAAAAATCAGTCTATTATTTGATTTTTTTCCCAACTCAAATTCTAAGTTTCCAAAAGGAAATTTTTCTAACATTTTAATCATTCAATTGAATTTTATAAGCTATATTAAAATTTATTTTTACTGTATAATAAAAATGGCTCTATTTTTAGTTCATAAATTGCTAGGGGAAGAACACTCTTAAACATATAAGCAATATCAATATATTGTTTCAACTAATTTTGGGAACATATTGCTTCTCTCCCATTTTCAAAATGAAACAATTAAATCTCAAGAAAAGCTATATACCTTGTTCACGATTGTGGAGAGATAGAGCCAGAAAAAGAAAGAAGACAGGAAGGAGGGAAGGAAGGAAGGAAGGAAGGAAGGAGGTAAGAAGGAAGGGAGGGAGGGGGAAAGGAAAGAAGGGAGGGAGAAAGAAGAAAGAGATATGGAGAGAGAGAGAGAGAGAGAGAGAGAAGGAAACAAAAAATAGTGCTCCAGCTGTTTCCAAATTTGCTACCTATAACAAATATACTATAAAATGAGAAAGTAAAAACATTCCCACCTATCCTCTATACTACAATAGATGTGTGTTATGCTTCAACAGTTCTGAACTTGTTGAACAGTTTTAAAATTAAAACAGATTTTATAATTGATTTCAAAGGAAATTTAACAAGCACCAAATATAGAGGTAAATTACTACTTTCAGGTCATTGCCTGTGCATGAACTTGGGTCATGTGTCACCTATCAGTTCCATAGAATTATTTGCACTATGGAATCTTGGAACATTCTAATTAATGTAGAATTGTAATTTAACTACCAATTAAAATGTCTTCTAAAAAAAATTAGATGAAGATGCAGCTCTGTAATGAGACATTACTGGGTTCACTGAAATTCCTGCCACACTACAGGCAAAGAAATTAAAGGCAGTAGAATTGAAAGTTCACATTTGAGAAGTGACTGACTCATGCATCATGAAAAGCTACTACTTATGCATTGAATATCTATCTGCCAAAAGCTGACTTCAAAGAGAAATGAGCATCTCCCAGGAAGCCTGATCCAATTAAAAAAAATAAAAGTATACATTTATAGAATAAGACAAAGAAAGGTGCTTGGGTTTTCTTTAACATGACTTGAAAGTATATCTACTCCTGTGAGCTAGGCAGAGAAAAATATAAGCATGCAATTAAAAAATAAAATGTATGGTATTTAACTTTCGGTATAGAAAATTGAATAAATAAAAAGGTAAACAAAGAACTTAAAAGTCAGGAAATTCTTCTCAAGGCTTACCTCCAGTGATCTCCATATAGTTTGCTTCTGGTTTTCTACAAGATAACATGACTTTAAAATAAATTGTGAATGAAAACTTGATTTTTTAAGCATTTTATATGCAGAGATGATTATTTTTTTGTGGGTTTGACTTCAAGAATCCAATAACCTTCACATAGACTCATAACTCAATACCCTGCACTGAATCAGAAATGCCTATAGCTTAGTATTTCTTCCTTTAGCTTAAATATGTGATATGTGACAAACATATAAAGATCAGTTAGAATATGTGTTTTTCCTAACCTCTCACTCTTGCTCCTCCATAAGAATAAATATTTGGAGAAGTGGTGTAGGTATACGGTAAGAGTTACAAAGTGAAGTGACTTTAGATACACAATAGGTGTACAATGAGCACCAAGTATTATACAAGAATGATCAACAGGACTATGTCTGGCTCATGTAAAGGAAGTCAGTGCTGCTTAGCATTGTGCACTTATTGCTAAGTCTAAGAATGATCAAATTTACTATTTGATCCCTTACTTGTTTTTTTTCCCTAATACTCCTACAAATGCAGAAGAGTTTTATATTTTAAATATTCTATTATTTAAAAGTTGGCTCGACTGGAAAAAAGGCAAAGAAATAATGGAATAACCTCCATTTCAATAAAATATACCTGCCCCCCATGCATGGGTAGGTCTCCTATGAAAAATCAGTGAGATAGGGTGCACCTTTGGCATATGCATTCTATAGTTGAGGAGGAGAGGGAGAGGAGAAACTTCTAAGACACACAGATGGGGACTTCCCGTCCACTTCCCTCTTCTCCGGACAATATTTAAATGATCTTCCTCCATGACTACTCCAAACTCTAATATAAAGGGTGAGATATCAGAATAGAGAAGTGGATGGAAGAATAAGAAGAGCAAGCTAAACCCTATAGAAATGAAGACTCAAGTCTTTGGGGAAGACATCCTGTTTTAGCTATAGTAATATAAATGTGAAGAATGAAAGATTATTGACATGGTATCTAGGAACCAAGGTGATCAACATTAATCATCTTTCACATAAAATTTCTATAATTTTCCACAAACCCAGAGATTAGAAAAGTCTTATGGAATGTAAGTAAAATTGTGTGAAACAGAATCGCTAAATAAAAAAAAGCACCAACCAACTACACTAATTGGGATTCCCCCCATCCAAATCCAGTACACATTTACAAAAATGTATTGTTGTACTGGGTAGTGTGCCAATTAAATTAAGTAGGCCAGGCAGTCTGCCTTTGAGTAGAGTAAACCCTGAAGCTTATTTAATCCTATCTCTTTTCCACAATTCCCTCAGAGAAAACCATACTTGATTCTATTCTGTTGCGAGCAATTACCCTCTTCCTGAAAAGTTCCCTGCCTCCACTGTCTCAGGGATCCCCTGACACATCTTTGAAAACAGGCAGTAAATATCAATTCCATGTGGCTCTGATTCCTCTGACTACCTCTTATTGCATTCAGCGTAACTTACAGTTTAATATTATTTATAGCAATAAAAAAGAGCATCGTGATGGTTTCCAGATGCTAGTAACATCTAGGAAGAAAGATGATTCAGAAGCAAGTATTATAGACTTCCAATAGAAGTGAAGATAGGACTCGGAAGCTATAACCCATATCCTCTATTCCATTTTTTTTCCCCAAAGGAGAAAACTTCTGATAATGAAAGTAATTCCTGCTAATTTAAAAGTATTCAAGTAGACATTTATCCAAAGAAGATGCATAAATAGTCAATAGGAATATAAAATGAATATGCTCAATATCATTAATTATCAGGGAAATGCAAATCAAAACTACAATGAGACATTACCTCACAACTGTTAAGGTGGCAGTTGTTAAAAAAAAAGTTTTAGCAAGGATGTGGAAAAATTGGAACCCTTGAACATTTTTAGTGAGAATGTAGAATGGTGCAGTCACCAAGGAAAATAAGAAAGAGTTTCCTAAAAATAAAAGTAGAATTACCACATGACCTAGAAATCCCACTTCTGGGTATCTACTCAAAAAATTTGAGTTGCAATATCAAAGAGATATCTGCAACTCTCTGGTCCTTTAACATTATTTGAAATATTCAAAATATGGAAACAACCCCAAAAGCCATAGCATATGAATGGATAAACAAAGTGTGGCAAATACAAACAATAAAATATTATTCAACTTTATAAAAGAAAGAAATCCAGCTATTTATGACAACATACATGAATACAGAGGACCTTAATTAAAATAAGGTAGTCACAGAAATAAAAATACTCCATGATTCCATTTATATGAAATATTTACAATATCAAAATTTTAGAAGCTGAGAATAGAATGGTGGTTTCCAGGGGATGAGGAATGGGGAGTTGTTCATAGGATATAAAGTCTTAGTTATATGCCAAGCATAGTGACACTTACCTGTGATCCCAGAAACCTGTGTAGTAAAGAGAGGAGGATCACAAGTTTAAGTGAATTTAGCCAGACACTGTCTAAAAATAAAAATATAAAAATATGAAGGGCTGGGATATAGCTCCGTGGTAGAGAACCCCTGGATTCAGTCCCTAGTAGTACAAAATAAAACAAAACAATTTCAGTTATGAAAGATGAAAAATTTCTAGTAATCTGCTACACAACAAAGTATCTATAGGTAGCAACAAAGGATTGTGTACCCTGTGTTAAAAGAGAGACTTTATGTTATGCATTTTTAACCACAAAAACAAAGTCCCCAAACTGACTCCTGGAAGTGCAGGTATTGCTCTCTCTTGCCCACATTACAGATAGGTGGATCATAAATATGTCAGTGGATTGGTGGAATGATATATATTTATAAATGAAATTTGCATCATAAATGTTGTTTTGCTATTTTCATTCCAATAACATCAAAACAGGTGATTTCTGTACAATTGTTGTCTGAATTGCATTCTATAATAAATATTCTTTAAGTGCTTTAACCAATCCACTATTGAGAGGCAAATGTTAGATTTTTTTTCCCAAGCAAATTGAGAAATGAAGGGAATGAGCTTTAAGGTCCAAATGAACTTGAAGCTTCAATCTTAAAGGTCTACATTATAATTTTGGAGTTACCCACAAGATATTATTATTAACCTTAAAATTTTAGTAACTCAAGAATAAAATACAAATCAGTAAAAATACCTACAAAGCTCACCTGCAGAATGTGAGAATATGGATGGCATAAGGAAAAGAAATCCCACCTTCCCTAGCTAATTGTGGTGGGTTTCCCTAACATCCCTGAAGTCTGTCTCTAGTACAGGGGCCGCTGTGGCACAGTGGAAAAAGATCTGAACTTAGAAACAAAAGTCAACTTACACAGTGGTTGAAAAGTTGGTTCAATAAACCAACCACATCTGGGTCTCAGTTTCTTCTTTAATAAAATAAAATTGTCTTAAAAGGAATACTTAGGTCTAATAACCATTTATTGAAAAATAATACGAAAGTTTATTTCGTGGACATTATGCTAGGCAATTTGTAGAAACTACAGAAATATTAAAACATCTTATGATCTCAGTCTCACTTATTTTCTGTCCCCAAATATGTTTCTAATCTTAATTATCTGTCACATTTGTCATCATATAAAACAATTCTGCAATAATATTGGATTATGATTTTTTCTTCCATAATCTATTCATCATCCAGCAGGTTTGGATTCATTTATCTACTAAAAAGGGAACTATCTTAATAAGTTTTCTGCTATAACTTTATTTATTTATTTATTTATGGTACTGGAGATTGAACTCAGGGGCACTCTGTTACTGAGCCACATTCCCAGACCCATTTTGTATTTTATTTAGAGACACTGAGTTGTTTAGCACCTTGACATTGCTGAGGCTGGCTTTGAACTCATGATACTCCTGTCTCAGCCTCCTGAGCCACTGGGATTATAGGCATGTGCCACCCATGTCTAGCTTGTTATAACTTTTTTTTAATGCTTATTTTCAGTAGCTTTAAAAGATCTTAAATTGCCTTGGTGGTTTTTCCAGAGTGCATAGTTATTTGAGACCAAATTTATATATTAAAATACCATGTGTGTATTAGTAAGCTTTGTGTCACTGTGACCAAAGTACCTGACAAGAATGACGTAGAGGAAGAAAAGTTTATTTTGGCTCACAGGTTCAGAGGTGTAGTTCATCTCAGCCAGTTGGATAGCTTTGGATCAAGGTGAAGTGAGACACTGCAGCTGAAGGGCCCAGAACAAGAAAGCTGCTCATCTCATGGCGGGGTCAGGAAGCAGAGAGGGAGGGGGAAAAGGGTTTCAGGGAAGACATACCCCAAGTGACTCACCTCACTCTAGACAGGCCCTACCTGACTACAGTAACCACCTAGTGAGTCCATTCAATAGTATGGACCAATTAGGTTACAGCTCTCATAATTTAACCATTCACTTCTAAATATTCTTGTCTTAACAAAGGAGATTTGGGGGGACACCTCATATCCAGACCATAACAGTTCATTACCTCATGTTCTCACTTGAGAAACATTTTTAGACATAATCACTGTATTTTTAACATTCTCTATTTTGAAATGACACATACCTTACTTGTTACATATAAAAAATAGTCTTTTCTGGAGAGAGTGAATGCCCACAAAATTTTCTACTATGTTTAGCCAAAGAATAGGTATACAATTTTTATTTCTTGTATTCAATTAATGTCATCATGGTTATAAGCTGAACCAACTAACACATTCTCTCAATGACTATTTTACCTAATTCTCTTGTTATTGATAAAGCTAATTAAAGTTAGCCTTTATTTGTGTGTATGTAAGTAAAAAACATATTAAAAAACGTTTCATTATCTTCCACATTATTGTTGTAAGAATTTTTTTTAAAGATTTAAAATAATGCTTCTACATGCTCAATTTTAGTTGAGGACTTCAACAACACTCTTTGAACACTGATAGAACAAGACAGAAAACTAGCAAGAATATAGAATAAATCTACAACACTAACACCCAATGGAATTTAAGAGACATTTATATAATATTCCACAAAACAACAGAAAATCAATGTATAAGCTTATTTCAAAATTTGTATGAAATTTGGCAAAGAATTTGGAATAACTAAAAGTAGTTTGATTATATAAAGCAAGAGGTATCAGCCTATGTGATTTGAGAACTGATTGCATAATTCCAGTAATCAAGATGGTTTTACTTTTGATAGACACATGGATCAATGGAACAGAACAGATATACCCAACTAATTTATGAAAAAAATTAAACATAAATTCAATGGAGAAATTACAGCCCTGTCAACAAATCAGGCTGGAGTAATAGGTATCCATAGATAGTTCCGTATTTATGTATATATCAACTTAAATATATAAAAGTTTTAAATGTAAAGTATAAAACTATCAAACTCAGAAAAACAAGAGAAAATCCTTGGAACCAAGTGTTTGGAAAAGAATTACCAAACTTGACACAAAAACATAACATATATATATATATATATATATTATATATAATATATATAATTTTTAAAATATAATTTATAAATAAATTATATTTCATATATAATATAATATAATTTATTTATTTATTTTTAATGATGAATTAGTGCATGGTGAAGCTTGCCTATAATCCCAGTGACTTAGGAGGCTGAGATAGAAGGATCATATAGTCAAAGCCAGCCTCAGCAATTTAGCAAGACTCTGTCTCAAAAAATTAGAAAAAAAAAATATTGGGGGTGTTGGGTGTTACTCAGTGGGCTCAATCCCTGGTACAAAAATAAATTGATAAATCAGACCTCAGCCAAACTTTCAGTGTATGAAATTTTCTCCATCTGGGTACAAAAAGACAAGCCACATAGGGAACTAAAATCTAGAGTATGTAAGAACTCTGAAGCCTCGGAAGAAAAAAAAATGGGAAAAATAAAAGAGAAAAAGAGATTTCACACACGAAAAAGGAACTACAGAGAGCAAAGAAGCTCATGAAAAGGTTTTTGGCATTATTAGTCATTGGGGAAATACAAATTAAAACTGTAGTGAGTAATCACTAGTCATATATCACACTTTAAAACAAAAAATAGTGAAAACACCAAATGCTGACCAGAATGCAGAGAAATGGAATCGCTTTTACAGTGCTGGTGGGAGTGTAAAATGATAAATCTACTGTGGAAAGTTTCTCAGTTTCTTCAAAAACAAAACATTAACTACCATATGACCCTACAATTATACTCTTGGGCAATTCTCCCACAGAAATACAAATTTATGTTCACAGAAAACCTGCACATGAATATTTACAGCAGCTTTACTATAATACTCAACCTGAGAACAATTCAGATATCCCACAGTGGGAGGATGGTTAAAGCCAATAGCGTTACCTTCTTACTAGGGAGTACTTCTCACCATTAGGAAAAACAAAAAACAAAAATTAACAACTGTTTATGTGTGCAAAAATATGGGTGAATCAATCTCTGGAAAACTATGTTGAGTAAAAAATACCAATCCTTAAAATGTGTATACTGTATGCTTCCATTTATATAAAATTCTTGAAATAAACAAATAGAAATGGAGAATACATTACTGTTTGCCAGAAGTTCAGAAGAGGGTACAGGTAGGAGGGTAGGGAGTCTTGTTCTAAAAGACCAACTTGATGGATCCTTATGCTGATGAAAATGTCCTGTGTCTTGACTGTATCACTGCTGATACACTGGAAGTTTTTAAAGATGTTAGCTTTGCGGGATGCCATGTGAAGGAACTATGAGATGTTTCCATATTGTTACTTTCCACTGCAGGTGAATCTCCAATTATGTCCAAATAAAAAATCCTAGATTCTTCTAGAATTGCTATGCTCAACAGATGTCCTGGTATATCATACATTAACTTGAGAAGAATACTCAAAACAACTTCAAACAATAAATTAAATAGACAGTTATAAATATAGACTATTTAGAAAACTAATATAGGGTTGCTAATATAGGGTTTCCAAGAATGATGAGGTTTGGGAGCTGCCAACTTTCTACAAGATTTATGACTTTCCCCAACCCCTGCATATACAGGTTATCATTATGTAACCTTCCTGGGGTGAGCAACTCCATCATCTCTTCTGAGACAAGCACAGATAAGCCCAATATAACATGGGCAGATCACCATGTCAAATATAAACCTTGGTAACAGAACAAAAGACAGAGCATATGCAGGAATCCCAGTCCATGTGCAACAACCACTAAAGGCACCTGTGCAAAGCAGTGGCAGAGTTATAAATACCTTCACCTAAGCCTCCTCAGAGAGTCAGTCTGAGAACCCTATCCTGCTTTTGGGCTATCTCCACTGTGTTGGAGCATAACCCACCAAAAGTCTCATTCAGTTAGTACTGTTTGCCTCTTTGTGATTTCTGTCTCAAACTGATCAGCAGAACCCTGAGCTGATTGATAACAATAACCATGGTCCAGTTGGTGGACCTCAAAACTGTGATTACTTCTGTCTTTAGAAATAATAGCAGTTCATCATTTTTGTAGAATAATCCACCACTAAATAAGACTCATACTGGGTAAATTTCTACCTGTTTTAATTTAAGAATCACTGTCAGTTGAAACAGTCTATTTTTCTTCACATTTTATTCCACACTTTATTCCGGTACTAGAAGACACATAACTTTAATGTAATCGTTATGCTTTTTGGCCTAGTGTAGATTCATGCAGTGGTGTAACAAAGACTTCAGATGCATTGAAACTACAGAATAACTGCAGCCAGCCTACCTCTGTGATCCTTAAATAAGATTGCTATTTTTTACTAGTTTTATCACCAGGCTGGAAAAATCAATGCATTGAAATAAAGTTGAGTTTTATATTGCATCTTTGAGAAAAGAGGAAATGATATGTTTGTAGGGAAAATGTTATACACACACATTTATACAGAAACACATTAAAGAACTTTTCATGAGGACATTTTTGGGGAAAAAGAAAACACCTTAATCTTGACAAATTAAATATAGAATTGACTGTTGAGTATTTTAAAAAATTAAAATACATATAACATAATGTGAGTCTAACTGTGTTCATTAGTTCATACACATCATCTCTTTTATATGAGTTGTTTAAGGTGGGAACACTTCTATTTTAGATTAAATAAAAAAAACAATTTGAAGAGGTTAAATTACTTGCTTGCCTAAGATAGCATCATAAAAATTACTGATAAATTGACATGCATCACTGTTTGAAATGTTTTCAATGAGTTTTTTTTTCATTTAAACAGTCAAAACATTTTAAAATGATAAGAATTATTATTATCATCCCAGTTTCATAGACAAGAGGTTTAACGTAACCTATGCATGATCTTGCAATTGGTGTGTGAGCCAAGATTTGAACCAGGCCACTAAACTGTAGAGCACATTCACTTGATCAAAATTTTCTGGATCTGAGATTTGCATCAGAAAATTTTGATCATTAACATATAAATAAAAATAAAGGACCATTGAAAGGGTAAATACTTCAAAAAAATTAAATAATAATTTTATTAACAAATATAAAAGTTGAAAAAGAGAAAATTAGAAAATATTTTAAAATGAAACAAATGAAAATGAAACATAAAGATATGTGTAAGGTAACTAAAACAGTATATAGGATAAATATTATTAAAAATAAAATCAATTACATTTTAAACTCATAATTTAATTCATTTTTGTTGGTATTAAAATTAGAAAGGGAAAAAAAGAATTATCTCAAATAAATGACCTAGACATCTATCAGAAAATACCTAGAAAAAGAAAGATAAGTTTAACTGAAAGTACTCAGAAGGAAAAAATTAATAAAAATAACTACATAAAGACAACAAAATACAAAGTAGAAATATGATCAAGTATACAAGTATATGCATTGGTAGATTCACTTACACTTCCTTTCTGGGTTATGAAATTTCTACCTTAATTCATATTTTTTAACTTTAAATCAATAGTCATTAAATTATGTCTGATATTCATAGTAATTTGAAACTAATTCATGTGTGGTTCACAGCACACCCCTTATCTATCCATATGTGTCAAAGAAGTTAATGGACTTTGAACATAAAATGGAATTCTATGTCTTGACTTCTACTTGCAGTAAAATCTAAGAGACATTTAATTCTCTTATTGCATAACTTGTACTTTTTTCCATCTATGATTTGAGGCAAAAAAATAAAAATAAAACATCAGCAGATAATAAGATTTGCATAGCATGTATTGATACTGAGCAGTTCTAAATTAAAGTTTTAAGACTTAGCTAATATTGACTACACTGTAATGACTTTAAAATGAATCTGCTCCCATTCACTGTTTTTATCTTCTGGAAAACTCCTATTCATCTTCAAGATCCACACAAATGTAACTTGTTATATAATGCTTTCTGAAGCAGGCTTTTGTTCTCAGCCCAAAAGGGGCTCTCACTAACCACATCCCAGTTACTTCTTTGCCTTGAGGAAATCATCCCCTCCCTGTGTCCGCAAATACAGGGTCACAGTGTAAGGTTCACAGCCCATCACTGCCCTGACTGAAATGGTTAGTCCAGAGGTGGCATATTGTTCAGTCAGGGTGCTTTTCAAAGAAAAATTTAAATGGCAGCCAGTAGCTTTGATGTGTTATGGCAAAAACTAAAATGTTATAATTAATTCCAGCATAAACTAATAAAATTCCAGCATAAAGTAATATAATCCTTACTGAAAATGTGCTTTAAAATATGTGCTATTAGCCGGGTGTGGTGGTACACACCTATAATTCCAGGAACTCAGGAAGCTGAGGCAGGAGGATCACAAGTTCAAGGTCAGCCTCAGAAACTCAATAAGGTCCTATTAAATGCCTAAAATAAAAATAAAAAGGTCTGGAAATGCAGTTCAGTGGTAAGAGCATCCCTGGATTCAATACCCAGTACAAAAAAAAAAAATGTGCTATTGAAACACAAAGTAGTCTCTAAAGTGAGTTTTGTTTTTTGTTTTTTGTTTTTGGTTTTTTTGTATGTGGTTCTTGTGACAATAAACACTACAATTCACCGATGTAAATGGGATAGTGGAATAGCACAAATTAGTGTTCTTTTCTTCCTTTATTCTTAAAATTCAGGAAGCCTCCAAAGAAAGTGTCTAAATAAGCTTACTATATCTTGAGGTTTAAATTCTGATGTTATTACTACCTCTAATGTGACATTGGACAAGTCATTTCAGCTCTCAAACTTGCTTTCTCATCTGTAAAAGAGACAAATAACTACAGAGTGATGGTGAATGTCAAACTAGATATGTATGTCAAACATGCATGCTCCTAACATCTTTGACAAAGGGCAGCTTTGCAAGTTTCTGCTTATGTTTAAAAGTATACTCAAGCCATCTTTTAGTCATTCATAGATTTTAATTTATACTATAAAATATTTTTTAATATGGAAAGTAAGACTTAATTACAAATTATAGCGGGACAGACTATGTTGCATAGTCCCATTAGGGGTGCATTTCTTGCCCTAACAGTTGTAATGATACAATTAGCTGTGACAGTCACCTGGACTGTGTTGGATCTATACTTGTCTCAACGTCAATGTAACATGCCTTTCTGGAGTGAAATTACCTCCTCAAAGGACAGTGAAATTCTGTTTCATGTAACTCATCTTCTTCTTCTTTTCCGTTGCTGTCACTCCTCCCTGTCAGGTACCTATACCAAACTAAATGTACTGACCTTTCAGAGCAGTGCTCTTCTAACAGTATCACCTATGTCCTCTGCACTGACATCTCCTGTTAGTCTTTCTCTTTCTTTGATACTCTATATTTGGTAATATCATAATCCAATCCATCACACAAGTCACAGAAGAAGATATAGCTCTTCCAAAATCATAATACATAATAGGGATCAGAAATATAACTGTACTTAATACTAACATGATCATGCACTGTTTATTACTTACAATTAAGTGTGGCAAAGAACTAGATGTTAATAACTGAGAGTGCTTGAATAAAACATTATTCAAGAGAACTCACTTTACTTCTCTAAATAATAGACATGATATCCATCTATGTACTGAAGTTTAAAATTAGCCACTTTCTTCTGCTACAAAGCAACATAATATATGCAAAAGATGCAACTGGAGAAGGTAAACCTGATGTCATATAATGACAAATTCCAATACTCAGTCCACAAAATTGTCAGGAAATCTTTGATAACACTGTCTTTGACTGTCAAAGTAATGTTTGCAAAATCATATTTTATGCCCCAGTGCTTCAAATTATGCTGTTATGATTTTGTTATGTAATGTGCTTGACTTTTCTAGCCTACAAAAGCATAAAAAATGGTTCTATTTATCTAAGAAGGATAAAATGGAATGTGGTTTTAATTGTGAAAAAGAACATTTAGAAGTATGTAGGATAAGAAATAAAATGTATTGGCTAGTTTATATTGCATGAACATATTTTATTTTTCAGGGGTCCTAAGCAAATTACAAATTTTCAATTTAGTTTCATACAGACAACATTAAAGTAGCTCAAATGTATATGGAAATACAGGTAAATTTTCAGAAAATTAAAACTGGGCATAAAGAATGATAATTTTAAATAATTTTTGAAAAGCTTATAAAATATGCTAATAGCATTGTCTATTGTTCCATATTATTTGGGTATAGGTTTTCTAATTGTGTGAACTATAGAATTACTCTTTTAACAATATACATATGTATTGTCTTCAGTCTCTGATAACCATAGGATGCTTAACTATTCATGAATTCATGTTGAACTCCATTAATTTTGAATTGCTTTTTTCTTCAGTTTGCATATTTAAAAGTGCATATTGCTACAAATTTCCAGCATAAGTCCCCCCCCCCTTTTTTTTTTTTGCTGTTTTTAGTCATCCTAGGTAAAACAAAAGGCAGATTTGAAAGATTCTGCTTATATTTAAAAATATATCCAAATCACCTTTTGGTTGCTCATGGATTTTACTTTCACATACTATAAAAATATCTATCTTAGTATGAAAAATAAAACTTAATTACAACATAAAACTCAGAAAGTATAGAAAGACCTAAAGAAAAAAAAGAAGATAATTTATAATTTCAAAATTTGGAGAAAATACTATTAAAAATTTTCTGCATTTTCAAAACTTTTCAAAACACATATACACACACAAATGACAACTGTCAATTGGCCAAGAATGGTGGCACATTCCTATAATCCCAGCAGCTGGGGATGCTGAGTCAAGAGGATTTTGAGTTCAAAGCCAGCCTCAGCAAAAATGAGGCAATAAGCAACTCAGTGAGACCCTGTCTCTAAACAAAATACAAAAAACAGGGCTGGGGATGTGGCACAGTGGTTAAGTGCTCTTGAGTTTAATCCCTGTTACCCCACACTCCCCAAAAAATAACCATCAATAAACTAATTCTTTGTGTCCTATGTTGGGAGAAAATGGCTCATACCCTGTCTAGGGGTTAAAGCATCTGTGTAAGACAATGAAGGTGAAATGAAAGGATTACAAGAGCCTTAATGAAATTAGTGCATTAATCCCTCCATGGGATTAACTGGACAGTAACTGTAGGCGGATAAGGTGTAGCTGGTAAGTGGGTCATTGAGGCATGCCTTTGGGATACATATTTTGTCACTGATAAGAGGAGAAGTCTCCCTTTGCTTCCTGGTGCCATGACCTGAGCTGCTTTCCTGCACCACACTGTTCTGCCATGATATGCTGCCGCACATACGGGACAGAGGAAAAGGGTTGGCCATCTATAGAATGAAACCTCTGAAACCATGAGAACCAAATAAACTTGCACTCCTCTTACTGTTCATTTCAGGTCCTCTGGTCACAGCCGCAATGATGTTGACTAAAACATCAGAATATTCTTTTGTTGCCGCACCCCCATTTTTGTTACTATGGTTTGGCTTATTTTTAAAACTTTCCCCCAAAAACCCATAAAATTGATTTCTTAATTGTTTTAAAAGAATTTTTGGCCTTTTTATTAGGGTTATGTCAAATAAACAGCATATGCAACTCATTGGGTTTATATTTTGAGTTACAAACCTGTTTTTCTTTATTTTAACATATTTACTCTGGTACCTATATCAGTGCCTGGTAGAGAGTGGTACTCAAATACTGATTACTCTCAAGAATTCTCAAATGTATTTATTGAAATATAAACTGAATTTGAAATCTTTTTTTTCTCTAATTTTAGTTATGGTCTGATGATAAGGCACAGCACTGAGAATTCAAATGTCTGCCAAGGGCTGGACAGTTTCTAGATCAGTATTTCAGAAGGAGAGGGTGCCATGTGAAAACCTATGTTTTCAAGAGAGTGTTGGTCACTACTGCAGGTGGATCTGAGTGGATTTATATGCACATCTACAAGAGGCGAGAGGGGCCACTGTAACACGAGTCTGTTAGAGTAGAAGTCTCTTGGAAGGAAGAACCTCCCAGTAGAAGGGCTTCAGTCAGAAAGGAACAGAGAGAATGGAGTCGTGCAGGGTGATGTTAAGGATCTGAATTTCAAAAAAAATGAAAGAATGAAAAAAAAAAAGAGAGATCAAGGTTGAGTTGGAGAGAAATGGTGTGAGAGAGATGATATCTTTCTAAATAGGAAATAATGATTAGAAGTTCAATAGATAATCATGAAAAAGAAGGAAGGGGATAAAGCTGATGAGAAGGGTGGATCATAGATGATCAAAGATTCCACCCGTATAGGATGGAAAAATGAATTTGAGACCAGGTTGAATCAGACTGCAAGTTAAAAAAGAAACCGTAAGAAAAGACCAGGGTCTATTTTGTTAAAGAGACAAGAAGACTTTCAAAATGAGACTTAAGATAATTGAGAGCTTATTGACTGAAATGAGGATTTTATTCTATTTTTCCCATTTTTGGTATAATTGAACATTTTTTTCACTAGATAAAAGAGTGATGACATAGAAAGAGATGAAATATTTATTACTCTATTGTCATGACATTATTTCTTTATAACGTTTATATACAGAAGTCCATAAATAAATAAGCTAGCACTGGTATGAAAAAGAACCTAAAGCTTTTCAATGACGATAATGAATAAAATAGTAAGATATTGTTTACAGAAGAAAATCACAACATTTTCTATTCTTCTTGGCCAGAATAATGACTTAGCTAAGTATAAAGTAGGGTCAGAATAACTGGTAAAAACACCTATTTGCTGTAATGCCACCATGGTTCTTCATTGTGACAATCGTGTCTTTCATCTTGGTCTTCTTCCGGCCTCCTTCATGTCTTTAGAGAAAGCAAAAACCATGGTGCAAACTTCCATTCTTAGCACTTTAATTAGAAAACATCATCACTATTACCTCTTATGTTCAGCACTATACTGAAGACACCACCCTTCAAAATAAGACAATAAAGAAAAATAGAAAGTTTAACTGTGATCAAATTAAAGATATTAACAATGAATTAGTAGAGAGCAACAAAATTTTAATTGTTGTAAGATAAAATGTCTATTCAGAAAACTCAAATGAATCTATACCCAAAATATTAAAATCAATAGAGGTACAGACAAGTTAACATAATTTTTAAATTATGTTTTAGTCAGCTTTTTCACCACTGTGACTACAAGACCCAATCAGAACAATTGCAGAAGAGGGAATATTTATTTGAGGGATCATGATTTCAGAGGTTTCAGTCCATAGAAGGTAGGCTCCATTCCTTGGGGCTCAAGTTGAGGCAGAAGAATATCATAGCAAAAGAGTGTGGCAGAGGGAAGCAGCTCACATGATGATCAGTTGAGAGAGGTCTCCACTTGCCAGATACAAATACAAAGCCATGCCCCCAATGACTCACCTCCTCCAGCCACACCCTAGTGCTTCAGTTGCCATTCAGTTAATCTCTATCAGGGGATTAATTATCTGATTGGGTTAAGACTCTCATAACCCAATCATTTCCCCCCCGAACCTTCTTGCATTGTCTCACACATGAGCTTTTGGGGGACACCTCACATCCAAATCATAACAATATATTTATGTTCTAGCAACTAGAAATTTTAAAATGTTATTCTAAAAAGAGGATTCTCCTGAAAGCAACAACATAAAGAGAAAAAAATAGACTTTTATTTAGGTTGATTAAATCTAACATATGTGAAATTTCTGTCCTCATTGATAGACAAATGTCTGAAATCTTAAGAAAATTTCAAGGATTCTTTATAAAGAAAATCACAGGAAATTTTTAGAGAGATTCAGAAAGCCATATGGACATCAACATGTCCAAGAATTAGAGACATTCCTGAAGAAGAAAAGAAAAAAGAAGAATTATAGGAATGGACATAATAAATTGTAATCAATTGATAAAGACAATGTTCTATTTCATAGAGACAGAAGAATAGATGAATAGTGAGCTAAGAAACAACTCCACCTATACATGAAAACATAACTTAGAATACAGAGGTCACTGTAGATCAGTAGGAGAGATGATAGGTGCTTCAATACTAATTTTCCATATAGGAAAAACAAAACCTAAACCTAAAATATAACAAACAAGCTTTCATTTTCATACCATACATAAAAATCAATTTTGGTGGATTAGTGTCCCATAAATGAAAAGTGATATTTTAAGGTTTAAAAGAAAATGTTTCCCTCAGATTAGGACAGAACTACTTAAGACAATTATATAAATCATAAAGAAAAATGTTAATTCTACTACATTTAATTGAAATACTTTTGGTTTTCAAGAGATCCCATTCCAAAGTGAGAAGCCTAGCCACAAGCAAATGACAGACATTTACAAGAAACTTAACAGAAAATGATTGATATTTAGAATATATAATTAATATTATAAATCAATAAAAAAGAAAACAATAAAAATATAAAGTATTACCAATAGGTAAGTGTCAATAAAAAATCTTAGTGGCCAAATCTCTTTAAAGATACTATATCTCACTTGCAACCAAGAAAATACAGATCAAAATCCTGGTGATGAATAATGTAACAAATAATGTAGCACTTCAACATTTTGTAAAAATTAAGACAACAATGCCTATTAGTGTAGAGGCTCAGAGCAGAGGATCTGCATGACAACCAGGAGAGGAATAAAATGACACTGCAATATCTATAAGCTCAAGACAAATTACTTCATCCACCAAATCTACTTCTGGTTACAATTTCTAAACAATGTATGCATTTTCCAGTAAGGGAGGTTAAACAATGTTCATAATATCCTTATTTGTTATAAGAAAAACAAACAGAAAGAACTATTTATACATTCACAAAAGAATGAATGACTTTACAATCTCATGTTTTATTATGAATAACTGTGAAAAAACAAGAATTAGAACTTCACAAATCAACATGGATGATTAAAAATAAATTTTCAGGCTATAAACAGTGGTACAAGCCCATAATACCAGTGGCTTGGAAGGCTGAGACAGAAGGATCACGATTTCAAAGCCAACATCAGCAAAAGAAGGGAGTTAAGCAACTCAGTAAGACCCTGTCTTTAAATAAAATACAAAATAGGACTTGGGATGTGGCTCAGTGCCTCTGAGTTTGATCCCAGGACCTCCTCCCCCAATGAATAAATAAATGTTCAGTGATAAACACAAGTTATAGAAGGAAAGGAAAAATATTGAGTATATATTTGTCCATGATATGTGTGAGTGCATACACACTAAGTTTTCTTGCAAATAATGTTTTTCTCTTGCTACTATCTTCTTCTAAAACACTAATCTCCCTGTCTCTGTCTCAGCCTCTCTCTTTCTCTTTGGACACACACACACATATATGTGTGTGTGTGTGTGTATATGTGTATGTATATGTATGTGTGTGTGTGTGTGTGTGTATATATATATGCAGAGAGAGAGAGAGAGAGAGATAATGTTATATATGCAGAGAGAGAGAGAGAGAGAGAGAGATAATGCATGCAAATGGAGGACCCAAAATTGAAGTTAGTAAATTACCCCTTAAGGACAGGGTCAGAAAGAGTATATAGTCCCCCTGTGGTATTATACAAGGTGTTTGCACTGAATGGGTATTGCTTTTTTCCCTAAATGCTTACCAGATGTGGATTATATTATTTATAATACTCTCCATTCTTTTATTTTTGATCCCCATGTCTTAATTATATATATTATCAGGGTTTGATGTGATATTTAATGCATGTATACAGCATGCTCTGTTTATCCACCATCCTTTCCCCTTCTCAAGCTCAAGTAATCACTACCTAATCACTTTGTTATGTTAGCATTTCTTTTTTCCTTTGAGAATGACTGAACTGGTACAGGTGAAATACAGCTAACAGCCTGCTCTGCTGTGTAGGCCTGGGAGTGACAAGATAGAGATCTTTAGCTGAGTACTTAGGAGTCAAATCATAGTCACTCAGTGATTGACATTGTAAGCAAAGAGATGGACTTAAGAGTCCTGAGCTTGTAGCAGTTGCACTAACCAATAAAAGAAGGGTCTTAGGGTGGGGTATTAGATCAAGAATTATGTAGCCTAGTACTCCTGTCTCAGTGTGTAAATAAACTAGCTGGCTATTACTACTGATGATGGAATTTAGGACTTTGTTACTCCAAAATAGAACAACTTTGCATGTGAGCAAACAACAGAAGCAAGATAGTCTCTCTGAATTTTCTGCTGCCTGTATCCCTTGAAGTAGGTCACAAAACCTACAAAGATATCCTGACCTGTCCCTGAAACATATCATAAAGTTCCTTAAGTAACAGGTGCCCTTCTTAAACCCTGGAAAAAGACCCAAAATACAAAGTCACTAAGAAGAATCTAAACAAATTTTGCTAAGCTCACGCTGCACATTTTACCATTAGATCACATCCCTTTGTCCATACTTCCTTATGAGTGTCCTCTTTTCATCAAACTAAGATGAAAAAAATAAACAGAATAAACAGGAGTCGTATGAAAGTTCCTGCACCATAGAAAATTTATAGTAAAAACAGTAGAATTAATCTTAACTTTCCTATGTTCATATATGAATACACCACTAGTGAAACTCCACATTATGTAAACCACAAGGATGGGATCCTAATTAGAATAAGTTATACTCCATGTAAATATAATGTATCAAAATGCACTCTACTCTCATGTATATCTAAAAAGAATTTTAAAAATAAAAAGAGAAAAGAAAACATAGTAAATAAATCTGCATGCTTCTTTCTTGTTAATCTTTTTGTTGTTGTTGTTGAAGGGACCTCAGCCATTAACCTAGCAATGAGAAGGAAAGATTTTTTTTCTGCTTACACTGAGACATGTTTCATTTTCATGTTCTTGAGAAGGAGCAACCTCAGTGTCTGGGAAGTTTCTACACAAGTCCTAGTTTCCAAATGTGTTTATATTACTCACTAGTAAAAATCCTTCCATCATTCTCAGTGGAGTGCAAAACAGTAAATGTATAAAAGGTGGTGTTGGGTTATTGCAAGGTTGAAGAAGTGACCATGGTGTGCCTGCTGAGGGGACAGTTGCCAATTACAAATCGAGTAATAAAGGGAATCTTGTTATTGCAGAGTTTCACTCAATCTCATGATCCAATATGGATTTAGAGAATCATTGCCCATCTGAGCTGCAAGAGACCTCATGAAAGTGTTTGGCCCAGAACCACTCAGCCAGCATGTAGATAGCTAAGCAGTTCCAGACAGATGCTTTTTTAATAGCTGACCTCTGAATCTTTTCCAAGTTCTTCATGTTTCACTTAGTGTTATATTGTTTTGCAGTTGGAGAGGCATTCTTTGACCTGCAGTATCAATTAAACTTTCATTTTTTAAATATGTTTCTATTATATGCCATCTAGTCTTCACATAGGGAATTGTGATTGAGTTGATGTATACAAGTTGGAAAATAATGCAATTTGTTCTTTCTCAATAAATAAGAATCCTTTAGAAGTTGAATAATTTGAAATTAGGTTGAACAAAGCATTTGATTGTGGTGGGTAATCATGCAGCAGTAGGGGGCTATTCAGTATAATACGAAAGAAAGAAGAAATAATGTTTTCTATGTTTAGAACAAACCCAAATTTTGTGTCTTTTTAGTTGTAGAACAAATTCAAATTGTTTTTGGAGTTCGTTACTCTTGGGCAGACATGACTTCCTATTTCTCCAGTGGGAAAAACAAGCATTGTGTAGTCCAAAAATAATCTCATAAAGTTTAGGGGGACTTTATTTTGCTCTCATGAAACATTTTGATGAGGTAAATGAATCAGAATCATAAAAATAAATATTAAGTTTTATGTCCTATGATGTGAATATTATGAGAGCATTTACACCATCACAAACACGAGTAGGATTCTGAAATGAATGTTCAACATGCACATAGTACATCTATAATATATCTTATTTCTAATGTTCAGTATGGACTTTTAATAATTGTCAATAATAACATAAAATTCCCTTTTACAGAACTGGACTACAAATTCTTTGAAGAAAATGCCATGATTATTTTATACATCTGTCTACCCTAGGGATTAGCATGGCACTTGTCCAATGGTAGAACTAACATTTTTGTCATTATTAGGAAGACCATAGATTATTTTTACCTTTAAAAATATAGGATTTTTTCTTTTTTTAAAGTTTTAAATACCTTTATTTTATTTATATACTTTATGTTATGCTAAAGATCAAACCCAGTGCCTCACATGTGCTAGGTGAGCACTCTACCACTGAATCCTAGGATTTTTTTTTTAATATTTGTAATTCTCTTAAAAAAAAAAAAAACTTTCACTGAGACAAATGGACATCCACACACAAAAGAATGAAGTTGGACCCTGACTTCAATCAAGATTTATAAATTAACTCAAAATTAATCAAAACACCATATTAAGGCTTAAGGCAACATAGCTCCTAGAAAAAAAAAATAGGTGTGCATCTATATGACCTTGGATCAAGCAATGGTTTCTTCCATTAAAACACTTTATTAAAATTAAAGACTTATCCTTCCAACAACATCATCAAGAAAGTTGAAAGTCAACCCGCAAAATTGTGTAAATTAAGTGAATTATGTTTTATGGCCTGTGAATCCTAATGAAAAATATGGAAGAGGGATCAATCTGGAAAACAGAATATGGAGATCTATATAGTGAATATTATGAAGTAGGACTGAGGGAAAAAAAGCAGTTCTGAACATATGGACAAATTTACTACATCTGTGGATTGAAAGACTGAATATTGTTAAAGATGTCAATATGGGGGGGAATGATCTACAGACTTAATAAGACATCAAGAAAAACCTGAGAAATTATTTGTTGTGGTTTTATTTTTTTTTATTAGTTGCTCATGACAATACATTGATCTTGACATATCATACATTTGAATCCAATGGTGTATAATTTCTCATTTTTCCAAGTGTACAGGTTGCAGGATCACATTGGTTATACGGCCGCGTATATACATACAGCAATACTAGTGTTTATTTTATTCTGTTGCCTTGTTGTGGTTTTCTTCATGTTTGTTTGCTTTTAGAAATCAGCCAGTCAATTCTAATATTCATGGGGCAATGCAAAGAAGCCAGATTAGTCAAAAGAAAGAGAAAGAAGAAAATTGGGTTACTAAAATGAGCTGACTTTAAAACCTATCATAAAACTTTAGACATATTCATGTAAACATAGAAAAAATTTTTGACATAGTAGGTTAAAAATAGACTCAAACATATATGGTCGCTTTACTTTTGAAAAAGCTATAAAGAGTACTCATTGGAGAAGGTACTGTCTTCATAAGAGTGTTGGTGCAATTAGAGATCAATATGAAAAAGTAAACAGATTTTGATTCTTACCTTGCATGCTACATGATAATTAAAGTAAAATAGGTAATCTAAGTGTAGAATTTAATGTAACTTATCATAGTACATGACACCAGAAGTAAAAGAAAAAAACTTGATAAACTGGATTTCATCAAAATTAAGAGCTGCTCTTTGAAAGAGAAGGGAAAACTCTTTAGAAATCACAAAATTAATAAGACTGATATTCAGAATATAGAATGATAATACACAATAATAAAAAAAAAATAAGTGGACAAAATATTCCACACTGAAAAAAAGTTATTAGACGGCAAATAATCATGAAAAGATATTCAATAGCAGTATTCATAAAGGTCATGCAATTTAAAGCATTGATTTGGTATCAGCAGATATCTACTAAGATATCTAAAATTTAAAGGACTATCAGTTATTGACCAAAATGTGCAGCAACTTAAATCTTCATTCATTGATGGTGGTAATATTACACAGTACATCCAACTTGCCAAACATTTGTAAGTTTCCTAATGTAGATAAATCTACGCCTATTCCATCATACATTTCTATTCATAGGAACACATGGAAGAAAATAGTTGTATGCATTTGGGAAAGGATTTACGTCAATAATAAATATAGAATATTTATTAATAATTGTCCCCTAAACTATAAAATTTTCAAATTCTTAAATTTACCAACATAAGAATGCAAAAACAAAATAGTGGTACATTTATTCAGTAGAATTCTACAGAGCAAAATAAATATATAAATATTCTATTGTGTACATATGACCTGAATGAATCTTGTAGATATCTGAGTACAAAAAATAACACATAAAACTTAATTTCATTTATGTAAAGTTTAAATACCAGGAAAAATGTATTAATGTTATAAAAAAAGAGGATAATGATAACCTTTGTAGTTGGTTATTAAAAACAAATGGGTACAAATAAACTTATTCAGTCTGTGAAAAGATTTTATATCATGATTGAGTTTCTTGCTACACAGTTATATATACATGTATACATGTATAAATATACACATATTTGTATTTACATATACATAAAATATATAAATTTGTAAACTTAAAATTAGAAATAATTAATGTGTGTATGTTTTTCTTGAATTTAACCTAAGCTTTGATAAGAAAATGAGGCTAGTCGTTATATAAAAGCACTGCAATGAACACTGAAATATCTTGAATTGATAAATGTGACCTCCATTAAATGTCACGTGGCTCAAAGCCTCAAATAATTTTTCAGTACTTTACTAAAGATTCAGAAGCGTAAGATAAATAATGAAAATTGCAATGCCAACTGTTAAGGTTATTGAACAATAAGTTATGAGAACTGGAAGGAATTTTCATCTGCTCTAAGCCACTGATAACTGGCTGGATAAAAACTAATGTGTGGTTTATCAAAGTCTCCTATTCTGAAAGAGTAGAATCAAGATCATTTTAAACATTGCTATTTTTCTGCCCTAATCTATTCATTTGGTTCAAAAATTCAAGAACCATCACTAAAAGAATATTAGATACTTGTATAGGAACAATGAACTCATTGGTTAATAATATTCCTTTCACTATTAACAGAAAATTTTAATAGTGAATTCTCTATAACTTGTATTTTAACCCTAGCCAAATGTAATTTATACAGATGCCAATAAAAAATGTAATCTATATTATGTTAACACTCCTAAGAGTTACATTGTATAAGACCCACAAACACAGACAAGTGTGTCACAATTAAGAACTCAAAGACAGGAAAGTTTTAAGTAAGCACATGGTACACTCCTTTACTAAACCAGGCAAACAGAGAGTTAAAGTCTATCAAAATATTCAAGAATATTGGTAAAAAATAAAGGCTATCCCAAATAATATTCAAGTAAAAGAACTTTAAAGTAAAGATACAATTTTAAAATAAGAATTTACTTTGTAAAGACTATAACACAATAGCAACAAAGTGTGTGCAGGTGTGTTTCAAGAAATAAAAAGCTAAGAAATATCAACTTCATCAACTTAAGCAGGTATAGTTTAACATACATGATTGTAAAAACTCAAAATTATATTCAGAAAGGTGAAATAAAAACAAATTAAAAATAGGTGAAAATTTTTCCTTTTAAGAAGAAAGCTTTTGATTAAAGGCAAATTATAAAGTAATTCATGGACCTTTTTTATTTTCAGTATAATTACAGGAACTTACTCAGGAGATTAAGGTAGAGATCAAGGATTCAATTCAGAATACATTGTGTTATTCTCTTTGAATTGTTCTTCACAGAACATATTTTATTTGTATTTCCTGAAACACACAGAGAAGAATATAAAAGTTCATCGTCATTTACTAAAGATCCTGACTTTATTGATTTGAAATATAAAATACATGGATAGGCTTTCTACTAATGTCAAGACTTGTGAAATATGTGTTTGTTAATATAGGAGGTCATAAAATTGGGTAATGAAAGATCATAAATTCTTCCTATGTATTCATTAATTTATAATATATTCATAGTAAATTATAGGGTTTTTTCCTCTTTTTGATTTCTCCTGAGTATGTATTCCCTCACCATATATTAACCAAATGTAATTTCTGAAATTGATGGAGCAGTTTTTTTTCTCCTGTTCATTCTCCCCTTCTAAGCTGAATAAATTAAAATGTGTTCCATTATTGGCCACAACATGATAACTACAGATGGATTACTGTTTTTTGCCATTCCAACTATGAACTTCATGCAGCAAATTTATTAGTCTTTAAACAAGCAAGAAAAGACTGAATTCTCTGAAAGAAAGCCAACTCAGCTTGGTGATCATCCTGTATCTTTCTTTGCATAGGGACAGTGTTGTACTGATTACACAGAAAGCTAAAGACCAAGCAAAGGATGAAGAGTGAGTGACACAGAAGGTATGCATTAGAATTTGGTACTACTCAAGTAGCTGAAATGTTGAAGCATGGTGCCAGATAAGAGAAAATATATCAAGATAAAATGGAATTTACTTAGAAAATCAAGGTAACTTTAGCATAATTATTATATTAAGAAAATAAAAGATAAAAATAAATTTATCATCTCAGCAGATATATAAAAACAACTGTCTGTAAAACTCAGCATCTATCATAAAAAATCTCTTGGGAAACTAGAAAGGAAAGGGAATTTTGCAAACTTAAATAGGCATGTAAGAAAAACCTACATTAGACATTGTGCTTCATGATCAACTCTTGAAAACTTTTCCCCTAAGACAGGACACAAGTCAGTTCTACTCCTCAGTATTTATCAAGAAAAATAAAAAAGTCATATACATAAAAGTTTTGAAGTGTTAATATTTATGGAAAGCTTGTTTACAATAGTTAAAAAGAGAAAGTATCTTGAATGTCCATCAATAGGTGAATTGATAAAGATAAAATTGAAAGTATACACTTAACATGACTTGTTAGCTAACAATTAGAAACAATTAACTGCTGATAACAACACAAGATGAAGCTCAAAATCATACTCAGTGAAAAAAGCCAGGCACAAATAAGTATATTTTTCCATTATTTCCTTCAAATAACATTCTGAACAGTTAAAGCTAATTCACAGTGACAGAAAATAGTTCAATGATTGCTTAGTGACTAGGATGGAGGGGAGATTGATTGCAAAGAGGCCAGTGGAAATTTTCTTATTTGATGGAAATGTTGTATATTTGGTTCAGGTAGTGATTACATGCAGTAATACATTTGTCAAAACTAATCCAGTTCTACAATAAAAACATACGCCTCATTCTGAAAGTAATTCATACTTTAACAAAGTTAAGTAACAAATAGAAATATAAAACGTGTGCTTCTTGCAATTTTCAGAACTCAAATATAATAAGTAGGTTTGTTTTAGCTTGGTAAAATTAGCGTCATAAGAAATAGAAGCTGCAATACTTCATTACCCAGTAGTTCATGAAAGATCAAGTCAGACAGCAGATATTTTTCACTTCTAGAAGTAACTATTGGGTGTCTATAATCTCCCTGGAACCGTACAGGGAATACAGGACATAAGGAAACACGGTACACTGTGTCCTCAGAAGCTCACCATTTGTGAAGAACTAGGACAGTAGGACATTCAGCAAATGATTTAACCTCACTAAGTTATAATTTCCCAAATGAAAACTAGGGATACTAATACCTATTTCACAATGCTTCTCTAAGAATAAAAGCAAGCAAAGTATATAAATGATAAAAGACCTAGAAAAATAATATATGCTGAAAAAGTTGTAGTTTGAAAAAATATTGAAAAATAAAAAGCAAATAAAGTGAATAAAAGTAAACAAAATCTATATGACTAAAGAAAAATATTGTATTTTTAAATGATGAACTAGTATGAAAATCATGATATAAAATAAATGACAAGAAAACATTGGTTTAGAGAGATGGGCATACTCTGAGAATCTCTTGGGCAATCTCCCTGAGCCAGTGTCTTCTCATATATTTTATGTCATGATTTTCATATTATTCTATCATTTAAGAGTGAAATAATGGTTTTCTTCTGCCATACAAGCTTCATGTACTTTTAACATTAAATTTATTGTTAAAAAAAGAAGTTGATGTGACTGTGATACTAAAAGCCAATTGAGATAGCTTACAAAAGAGCAAGCTATTTTTTGTAGTTTTGCTTTTTCTAAATAAATTATTAGCAAGTCAATCCTAACAATGTATTGAAACGGTTCATCATGACTAGTAAAGTCTATTTCAGGAATGCAAGGACAGTTCAACATTAAGAAAGCCATTAATGTTATTACTTGACATGAATAATTTAAAAAGAAAGAAAGCTTATGGTCATCTCTGAGGATTCCAAAAATGGCAAATGATAAAATTCAACATCCATTTTGATTTTTTGAAAGCTTTCAGTGAGTTCCATGTTGCAGATTACTTTATAACCACTGCTTATAAAATATGATTTTATGCCTGAATGCCTGAGATAATGAACTGAAAACTTGCCAGAACAAAGAATATTTCATTAAAATACCTAAGTATATGATAAATATATGTATTTCAAAATCATCAGTTATCCTTCTTGCCAATTATTATTTATCAAAAAAAAAAAATTAAAGGCTCAAACTATGTGTGTCCTAAGAATCCATTTAACAAAAATTATCTGGAGCCTATATGAAGAAAATGGAACAACTTTGGTCAGTTAAACATTAAAAACTTGAAGAGAAAATAAAAATTTTAATGCTGAACTTTTCTAAATTAATTATTCTTCCAAAGATTCTTATTGATACCATGTACAACATACTAATTTCTATCATTGTCTCTGCTTCAGTGTTTTCTAGTTCTTTCCCTAGAAAATATTAATGGGACTTTCAAAACTAAGTACATATTTCTCCCTTTCCTAGAATTTTCATTAAAATTTCAGTCATTCTGCCCCATTCTTCCACAGCTCTTTCACCAGATGCTTCAATTTGCTGTTGTTGCTTGTTGATAAACATTTTACATGCCTGTCACTCTTTGCTGACAAAGAATGTTTAATCACCCTATCACATAGTAGAGAAAGGTATTCCACATTCACTTGCTGATCAAGTAAGTGCTTTATTTAATGAATCATATATTTATATGAATTTAAGTGGATTTTGCACCTTAACCTATATGAAAGCTTTCTGAAGGACATTTAGCCATTTAAATTTTTTATGGGAATAGGAAAAGTTCAAAACAAGCTGCATTCCATAGAGTTTTAACTGCATATACTCAATATTAAATGTCCAGATTTCTTAGAAAGAGAATCCTTGAATGATCACCACATTCAAAATGTATTCCTCTCACCTGCAGAGAGAGCCTGCTCACGCCATGCAGATTCATGACTCAAGGTCTTCATAATGGGATTCCACAGATCCTCTGATTTTCTCTTTACAAAGCATGCTTCTTTCAATGCTTGTTTTATTATTCTAGAGTTGCTGGCTTCTGAGAATGCCATCTGAACAATACTCTCTCCAAACTGAATATACCCACTAAATCTTAGAATTAAATATGTCTCCATACTTATCCTTCATGCATGTCTGAGCTCACCAGAAGCCATGGTACAGCCTTCTGGTGTCAAATCCTCTCGCCTCTGTGCCATGCTGCTTCTCCACTTGAGGATTTCTCTGATACCAGGGGGGATTGTTAACAATCCACCTAAAAGGTCCATGATTTCTGAGCCTGAGATCAACCTTCACCAATGTGCCAGGTTCCCCAGCCCCCCAGGGGACAAATCTAAGGTTTGCCCTTATGGTCTGTAGCATTCACCTGTGCATTACACTTTGTACTGGCTCTCCCTTTCCCTACTCTCTCACATGTGCTTCCTGGAATTACTCCACATAGAGATCTTGCTCCAAAGTCCTTGACTTGGTTCTGCTTTGGAGTAATCCAAGATTAAGCTTCTCTTCCTCCTCCTCCTACTACTACTTCTTCTTCTTCTGCACCACCTCGTCCAGCAAGAGCAATGTTTTAATAAAAAAAAAAAATATATTAAGAGAGAATTTTTTTGAAATTTACTTTTTCATCAAAAAAAGAACCATCAATTTTTTTTTTGGTCCTTTGTTATTATCTTTCTCCTATACTTACAGGATGACATTACATTGTGAAGCTCAGAAATAGATCATTAACCTCAGATGCAGTACTGTACTCCATTCCTCTAAAAATGTATTGGTCACAAAAAGAAGACAAAATTTAAAGTTGTCTCATTTTCAGAAGTTGTGCATAAAGAGTATATATCAAGGCTGGGGTTGTGGTTAAGCAGTAGAGTGCTCACCTAGCACATGCGAGGCCCTGGGTTCAATCCTTAGCACCACATAAAAATAAATAAGTAAAATAAAGGTATTTTTTAAAAGAGTAAGTTTTTCAATGGAGTCCACCTGGACATTGGCAATTCCTCTGAAAGTGAGAATATATATTCTTGGATATTTTAAACACCATGCCAAGACTTCAACCACATTTTCAAGATAACTTTCTGGGACCCAAAGTTTAGTCTATACTTTATTGATCTCCATATCTTCACAAAATAAATCACTAGTAATAGTAGTAGTAGTATATTATCAAGATACTGTGTATCCAAATATTTCTGAAAACCTCTAGACAAAATCTCTCAGTGTTGGAAAAATGTTTAAGAACTGAAGTGTAGGAGAAAAGCAAGATAGAAGTAAGATTTTTTAATTTTTTTAAGGGAGTGGTGGACAGCTAAAGTACAAGAGACAGAGTTAGAAGTAAGAGAGAGAGAAAAGTTAACATATACTTGACTTGTAAGAGAACACCTTAGAAAAATAGCAGAGCATATTCAGGAACAATTTTAACAAGTCATGCAATGAAGAAGTCTAGGAACCTCAACAAGCTTTACTCTGACAATACATATCTTCTTTGGCCTAGGAGTTTTCTCAATTATTTCAGGATATATTCCTATATATAGGTATATATACATACATATATATATACCTATATCATATATATGTATATATATATACATGTATACATAGGTATATATATTTGTATATAAATATATGCACATATATTTAATAGAAATGAATATGATAAATAAATATGCATATATATATATATATATATATATATATATAATAGAAATAAATCTTAATTTACTTAGCTGATATTTTGTTTGGGGAATATTTCCAACTTTTTAATATTATAAAGCAGTGAAACAAAAGAATGCTAACTCTGTTTTTAAGCCATCTTAAATAAGCAAAATATAATCTTAAAAGATAGGTTACATGTAGCAATCTTCCCTCTGTTGTGATGACTGCATTTAAATTCTTTGTATGAATTAAGATTTTTTTCATTTTGAGAAAATATGAACTCTACAGGTCTATAAAAACCTAATCTGACATATTATTCTTCTGTGAAGGGAATGTACAGGACCCGTGTGCAAATTCTCAGGAATACCCTCAGAGTGAGGAGATTTCCCACACTTGTAGAGGAGTGGTGGTTACGACACACCAGCCAGATTATAGAAGCCTCAGAAGGAAGAGGAGAAAATCCAGATGGGGTTAGGAGGTGTTAGGAGGGCAACTAGCAGTATGTCACACATTGTGTGAACACTTGAACACAGTGGCAAGAATGTCTGTGTAGTGCAAGGGAGAGGGATCTTCAAATAGGAGACTTTGCATGTAGAAGGGAATTAATCAGTTAAGTGATCATATTCAATAAACAAGAAGCTAAGGGTGTCATCTTCAGAAAAATAAGTCACAAATATGAAAAACAAGAAAATGATTATGAAACTGCAATGTTGGATTAGAATCAGACATACGACTACAAACATGCAGATGAATGGATTGATGATAAATTATAACTATTTCTGACCACTAAGAGGACCTAGAAGCAACAAAAAGTCCCTCTGCTATGAGTACTTCCATTGTCGAGAACTTAGTTGCTAAATTCCATTCTTTACCAGGAGGAATCAAAGGCACTAAGAAAATACTGATGATTATGAGTGCTGGACAGAGAAGAGACAACAGATGCTTAGAATATCTTATTGTGCCAGAAAATAAGGAAATTTCCAGAGAATTGTGAGAACATATCGAAGCGCACGAGTTCCATACACAATAAGGACCAAATTGCTCCTATTAGACTAACCTCTCCACAGAGATTGTATTATAGGAAAAAAATAAAACCATGAAAGCATTAGTGTGGTCATAAGCATAAAAATAATTTAAAGGGATTTTATGATATTTTTGCATTTTAACCTGAGAACTAGCCCTTGTCTGCATTGCTTGAGGTGACAAAAAGTATGTCGAAAATTTTTCAGTTAAATGGGCTTAAATACCAAATTTTAGAGCAAAAGTGGCAGCTAGAAGTAGCAACTTTTCATAAAAAAAGCCAGAAAGACATAGCCCCCCATTCTGAATAAAACTACCAAATCCCCAACACACCTAAGGGATAAGCTCCAAATAACCAGCAAAGGGTGAAAATACTGAACTGAGATTTTAGCTTAAGTCCAAAATATAGAAGACAGAGGAATGCCTACCTAAAAAGATTACCATTGGTTTTTATTTTTATTTTTAGAAATTTAAGTCCTCTACAATTGTTCATTCATAAAGCTCAGAATACAATACCAAATTAATCAATATTTTTTTAAAAATACCTCAGGAAATATGATACATAATTTTTAAAAAGTCAAACAATGCAAAAAATTTCAAGTTTATACAGATATTATAGTTGATAGAGGAGGATTTTAAAGCAAGTTATTTTAACTAGGCTCACAGATACATAGCAATCCATGTTTACAATAAATGAAAAGACAGAAGATAAGAAGTTTGCATAGAAACTGTGGGAAAAGAATCAAATGGAAGTTCTAGAAAAATATAATGTCTAAATTTTAAGGAATTAAAAGACTAAAATTTATAGTACATCAGAGATAACAGAAAATTCAGTGATGTAGAAAATAGATCAGATTAGATTATCCAATCGATAAACAGGGACTCAAGAATCTGTCACAACATGGAGGAAAAAAAGACTATATAAAATTGAAATAATGGAAAGGAGATAATTATCTATATATAATTTATATAATATTATATAATATATGAATTCAAAAATTGTATGTATAATATGCATACTTTCCAAAATTATATATACAATGCTACGGTTTTAATGTGAGGTTCCCCCCAAAAGCTCATGTGTGAGACAGTGTAAGAATGCTCAGAGGTGAAAAGATTAGAGTATGATAATTTCAACTTAATTAGTGGATTAATCCACTGATAAGGATTAACTGGGTGGATATGGATTAACATAGGCAGGTAAGGTGTGATTAGAGGAGAATACAGGTCAACTGGGGTGTGATTTGGGGATATATATTTTGTTCCCAGTGAACAAAATATTTTCTGCTTCCTAGCTATCATGTTCTAAGCTGCTTTCATGCACCATACCCTCCACCATAAAGTCCTGCCTCGCCTCAGGCTCAGAATTACAGAGTGGCTGACCATGGACTGAACCCCTAAAATCATGAGCCAAAATAAACTTTCCCTTCTCTAGTTGTTCTTGTCAAGTCTTTTGGTCATAGAAATGAATAAGCTGACTAAAACACACAATACATAAAATCTCCAAAATATGGCTGAAAATTTTAGAACAAAAAAATTTGAGTATTTGCCAACCCTTGATGATATACATCCACTTACATATTCAAGAGGCTCAGTTAAGTCCACAAAGAATTAAAAAAGCATATTTTGAGGTCACCCAGATGTCATACCTAATATTAATCAAACCACTAAAAATCGAGGTTAAAACTTGAATATAGCCAGAGAAACATGACACATTTCATAAAAGGAACAATATTTCAAATAACTTCTGACATCTCTTTAGAAACAGTGATAATTAGAAGTGAAACAACCTATTTAAGTGTTAAAGAAAAAATAATTATCAACCCAAAACTCCATGCCTATTGAAATATTTTTCAAAAATTGAGGAGAAAAAAGATTTTCATAATAAAATGAAAATAAAAATCAATATAAGTTGTCACCAGCAAAATGCCAGTGAAAATGTAGGGAGAAATTCCAAAAGATTTTACCAGTGTATAGAGGACAAGTAATATTTCAAGGCAAATGAAGACTTCAAGAAGCTAGATTCCCACCACCTCCTTCCTTCCTCTTTCCCTCCCTCCCTCCCTTTTTTCTTCCTTCCTTCCCTCCTTCCTTCCTTTCTTTCTTCTTCCAGTACTAGAAATAAAAACAGTAACACTATACTGGCCAATCACATCCCAAACTCTTATTTTATTTTATTTTGAGAAAGAGTCTCACTCAATTTCCCAGGCTGGCCTTGAACTTGCAATTGTTCTATTTCTGCCTCCTGAGTCACTGGGAATATAGGCATGTGCCATACACTTGGCTCCTCTTATTTTCATCAATATATGTATGACTGTTTTCAGATGAGTTTCCCATTGCCTTTTGGGATTCATAAATTATTGGTACATATGAAAACTAAGTCATAAAGGCCAAATGTAGGAATAAATAAGCCTATAAATTTAGCAGTTCCATACATTTTCTGTAAAATTGTACATTATAAATCTTAAGAAATCAAGGATGCATATTATAATCACTAAATCAGTAAATTCTCAAACTTTAGCATATGGTGGAATAAACTGGAAACCTCTGAACACAAGTTTCTCATCTTCCCTTCCAGAGTTTATGATTTAGTATCTCTGAAGTAGACCTTAAAAATTTGCATTTCTTAAAAAAAAAGGTGTTTATTCTGCTGGTTTAGGGAACCACATTTATGAACTATCACCTTAGAATACCTTGTAAATAATAATGCAAAATAGACTATTTAAAAAGCCAAATGAATAAATTAAAATGTAATTTTAAAAATTTTTAATGAATTCAACAGAAAAAAATGCAAGAACAATGAGAAAACAAATATTAAAATATATTCTGAAATCCAATTCTATCAATTATACTCCAGTGTAATAAATACAATTAAAGCCAGAAGTTGTCAGAATATTTTTTCCAAAGTGTGACTAATGCTATGTGTAATATAAAAATCCTAAATATAAAAAAACATAGATAGGTTGAAATTAAATGAAATAGAAATATATATATGTATATATATATAGATAGATAGATAGATATGTTAATATCAGAAAAAATAGACTTTGCGACACATTTCTATTTCTTATAGGATATCAGAACATTTCTTAATAGCTAAGAGCAAATTATTAGAAAGACATAAAAATCAATAATCTACATAAAGCAAAAACAGACCTTAAAGACACATAGAACAAAGCATGATAAAATAAGTAGGAGAAAAATTTATGCATGATCATAACTGGAGATTTTAACACCTCTCTCAGCAGTCAATATAAAAACTTAAAATCAGCAAAATTGTAAATGATCCCACATAACTACTGACTGCATTGAGCTAAGTGAGATATATGTGTAATTGAGATATATACATATATGTTTTATATATATATATATGTGTGTGTGTGTGTGTGTGTGTGTGTGTGTGTGTGTATAAAACTAAAGTAACATTTACTGAGTAAAAACATTTTTTCTTTAAAATGATAATAATTAGTACATTAATATGTTAAGTAACTAAGGTAATAAAATCAATCATGCTAAAGTGTTGATTCTTTCCTTGATAAATTTTTAGTAATATTTATTATCAATGAAATAACCACTCCAGGTAGTAGTCAATTGCACAGGATGCCAAGTACTCAGGGTGTCTCTAATTTATATCCTTTACAAAATAAGTACAAAGAAAATATATTTTATAATAAAGTTATACCAGTTGTATTAGTTTTGCTTCACTATAACAAAATTTCAGTGATAATCAGTTTATAAGGATGAAAGGTTTATTTTGACTCAAACTTTGGAGGTTTCAGTTCAGTTCAAGGTTGTTTGTCCCTGTCACTTTGAACCTGTAGAACACAGTGCATCATGGCAGGAACACATGCCACAGAGGACCTGGGCACCTTATTGCATCTGAGAAACAAACAAACAAACAAACAAAAAATGCAGGAAAATGCAGGGATTTCAGCATCTCCTCCAAAGTCATGTCTCCAAATGACCTAATTTTCTCCTCCCATAGATCTTATCTCTTAAAAGTCCCCTACTTCCTGATAGTACCACACACCCAAAAACAAGTATTCCTACATTCCAGATTCAAATTCTAGCCCCATTAGAACTATATTTCTTAAACTTTTGTCTCTGAATCTTTTAAATATAAAGTCTATAATTTCAAATTTGTGGATCCTATAAACTATAAACTCTCAATGATGTAGATACTTTGAACATTTGAAATATGGGAGTGAACACATTTGAAAGAAGATGGGAATTCTCACCATCGTAAGTACAACTTTACTTTTAAGTAAAAAAAAAAAAACAGTTGATCTTAGAGGAAAAAACAATTAATTTTTCTAGTTAAAATAGAAAATGCTCTTTAATCCCTTTTAATTTCATGATTTGAATATGCAAAATTATAAAAACAATTTCCTTTATCACGGTGCTAACAGTTGGGCATTGATTTGGATGAGGCTTACCCAAAATAAGCCTAATATTTTAATCTTCAAAAGATTCCATGTATCAGAAGAGTCTTATGTAATAAGCAGTTTTTCATCCTGTAAGATAGGAGGATAAAAACCTTTATCCAAAATAAATAAAATCTTAGCATCTAAGGAGAGACAAGAGAAGATGAGTGAGAAAGTAGATTATCTTACTCCCAAGGCATCTCTTCCTCCACATACCTGACCCCAGCCCTACCTATAAGGCTGTGTCCTTAAAATTGCACTCTGGCAGCATCCATGTCTCTCTGATGCCAAGGGTTTTGATCCAAGGCCAGGTATAAATTTGTCTACGATTTTATGGAAAAAGGAAGAAAACTTATTTACAGAGAATAAAATGGAATTTCTTTTATCTTTGAACTGAAAATTTTAAAGATTTGGACCCTTGTTGTATTAGGACAAATTTGCTTTTGCTGAAGTGAGAGACAAGACTCTGTATAAAATTGTCCATTATGTTGGCCAATTTTATGCTGAGAAACAAGCTATTTTCATTTTGTAACTTATTAATGACTTCTGAAAAGTATTTGAACTCATATACATAATTTTTAAAGCCACATAATTTGTATTGCTGAAGTTTAAAAGAATCAAAGAAAGAAAATTATCTCAAGCTGAAAGCTTAACTACCATGTTTCAACCTGGAGGTACTTTTTAATCAGAAACTCTAATGGATCTTTGACAATAATGTTAGGAACAAAGTTGCTTTAACTCAGGAGGGTACCCATAAAATGAAAGAGAACACAGCTAATTGCATGGTAATTGCTTTATATACACTACCTGAAACATGGTATTAGTCATTACAACTGATGGCAGATGGGTCATGATGCCTTTACTCTCTTTAGCTCCAGCAATTGGTAAGCAAGATTCAATTAATTTTCAAATTTCCATATGAATGGTCTCATTGATACCATTTAATAAGCTTTTCATTTTTATCCTATTTACATGCTGTTTACCTCCAGCAAGTGATATGTTGGGTGGGGTAACTACTTGAAAATAAATGCTAAAAAATATTCTGGAAAATATTTTCCACCACAGTAAACAGGTAAAAAAAATTAACCCTGATCTACTCAAATTCAAGCATCCCACGCTGATACAGTCAATTAAAGTATGTGGATCATGTTGTTCCATTATAATTGTTTCTCTTTGGGTGAACTTCACAATCCTAATTAATCAATAGCAACTTTCTAATGAGTTATTTATTCAAAAGGCATAGATTAATGTCCCATGGTGGGCTTTAAATGACTCATTCTGTGATGTGGCTGTCCTGCAAAGACAAAGTATAAGAGTTACAACTGTTGTAAATAAATACTTTAACAAATGCTCAAAGCTAATTGTCATTTGAAAGGCAATTGTATAGATCACAGATGCTCTGACAAATGTCATATCTCACAACAAAACTATGAGGCAAAGAAGAATAAGACTACTATCTCTAGATTTTTTATTTCCTCCTGATTCAGTCTTGTGGTAGGCTGCATATTTTTTAGAAACATCCATTTTCTCCAGGTTAGCCTATTTGTTAGCTTATGTTGGTTATTATATTTTTTTTATTTCTTTAGCATTGGTTGTAAAGTTCCCTCTTTTATTTCTGATTTTAATATTGAGTCTACTCTTAGTTAATCTAACTAAGCATTTGTCAATTTTTGTTAATATACTTAAGAAAAAAACAACCCTTAGTTCCACTGATTTTTCTATTCTCTACTTCATTTATCACAGCTCTAATCTTTATTATTTACTTTCTCCTGCAGCTTTAGGCTTAGTCTGTTCTATATTAGTTTCTTGAGTTTAAGTCACTGATTTTGAGATATTTCTTCTGTTTTAATTTATAATTCTACCATTATAAATTTCCCTCTTTGGACTACTTTCATTGTATCCTTTGAGTATGGGGTGAGTTTCATTTTTATTTACTTCAAGGTATTTTTTAAAAATTCTCTTGTGATTTTTTATATGACTCATTAGTTCTTTAAGGGCATTGTGTTTAATTCACACATATTTGTGGATTTTATAGTTTTTATAATGCTGTTATTTTCTAATTTTGTTCCATGTTGATGCTTTGCGTGATTTCAGTCTTCTGAACTCAGTAGGATTTATTTTAGAAATTATTTGGTAAGTTGTTTTACACTAAAATATGTTTTATTCTGCAGAATACTACACAAACGCTTGAGAAAAATATATATCCTATTGTTGTTGGGTGGAGTGCTACATACATGTCTGTTGGGTCCAATTCATCTATAGTGTTGCTCACGTCAGCTATATCCTCTTTGATTTTCTATCTGGTTGTTCTATTCATTATTGAAAACAGGTTATTAAAGTCTCTTATTTTTGTGGTGTTGCTTTAAATTCTGTCTAAGGTTTCTTTATATATTTAGGATCTCTAAGATTTGGTGCATAAGGATTTATAATTGTTATAGCTTTTGGATGATTTGGCATTTGTATTGTTATATGATGTCTTTCTTTTGTTTCTTATATCTGTTTTTGAGTTAAAGTCTCGTACAATAACCACTCATTCTATTTATCGCCATTTATATGAAACATATTTTCCCATTCTTTCTCTTTTAATGGAGAACAGAACATTACTTTGTTAATTCAGTACGTGCTACAGATAGAGGTGTTACAAATCACCCCACCACAAATGTAACTATGCAGTTTTTCTGGCCAAAAAGTCCTTCAGGGCATGGACACAGTAATGGATGACCAAAGACTGAATGCCAAGGCACTTGGGCAGAAAGCCAAAGACGTATCCCAGATATAGCCAAGCAAATGATACTAGCCTTGGTGACATCTATTAATAAAAGGGAGGCCAAATATCTGATAGGAGACGTTGGATACTGCAGCCAGTATATATGCCACCCGGGTACCTTCTTAGCTCCCTTATTCAAGGTGACTAGCAATGTCACCAATTTTGGAAGGAGTCCTTTGCAGAAGCACTCCTTGCAAGACATTCAACAGTTCACTTAGGCTAGTCAAATGGTTTGGCTATTGCTTAATTAAGAGGTCATAGCCCAGGGTCTGCCTTTAGCAATTTTAGAGCCTCCCAGCCAAGAGATTGCAAGTGTTTGCAGCCTTCATACATGCTGATTGCAGTCTCTGCAATGGAAAACTACTAACTGGGTGCATCTGCCAATCAGATTTTGAAGGAACTATCAGATATACACCCTTGAATAGCAACTCCTTGCTTACCATTGGGCACTGGTGAAGACTTGAGTGTCTTGTGGCCAGAGTGTCAGATATAGCACTTCACATGAACTGCACATTCTCATTTAGATGCTTACAAGTTGCATCAATGAAATAGGCTCAGCAGAGATCAATTGTCCAATAGAAATGGTACATTTAAAGTTATTCTCACTTGGGACTTTAAGGGAACAGCAGGTTCAAAAAGAAAAAGCTAGCTTACCAGAAGTGTTAAAGCAACCCAAAGGGGCTTCTTTGCTTCCTCCACCAGAAACCTGAGGTGAAGAGATATGTCTACTACTGATACATTTGCAAAACTAAAAGCAGACAAATTCCACTGGCTGCAGCTGTCATCTCTCATCCATCATTTTTTGACTTACACTTAAAATGGATATTCTGCTTAGTGGACCAAACTACAAGCAATGTATCACCATGCAGAGCATTCATACCATCATACCTTGCTACATTTCTGTCAGTTCATGGGCCACTAACAACAGCTTAGCTATTTGGTCAGCAGATGACAACGGAATGACTAGACTATTAAAAGAATATGAGAAAAGCTTGCTGCCTGAAGTGAAAAAAGTATATATATATATATATATATATATATATATA